>NC_056739.1:1837735597-1838063097 GCF_019279795.1 Protopterus annectens
AAGTATGTAAGAGTGGTACAGGATATGTATTAGGGTAGTGTAACAGTGGTGAGGTCTGCGGTGGGAGTGAGGGATGCGTTTAAGGTGCAGGTGGGATTACATCAAGGATCAACTCTGAGCCCTTTCTTATATGCAGTGGTGATGGGCAGGTTGACAAACAAGATCAGACAGGAGGCCCCATGGATTATGATGTTTGCAGATGACATTGTGATCTGTAGTGAGAGTAAGGACCAGATTGAGGAGACCCTGTAGAGGTGGAGATATGCTCTAGAGAGGAGAGGAATGAAGGTCAGCAGGACTAAGACACAATATATGTGTGTGAATGAGTGGGAGGATAGAAGAATGGTGAGGATGCAGTAAGTAGAGTTGGCAAAGGTGGATGAGTTTAAGTACTTGGGATCAACAGTTCAGAGTAATGGTCAGTGTGGAAGAGAGGTGAAGAAGAGAGTACAGGCAGGGTGGAATGGGTGGAGAAGAGTGTCAGGAGTGATTTGTGACAGACGGGTACCAGTAAGAGGGAAAGGGAAGGTCTACAAGAGGGCAGTGAGACCAGCTATGTTATATGGGTTGGAAACAGTGGCATTGACAAAAAGACAAGAGTCAGAGCTGGACGTGGCAGAGTTAAAGATGCTAAGATTTGGACTGGGTGTGACGAGGATGGACAGGATTAGGAATCAGTATATTAGAGGGTCAACTCAGGTTGAACGGTTTGGAGACAAAGCCAGAGAGGTGAGATTGCGTTGGTATGGACATGTGCTGAGGAGGTATGCTGTGTGTATTGGGAAAAGGGTACTAAGAATGGAGCTGCCAGGTAAGAGGAAAAGAGGGAGGCCTAAAACAAGGTTTATGGATGTGGTGAGAGAGGACATGCAGGTGGTTGGTGTGACAGAGCAATATGCAGAGGACAGGAAGACATGGAAACAGATGATCCACTGTGGTGACCCCTAACGGGAAAAGCCAAAAGAGAAGAAGAAGACTAGATAATTCTCATATACTGTAACATTGACTCACAGTCAATGGGAATCTCTTACCATGGATCTGAATATCCCAGATATGCATCCCCCCTGAAGGAATGTGACAAAAATGTATAAAAGACCTTTTATGAACAATATCAGTTCATCTAGTTGATTGGGTTGCCACCCGTCTCTCCTTCTGAAGTTCTTTCCTCTGAGTATGTCTGGGGAGGGGGGCTTGAAAATGGTAACTGTCAATGGTATGTCATGCAGGTGGAGATGAATTCCTCTGCAAAGTATGTGAAAAGTTAAGCTTAAAAAATGTATGTGTGCTTTCCCTTCCTTTGCTTCCAAGGAAAATAAATGAAAGTTTTAAAAAGTGCAAGCAGGTTTTGGGTACCTACACAATACTGGAGCTATATTGTAAGGAGAAAAGAAACCTAAGGATTGAGTTAAACTGCAAGGGAAGCTGGAGTTTTCCTTTAAAGTACAGGAGGCTGTATCATCTGTGGTTGGAAACAATATATGATAAGGCAGCAACTCCTTGATCGAGAAGACAATCTCAAAGTGTACAAGTTTAAAACAGTGCCTATTTGCACAGGAGAAATCCTCCACGTACCTCCACACCCCCAGTTAATTACATATTTCACATCCAAAATCATTCAGTACTGGGGAAAGTGCATATTTCCCAGCTGTGATACTGTAGAAATCTTACTCAACTGTTGATCACTTGCTACGTCAACCTAATTGTTCCAACAAAACAGTAACTTATCATTCTCACAGTTGGCAAACATATTTATCTATCTATATATATATATATATATATATATATATATATATATATATATATATATATATATATATATATATATATATGGGTCTACTTTACTTACCAGAACAGCCACATCATTGACTTTCACTTCACCGAGATGACAGGAACAAAAAACCAGAAGACCAGCATCCGGAACTCCAACTTTCCACTCGAGGTAAGTGACTGCTTGGCCATCCCAAAAAAAAAAAAAAAAAAAATTAAACCTACCCACTCCTAACAAAATATACCAACTCTGAGATCACACTACCATAGGGGTATTGGGCAAAGTTCAACAGGTTGGCCAAGTGGTTGCTTACCTCAAGTGGAAACTCAGTGTTCTGGATATTGGTATTCTGTTTTTTCATTCCTGCTGTCTTGGTGAAGTGAAAGTCCGTGATGTGGCTGTTCATGTAAGTAAAGTAGACCTATATATATATATATATATATATATATAGAGAGAGAGAGAGAGAGAGAGAGTTAGCTCAATCAGTATATTGTGTGTTTTACCCAACTAAACTAAAATAAATTTTGAATTTTCCATAAGTCATAAATCTTTAAGAAACAAATACAATTTATCAAAACAAAGGAATGTGCAGCTTATCAAACTGTAGAAAAAATAGAAACAGCACATATTATACTCCCAACACTATAATGAGAGATTGGAGGAACTCCAAAGTGGAATAAAATGATCTTTGCTTCATGATGTGTCTAAGATGACCCTCCTAAGCCACCTGCTCATGTTTTAAGGGAGACAGTGGCAATCCAAATGAAAGAAAAATGTGGCAGTCATCTTCACGCAACCTCTTTTTTTACAAGGTAAGACAAAATTTAATGCACTGCATGATGCTCCACTCAACAGGCAATCTGCCTGTCCAGCCTTTTAACTAGATTGTGGGTTCTTGATTACCCATCTTTTGCACTAGATTAACAGACTTAACATAGTGTGAGAATCCAACCTAAGCAAAACTACATTCAGTGTTACAAATGTCCTTTGCCTACCTAAACTGTAGTATTATATAAAGTATGACATTAGCTCTCTAGCAATATTTGGAAACATTGGACTTCAGCAAAAGCAGGCAGGATTTTCTTAGGAGTTAAAAAGGCTGCTGGCATCAGGTGCTTCAGTGGCATCTAAATGTATACATCCAAGTCATACAGGCTAGCCAAACCAACTACCTATAACTTCCTCCATACATTTTGTATAAATTGTTGGAACCACATTATTTATTTGTACTTTGGAAAATTATATGACATTCTACTATGGTACAGTGGTTCAAATTTACACACAGGGATCACTGACTAAATGGTAAAGGTCTTAACCCCACAGGGTTTGATTCTGTCCTCTGGTTAATGGCTAGGCTTATAATAGTCAGCAGATAACCTAATAATTACCTATGAACCTATGGTATGTTATGGGTAGGATTTACAAGATAGTCTGATAAGACATCTCAGTGATCATACTCCACCTAATATTACAGTCAGTCTTGCTTCTTGAGAAATTTAATTCAACATCAAATGGTAACCTATGACATCTGACTTTCAAACTGACACAACTCTGAGCAGAATTGATCTGTCTTAATGGTTCACCTTTTAAGATAAATGTCTCATCCACCAACAAAAATGGACACACAGACAGGCTTCTTATATTCTCAGCAGGGGTAAGTATTAACATGATGATTCCAGAGCTCTCATCCACAATACGATGATAAACATAAGCACTACAGCTACGAGGTCAGTTATCCCAATTTTTTCAAAAACAGACTGTGGCGCAATCCTGACACCATGAATTATCTTCCTTCTTACTCATAGACTGGTGACAACACTATACAATACTATACATCTCTTTTGCAGTATCTGCAAGGACATCACTCACAACATCAGAAGGAAAGTTGGAGGATACCTGTGCCCTACAGTACAGAAATTTTAAAGCTCAGTATTATTGCATAACGCAAACTGAGAAATATAAATCTCCAAATGAATAAATGAAAGAAACTTCTTTAGTGAAGCACAGAGGACAACTCAAAGCCAACAATAATGTATAAAACTTTATTAACCATAGTTAAGGACTTTCATTCCTAAAATTTACTGGAACTTCATCAGAACTAACATATTAGGTTAAACAGACATTTAAATATCTCTCCTAAGGGTCTCATGATAAAACAAAAGAACCAGTAGAATCACATACTCTCATAATGCTGCAATTTTAAATCCAAACTAAGAGAAACAGTTTCATTATGACCAGGGTAGTTAGATGCATTAAATTTGATCTGCCATCTCAACTCACACGCATCAATATGTTCATACATTATTCTACCTTGAATGTATTTCTTAATTTGCTCTATTACTAAAAAGCTGAAAGTATGAGTGTCACATACCTTTATATGCTTGTACAATGCATTAGTAGATTTATTGTTTCTAATATCCAGGCTGTGTTCATAAATTCGATCTCTTAACCTCCTGGAGGTTTTACCCACATAGAAGGTAGGGCATTTTAGACATTGGGCTAAGTATACCCCATTTGTGGAACAACAATTATAATACCCCTTGATTTTATAAGTTACTCCTCTAACTGTAAAAGTGTTACCACAAATAATCTTGGAACAATGTTGACAAGAAACAATTTTTTTCATTACAAATGCTTTATGCCATCCCCCTTGCTTTCTTACTCCTTCCAAATAATTTTTAAATTACTTGCCTCTCCTTTAAACATAAAATGGTTTCTCACCAATCCAGATTTACTTAATACACTGGGGTCTGTATACAAAAATTCTACAATTTTAGTAATACATTTAGCAATGGCAAAACCATAGAGTGTAAATGTAGATATAAACAACTTCCTGTTGGAATTTCCAGGCTGGTCAAGCACCCTTCCCATCTCACTATTACCTTGGCCATTAATAATCAAAATAGGTAAAACATACCCTGTTTCTCTCTTAATAATCACTTCTTATTGTATTACATTTAAAAACTCAAAGGGGTATTCTGTATTTAAAAACATGTCCATAAGAACATCAGATGTCATTCTGGCCAATCTGATGGAATAGTGGAGATATCAGTTTGAAAAAGTTGGCTTGCAATTGATATTAAAGACAAATCTTGGACTGGCCATATCTTTGCTAATCTCCACATCTAAGAAATTAATTTTCTATTTATCAAAGCTGTGAGAAAAAGAGAGAAATTGTCTGGTATTATTAATATACTCTAAAAACACTTCTAATATTTCAGGGGCATCTGTCAACAAAATAAAAATGTTATCCAAACACCTGGTATAGAGATACCAACTGCCTGTAAATTGTTATTGAGCACATATTGATCTTCCCTCTCAGCCATAACATATTTGGCGAACATGGGAGCACATGCAATCCTCATGGCCACACCAGTGGCCTGTCTAAAAACTATCCCTCAAAACAAAAATTGTTTTCTCAGTACTAATTCCATTAACGGCACCATAGCATCAGCCTTCCATGTTCTCAGGTCAGCATATTTCTCAAACCAGTTAGGACCTTCCTCATGTGGAATGACTGAGAATAAAGTGTGTAGATCTATCATGACAAAAAAAAAATATCAGAGGAGAATTATTATCATTTAACAGCAGCAGGATCGTGTAGATGATGATGTTCCATGCTCTTTATCAGCTTATCACCACTTGATGTTAAAACAGTAATGCCATGCCCCCTGCAATGCTATATTAACTTTATTCTGAAGTCCTAACAGTATTTATAGTTTGCCTAATGCAGAAAAACAAATATACCCTTCCATATGTAGAAAACTGTAATCTCTTTTCGATTTCAGACATGTAGCTTCTAACATAGAAGAGGGGTAAGTGAGCAGTCCACAGCTACAATGCTGAGAAACAGACAAGTTTTGTAAATATTTCTAAAATATAAAACACAAAACCATACCACCTCACTGCATCATGTATTATGCCAATAGGAAGAAGGAATAACATTAGGCATCTTTAAGCACACTGTAAAGTCTTCCATCAAGTAATTATGGCTCCTCAAGTGTTAAAATGCCAAATAAAAAAAAAGACAGAAAACACTGGAGAAGACTGAATTTCAAAAATTGCTATTCTCCTTTAAACTTGTTTTTGTAGGAGTGAGTTCACATGCACACATCCCTCAAACTTATATATACGAACTCTGAGATTGCCATACCTCAGAGAAAAGGAAACATTCTGTGAAATTATTCTCAGACTTAGTATATGCAGGTCCGATCTTTTGACCATTCATTCTCTATATTTCAGGACTAGCTCTAGCAGGTATTGACATTTCAAATGATTATACAGCAACAACCTGGATATTTAGATATGCACAAGCAAGCACCAGTTGCATCTCACAAACTGTATCATAGTCAGCAGAAGCAGTTATGTACAATTTTTAACTGATATGAAGTAAATGCATTGCATGTAGCCCTCGCACTTTTTTTTTTGTTGTGTCTTTCAGTTTTCCCGGTTAGGGGTCGCCACAGCGGAACTCCGGTCTGCTAATGATTAGCAGTAGATTTTTACATGCCAAGTTGCTGGCCCTGACGCACAATCTTCAATGAAGGTACGCCCATTCACGCATGTCTCCACACAGAAGATGCTCTAGCTGAGAATCGAACAGGACAACATCTTACTATGAGGCGGCAAAGCTACCACAGCACCACCACCGCAGTAGCCCTCCCACTATAAAAAAAAAATTTATCTTCACATATGGCTGAAATTCAGCATAATCTTGCCAAGTATTTATTCCTTTGGTGTGCATCACTTTCAACTAAAACAACCACCTAACCAGTTCCGCTATGAATTTGCCATTCATTCAACAGTATTTTACACACACACGCACACATACACACACACACACACACACACACACACACACACACACACACACACACACACACACACACACAAGTCTGTATGTCTATGTCTATCTTTGTGTGTGAATGTGTGTGTGTTTGCAGCAATCTATCTTTCATACTCTGCGAGTCTAAGATTTGATCAAATGCCATTTTTATTGAATATTAGAAAAGCTAGTTCAGTTCATCAAAAGTGAACTAATTTGACAGTACCTGTTTTTTGATACCAAGATCGCAGAACAGCAGAGATGGAGGAATATGTCATTTCTGCAGTGTAGTGCAATCCCATAATTGGTGTATATAAGTAAGCAACCAAGCCGACAAAAAACTGTCAAAATACTGTAATTACACAGAAGACCATCAAGATGGATGAAGCTATTCTAGTTTATTTAACAAACATGTTAATAACTTAATGTTTTCATCTGAAGAGACAAGGACTTCTTCAGAATTATTAACCATAATCAAAACATCACTATATACATTCCCTCCAATGCCACTAATATCACAACTGGTTAATTAATGAATTAGTAAATACTTAAAAACATCACTTAAAACCTATTAAATGCATATAACACTACTACCAATACATTTATCGGTGTGTCTATACAAAAACACATAATAAAGACTTAAAAATAATAAATAAATAGTTCAGATGATCAGCAGTATATTATGAATAACAGCAAGGAAAGTGTAGATTAATATGTGTGTATATACCTTTAAGAAGCTATCCAAGGGCTTCCACAAGTGTATAAACACTGAGCACATGTGAGCCTGATTGCCATTTTGTAGTTAGCTGTTGAGATGTAAGTATATATGTATGTATGTAAGCTCTGTTTGTTATCTAGTTCATTCATACTTAAAGATGCTGCTATCCATCCTGATGTATTTGTATGTATTAAAGCATCAGAACAAAACCCCCAGCCTTCTTGTTTTATGTATTAGAGATGAACAAGCAACATGGTGTCAGAAGTGGCATGTCTAAAGGACATGGTATCAGAACCGGCATTTCTAAAAGGACATGAAATCAGTATACCAAAGGGCAATGATGTCAGAAACGGCTTGGCTGAAACGATTTAAGGCACTTATTTAGATGCTGGTAGAATATAGATAAGTGGATCATTCCCAAATGTGCAAACTTTGCAAAGCAGGTCATAAACAAATTTCAAGTATTAAAACTTGCTCAGCAGTATTCTTTTCACATAATATGAAACGAGACATACCGAATACTCTAAATAATTTTTGCATAAACTAATATGCACAAAATTGATAAAAATATTTGAATGACTACAGAAAATGTTTGAAATAAAGTCTGAATTGCATAAAACAAATAAAATAAGGGGAAACAACAATATTTTTGCAAAACATATGTATTTTCTTATTAAGCAAAGATATCCAAGTTATCAGGTGTATAAAGTGTTTGCATGTTTGTGCCGTATTACAGTAAAGCAATTTCACAAAAGTATGACCCTTACAAGACACATTTCACAAAGTACAACCATTACAAGGCATATTTCACAAAGTACAGCCATTACAGAGCATATTTTGCAAAATACAGTATTTTGAAGAGTTTATTGTGCATTTTAATTTTGTTACAAGCTCACAGAACTGTGTGTTTGTACATAGTTACAGGGGTCATATTTTCAGTGTGTTTGTGTATTCTTTGTGGGCATTGCAGATCGATTTCGAAAACCCATTGCACTTGTGTTTGACAGTAATATTGCTGAGAACTGGAGAGTGTTTGAGCAAGAATATGCTATTTTCATACAGACTGCATTTTTTTATACAGATGACAATACAAAGGCATTTATTCTACTTAATTTAGCTTGGTCTGAAGGTATAGAAAGGGAACGCACATTTGTGTATGCACCTGCTGTCTATACCAGAGACGGGGAAAACCGTCATATTGTTGTACCAGCTGAGTCAAGGGTGGACCCAGAGTGCTTGAAACATAAATTTAGAGAAATGTGCAACCCCCAGAAAAATGTTACAATGTAAAGGCACTTATTTTATGCAAGGGATGAAAAGTCTGGTGAAACTTATGCAGCATATTTAACTGACCTGAAAAATAAAGCTAAAACGTATAGATTTGATGACTTAAGGGATGAGTTAATAAAAGACAGACTTATGTGTGGCATAAAAGATGATGCTGTGAGAAAGATTTTGCTTTTTGACAGTGATATAACTTTGAATAAGACCATTGAGATTTGTCAGATATACAGGCTCACAGAAAAGCACATAAATATGCTCACAAATGAGAATATCTCTAGAAGGCAAAGTGGTAAAGCTCATGTTGATAGTATGCAGCGCATAGTTAAAAGAAACAGGCTCAAGCACATGGCAGCTGCAACTCCTGCAGTACTCACTGGTAAACCCCAGAAATTTCTAGCACATTCCAGATTTCACACAGTCTCAGTGAAGCATAAGAGTGAGTGAGCAATCTCAAAGCATGGGTCCCAACACAGTTTCATTGCAAGCTGTCATAATTGTCGAGGAAACCATGAATCTAAAAGGGAAAAGTGTTTAGCTTTTAGTCAACTATGCCACAAATGCAATAAATGGAATAATTTCAAAAGATTTTGTAAATCAAAAGGCCCACATTCTTTTATTAAAAGGGTACATTTTAAGAAACGAGTTGATCAGTTAGACTGTGACAAGCCTACTCTTTATAGTGATGGTGTGTCAGTGCTTCATGAAACGGTCAGTGCAGTAGATTTAAGGGCAAAGAATGAAGTATTCTGTGCTGTTTGGATAAATGGCAAACCCATAGAGCTCAAAGCTGATGCAGGTTCCAAGTGCAATGTTATATCTAAGAAACATATGCTAGAGTGTGTGAAGGTGAAAGGCTTGATTTGGCAAGTTGTGTGAAACTTGTTGCTTATGGAGGTGAAGAAATTCAAACTAAAAGCTCAGTAGTGCTTTCATGTTACTCTGCTGGAAGAAGCTATGACTTAGGCATGTCCAGTCATTATTAGGGTTCAGAGACAGTTTGAAAATATGACTGCTTTCATTTGACAAGGAAGTCCACCAAGTTAGCTTAAAAGGCCACTACTCTAATTTTTCCCAGTACATTTTTTTCTACAAACTAGGTAAACTTCCAGTTGTGTACTCCATGAGGTTAGATCCACAGTTCAGTCCACATTTCCGGCCAGCACAAAAAGTTCAAATAGCCATGCAGGACAGAGTCAAAGCTGAGTTTGATAAAATGGTGTGACAAGGTGTGATTTGTCCAGTTGAAACTCCAACTGAATGGGTATCTTCCATGGTGATAGCTCACAAGAAAAGCTCAGATGACATCAGAATATGTATTGATCCATGAGATTTGAACAAAGCACTAAAACGAGCTCATCATCCAATGCGTACAGTCGAAGAAGTTGCAATCTGCATGGCTAGGCTTAAAAGGCCCTTGTGGGCATTAGCCTAGTAAAAACCTATGAACCTCGATGTTAAATGCCACTATTTTTTCTGTCTTAGATGCAAAGTTCATTTTGGCAAATTCAGCTTGACAAAAAATCCTCGTTGCTCACTACTTTCAGTACTCCATTTGGCAGATACAGATTTTTGA
The DNA here is from genome assembly GCF_019279795.1 of Protopterus annectens. Lineage (NCBI taxonomy): Eukaryota > Metazoa > Chordata > Ceratodontiformes > Protopteridae > Protopterus > Protopterus annectens. The sequence goes on from NC_056739.1 coordinate 1,837,745,766, forward strand.
GAATGCCGTTTGGAATAAATTCTGCAAGTGAATTCTTTCAACATGCAAAGAAGCACATTTTTTCTGGGTATCCTTGTACTATCATAATAGATGATATACTAGTAGGAGGACATGATGAAGCAGAACATGACAGAAACCTCAGAAAAGTTCTAGAAAGGGCACATGAAGTGAATCTTAAGCTCAATCCATATAAATGCAAGTTCTGGCTACAAGAAGTTACTTATGTTGGTCATTTATTTACTAGTATAGGCTTATGACCAGACCCTTCAAAGCAAACAGCCATTCTTGAGATGGAAGTTCCAGACACTGTTCAAGCCCTCCAATGTTTTCTTGGCATGGATAACTACCTAGGAAAGTTCATTCTAGACTTGAGCCAACTATTAGTACCACTCAGAAAGCTGACATGTAAAGATGTAACCTGGTCTTGGTTAGAGCAACACCACAGAGCATTTGATGTCCTGAAACAGAGAATTGCTAGTCCACCAACTCTCGGATACTATTATATTCACAAACCAGTTATACTTCCCTGTGTTGCTTTGAAATTTGGACTTGGTGCAGTCATTCTACATGAGGATCAACCTGTTGCCTACGCATTGAGAACTCTTACCCAAAGTGAGATGCAGTATGCCCAGATCAAGAAAGAGCTTTTGGCAATTGTGTTTGCATGTTTTAAGTTCCATGATTATGTTTATGGTAGACCTATCCAGATCGAAACAGACCACCAACCATTAGTCACAATCCTGAGAAAGCCAATGCATTCAGCTCCTGCCAGACTGCAACAAATGTTGCAGAGATTGCAAAAGTACAATTTCAATCTTGTCTACAAGAAAGGGAAACTTCTTTATCTTGCTGATACATTATTAAGATTACCCAGAAATACCACAGAGCAGAATGAAAATCAAGGTGATCATTCGACTGATGACTTTGAAGTCATGGAAGAAAGAAATATTTCTTTCACATGTCTTGAGGAGATGAGAGAACTCACAGTCATGGATCCAGTTTTACAAAGGCTCATCCACTTTAACAAACAAGTATGGCCATCAAAGCAATCTAGTTTACCTCACAAAGTGCAACCTTATTTTCCATAAAGAGATGAGATTTTTCTGACAAAAGTATCATAATGAAAGGTCCAAAAGTAATTGCTCCAAAGTCCTTGCAACAAGAGTACATTAGTATCTTGCATCGTGGTCACCCAGGAACTGAATCTACCAAAAGAAGGTGAGAGATCTAGTATTTTGGCCTTCTATGTCAGAAGACATTGAGAGAGCACTTTTATCTTGTTCAGTGTATAATAGTACAAAGCCACATCAAAAGAAGGAACCACTTCAACTTGCCCAGATTCCTGGACTACCATGTATGAGTCCACACAAAGTTATTTCTGACAATGGCACACAGTTTAGAAACCAGCAGTTCAAAAGATTTGCTGAAGAATGGGACTTTACTCATGTCACAAGTAGTCCAGAGTACCTGGAGTCAAATGGTTTGGCAGAACATGCAATCCAAAGTGCAAAACCGTTACTTGAGAAGTCAGAATGAGACAATACTGATGTTTTCCTGAATCTCTTGAATCTTAAAAATATTCCTCGTGACAAGCTTCTTGGTTCACCTGCTCAGAGACTTCTGTCAAGACAAACTAGAACCACATTACCAATCAGTAGTCAATTGTTGGTTCTATGTGTCAAGAACAACATATCAATGAAAGCCAATCTGTTTAAGAAGTGGCTATCCCAGAAGTCTTACTATGATAAGACCAGCAAACCACTCAATCCATTATGAGAGGGAGAAATGGTAAGGATGCAAATATCTAGAGGTTATGATTGGATTGTTGTCATAAAGAATATTGCCCCAGAGCTGAGATCTTACACTGTAGAATCAGAAGGAGCAAATTTTAGGCAGAATCAGAAGCATATGTGACCAGAATTTGAGCCTATACCACAGCACATAGCCTATAAGAAAGACTCTTTATCTCAAATTGAGTTGTCTGGTGTTCCAATTCCAGAGGAAGTTCCAGACATTCCTGTTCGTATGACAAATTCAGAAGTTCATGATCTGAGTTGTGCACCGCAGACTGTCTCTGTTGCTAAATTTAGTTCCAACTGTTATGTTACAAGATATGGTCGAATCTCTAAGCCTTGCAACAGATATGAAGCAACTGTGTTTTGTTTTCAATGTATAGTAATGCATGCCTAGCTCTAACATTGTTTTGCATAAAGGGCAATCTTTTTAAGAGGGAGACTGTAGATCAATATATGTGTATATACTTTTAAGAAGCTATCCAAGGGCTTGCACAAGTGTATAGATACTGAGCTCATGTGAGCCTGACTGCCATTTTGTAGTTAGCTGTTGAGATGTAGGCATATATGTATGTAAGCTCTGTCTGTTAACTAGTTTGTTCACATTTGAAGATGCTGCTATCCATCCTGATGTGTTTGTGTATATTAAAGCATCTGAATGAAACTCCAAGCCTTCTTGTTTTATATATTAAAGACAAACTAGTGACAGAAACCATTAAAGAAGTTGAACAACTATCTGACTAAGTAGGCAAAATGTAGAGGAAGGTAGGGAAGAGACCAGCATGCTGATCAGAGAAACTTAAATAAAGGCAGAAATGTATTGTAAGAAACAGAGAATCAAAATGAAAATGTCACTACATAAGCAACAAGGTGAAGTAAATGCAGAAGGACTGTTTGTACTTGACGTTAGAAAGGAAAATGAAAGAAAAATAGACAACTCATGGGCATGAGGAGATGATAAGACAGTACGTGATGCATGAATAGGGAAGTAAAGACAATTTTAAGTTTTGTTTTTAATAGAAGATCAAACTATGAGTACATTACCCAATTTTTTCTTGATTTGCTCTCCTTCCATTTTTTTTCCTGATAACTTTCCATCCCCGGCTTTTACCTTGACTGAAACAAATAATAGTATCTATTAAAATATAAAATGAAAAATAATCATTAATTTATGTTAGGGCCAGTTAACTTTAGGTCTACTTTTAGAATAATAACCTATGAATACAAAGCCATAAGCTAAACAGTTAACAATATAGGGCATCGGGTCTATATTACAACATCGAAGTTTCAAAATTTTGAATGTTCTAATATCGGCCCCTATTCAGCGAATGCTGAAAATAGCGAAGCTACAGAAAACCACATTTTTTCCTAGGGAAAGAATTTGGTTGTCTGTTTCTGTCGCTTTGCTATTTTCAGTGTTGTGATGGAAAGTTACGGGTCGGGTTCAGGTAAGTGTGTGATTGGGCACAGGTTAGGTATGTGTGTGATGGGGCGCGGGTTAGGTATGTGTGCGATTGTGTGGACGTGAGGGTTAGGGCAGGGTAGGTGAGTTAGGGTTAGGGTGCGGGTGAGGTGAGTGTGTGATAGTGACGGACCTTAGGGTTAGGGTTTGGGTTAAGGTAAGTGGATAGTAAGTGGTGTATGTACAATTTAGTGTAGGGTTAGATGTAAGATTTTAGGTGTATGTGTGTGGATTGCTGTTTGTTTGGTGTGTTTCTGTTGTGTGTATGTGTTTTGGAACAGCAATTTTTTTCCCTAGGAAAAAATTCCCTGTTCTGCATGTTCGATGTTGTAGGCGTTCACTGAATAGGGGTCAGTATTAGAAAATTCGAAGTTTTGAAACTTTGATGTTCTAATATAGACCCTAGGGCATCAAAGGGTAAACTTAATTCATCCATTTAAGAAGAATCTTATTTAAGTAAAATAAACTTTCTCTCAAAAACACTATGGCTAGGATTCAATAAAACCCTCACTGCTTGCACTAATTGCCCAATGTGGCTTTGTCAATTAGCAGAACAGTGTGAAAATGTGATTCAGAGATAGTTACTGCTGTAATGAGAAAGACGTCATTACCATTTCAATGCCAGATCTCTGAATCGAATAGTAACACTGTCAGACTTCAACATGTGACCCATGCATTGCATTAGCAAAGACAAACTCCATACACACAAACCAACACACACATAGACAGACAGACACACACACACACACACACACACACACACACACACACACACACACACACACACACACACACACACACACACTCACACACACACACACACACACACACACACACACACACACACACACACACACACACACGACTAGCTGGATAATTACTGCAAGTTTGACCATTTGTCCTCTAACTAGAGAAAAGATGATCACAGTGCAACTATCATTCATCAGAGGATATTTATTATGAACCTATTGTTTCCCTCATTGTGCATACATCCAATCACCAAACAGTTTAGTATGCAGTTTGTCTTAGAGCAGATGTGGTACCCACATCTGTGTGGAATACCACCCCTCAGATGGCATCACCTGATGCAAGTGCGTCTGTGTGATCACTGGTCACCACTGGAGTTCTTAGATCAAACTCTGTATCTGAGGTATGTGTTCCACATCATCTTCCTAGGTAGAGGCCAACAGGTATTGCCTCTTCACTCCTCTTCTTCTGTTCAACATCTCCTGTAGCACTCTAGCAGTTAATTGAACTGGAATGACTAGATCATATTCATTGATTTACCACTCTCTCCAATGGGGGTGACTAACTGATGTTTTCATTCTGATAAGCCTAACAAACAAGCAAACAAAATAAGTCAGACTAAACATCGATGGGAGAATTATGAGATTGAGATTTAATAATGAAACAGGAAAGTATCAGGCTGTCAAGGACTCCTTATAACCAATAGCTGATGAAGAGAACTTAAATGAGAACAATGATCCCATATGGCTAGTGACTGATACAGAATATGAGAGTGCAAAACTAATAATTGCACATACACATTGTTGGAAAGGGAATGCTTTACTGGTCAGGAACTGAAAACCTAATCAACTAATCAAAAATACTGAGCACTTCAAATTGTCTATAAACTGTTAGCTGACAAACTCTGAGATGTCTAAAGGACCTATAATGCTCATTATTCCAAAGAAAGAAATAAAAACTGGAGTTAAAAAGCAAAGTTGCACCAATAAAGTAGGAATCTTTCATGTTTATGGAAACATCAAGAAACCATCTACTAGTGCCCTAGTCAAGAAAAATGCTTTGAATAAAATCCAAAAACTTTGTTGATTTTGTAAAAGCTAAAAATGAGACTGAAAAGAAATAGGTTGCAATATGTCCTTGAAATTAATGAAAACTGAGCCTGCTGTATTTATTATATTGTGAAGAAGTAAAGATCATTAAGGAAATTGGAATAAATGTGTTGTCAACAGGTAAATATAATACAAGTAATGTTTTATTTTATTTCAATTTGCTTTCCATATGTTTACAGGGATAGTAATGTGTGAATGAACTTCAAACACTGAGCTCCTTTGGAATGAGAAAAAGGAATTGTTTGCAAAATTTGAATACTGTTGTATTCCACCTGAGAACTGGAAAAAAATGAATTGTAACTGAAGATGCAACAGTAAGGTGATGCTTTATTTAAAAGAGAAATGAAAGAACATTGAACATTGATATGCCATAGAAAAACAAAAAGGAAACTTCACCCAGGCAAAGATCAGAATACTGACATTCTTGAAAGATATATTTCTGGAGACTAAGCACAAAACGTCAAGCAGCTGCAGATAAGTTTATGGAGTTAATTTCAGTATATATAATGAAAGGGTTATTGGGAGTGAAACCTTCCACATCACCATGGAGGAGGCACATCTCCCCGTCGAAGAACCTTGGGCTGTCTCACTTTGTAGAGTGGAAATTTGATGAGCTGTCCCTCACTATGAGTTGGTGCAATTGCTTCTTGAAGAGTTATCAGTATGACCTCTCTTACTGACTTGCCAAATTATTACAAGACTTTCTGCCTTCCACATTATTTTAATGCATTTAAAATGTACATTTTTTATTTATTTTCCTGATATTTTACTCTTTTTATGAGCATTTATTATTATTGTTTCTCTAACTTTTATCATGCTGATATTTTATAAATAAGGAACAAAAACTTGAAGTTACTAGAGAAACTTGTCCTTGACGTAAACCTAACTCTGATTTTCAGGATGCAAAGAACAAATTAAATGTACATGACCAAAACATTTCTTTGCATTCTGAACTCCAACTGTGCTCATGTAACATGTAACATGGATCGGATGCTACTTGACTACTAGGCGGATAAAACAAACACTGTATAGCTTTTCATTTAGAACTCCTAAAGTGCTCAGGTAGTATGAGACATAATATTTGCAATAAAAAAAAATAAAATCCACAATGTTGCCTTCCTTTACTGAATATCAAAAGACCTAGGGCATTGCTGAACAGGTAACAAGTGGCCAAAAGGAATATGAGAATATGCAGTATAACAGACATTATGTGGCTTATCAGTCTGACTGGATAGAAGCCCACTTTTAGCAGACACCTGGGGAGAAAAGCTCTAAATTATTAAAAAAAACATTTTAGGAACAATGATTTTACAATCTTCAGAAATAAAACAAAAGCATCTGCAGTTTAAATAATTATAACAAATCAGACATAATATAAAAACATTGGTTAAGAATCAACACAAATTATATGACAATCACTTAAAATTTGGAGAAATTGTAGATAGTGTATTGTGATTTTAAAGGTAAGTTAGTCTAATACAAACAGGAATTGCAATACGTAGTGAGGGTAAAACAGACATGCTATATTTGGAGAGAAAGTTATGAAAGAAAATTTGATAGAAGTAAGGAAGTAAGTGAAGAAGGGAGGTTAAGGAGGTATATGGAATGAAAAGGTATTTGCTCATGTTTAGGGATATAGCTTATCCTGGTTTTGAGCAAAAACAGAGCCAAATTTTAGACAGAAAGTCTTTTAGAGTAGTTTTGAAAGATGTGATAGAGGGTATTGACCTGATGGATACAGGTAAGGAGTTCCAGGCCTTAGCAACCCTGTACAAGTACAGACAATGCCTAGTAGAGCTGATAGGTTTGTAAAGAGACAGGAGTTTTGGTCACTAGTCACAATGACTGTCTGGGAACATAGTTGTATGTTTTAGTGCTGGACAGGCAGATGAATGCTTGATAATTTTACAGGTTTAGACCTTTTCAGTGCTATACAGTGGTGGGTTCTCTAAGGAGTATTTTCTTCAAATTTAGCAACTTTATTATAGCATTGCTCAAGTTTTAATTTTTGTGAAGCCTGGAGGTTAGTAAAGATGGGAGTGCCATAAAGAAGTGTGAGGAGAAGATAGGTAGTGACAAGTGCAGTTTTAGTTGCATCATTGAGAAAGTTTTTGGCTCTGTAAAGCAGCACTAGTTTTTGATGAGTTTTTCTTATGAAATGTTGTATATGCAGGCTGAATGTAAGATTATCATCCACTATCACCCTGTATAATTTGCTATGAGAAGTAACTTCAATGGCTGTATTATCAAGAGAGAGGACTTGTTGTTTGTTTTTTCGAGAGAGGGATCTGGGGAAAAAACAGTGGTTTGGTCTTTTTTGGGTTGAGCATGAGTTGTGAGTTATGAAGACATGTTTTAGTGGCTGTTAAAGCTTCCTGAGTCATTTTGGCGGTGTATCGTGTTGTCACTAGTGGTGACTGGGAGGCAAGGAGAGAGAATGGAGTGCCATTTTACTGAGTGATGCCTATTGGACAGGTATCTTTTGAACCACAGAAAAGTGGTTTGAGAGAGACTTAGTGAGGTCATTTGAAGTAGAAATTTGCTATGACAGACTAGTTTACTGTTATCTGTAGCTTTATTGACAATATCTATATAGGTTAGGAGGGCAGTGTTAGTACTATGGGAAGGTTGGAAACCGTATTGTGTAGGGGATAGGAGTTCTTCCTGCAGGAGATAGTCTAGCAAAATGTTTTTGAATACATTTTTCAAGTATTTTGTTGAGGGGAGGTAATATTGTTGTAGATCTAAAGTTATTAATGTCTGTAGACATTCCTTCTTTGTGCAGAGGGATAAAGCGTGACTTTTTCCAGAGAGAAGGGACGTGGGATTCCTTAATTGACCTATTTACATGTATTGAGACAAGGTAGGCAATGCTAGTGGCTACTATTTTTAGGTATGCACTTGAAAGGTTAGCAGCTGAAGAAGAGAACGGTATAAGTTTGTTTAAGAGTAGCTTTACATAGGATGTGGGCACAGGTTTGAAGATGGACGCGGATGCGGTGATATGTGGCTGTTGGGCAGAGTTGGGATTAGATGTTGAGGAATCCATGGTTAGAGGTGCTATACCATGTATAAAATAAGATTTGAACTGCATTGCAGTTTTGAGTGGTGAGTTATTGGGAGAAGGGTTTGGCTTGAAGTTTTGGCCAGGATGTAAGATTTCTTTAATGAATGTGCAATTTTTTATGGTTGTATTTATTATTATTATTATTATGAAAGTTATTATTGTACAGTTTTTGTCTTCATTTATTTGCCTTTTAGTACGATTGTGAAGCATTCTGAAGTTTTCAAGATATGAAGGTGTTTTATATTTTTGCCGTTCTTTCCATGCTTTTTGTCTATCATGCATTAGCATTCAATTCTGTTTGGATATCCAGATTGCATTATTTATTTTTAGTATCTTCTAGAAGGTGGAAGGCTATTTAGTATATTTAGAAAAGATGCATTTATTTCATTTACAGCATCGTCTAAGAGGAGGGTTTTTAGGAAGTTCTAGTTAATAGATGACAGTATAGTAATGAACATTTCTGGGTTAACCTTGGAAAGGTTGCATGTTGTTTTATAAATATGTTGTTGAACTGGATGTTATTGGAGATGATCACTATGGGAGTCTGACATTGTACATGTGGTGGTGTATGTGCTAGGGCCTATTAATACATATTTGCTTATAGTTGTTTATTTTGAGGAAAGCAATAAGTTCTGCTGAACTGAATTTTGGTATTGGTTTGCTATTATGGGAAATGTGGTAGGTGTTGGGAAATACCACCATCTTTCTTCTTTATATGGTCATTTCAGATGACATTATAGCCAGGCGGTTTAACTTTGGAGCTGTTTCTGTTGGGTTTCAGCCAAGTTTCAGTTACAGCGAGAACATCTGTCTTATGTTGGTAATCCAAGCATGTAGCACAGAAGTTTTATTTCTTATGCTTCTAACATTTATTGAAGCAAAATTTAGATCACCAGGGTTGGAGACTGGCTGTTGTTGGGCTAGAGAAGTGTGTGGGAGAACATTATGTTGTGCTCATTCTAAAAGGTGGGGCCAGGCTTAGGGTGTGTATTTACTCCTAGAAGGATTTTTGCACAATGGGAAATTATTCATACTTGTTTTTTGGAGAGAATTTTTGCACTTAATTTTGTTTTGGTTTGAGTTGAAGTACAATTAATCATTCTATATTTGAAATAAAGGTGAGCAGCAATATTAAATAGGTTTGAAGATGTGTGGAGAGTGTAAAGAGGAAATATGGATAGGTGGTTGTGACAGAGTTGGAGAGATGTTGAGAGATATTATTGAGTCATGGTAGGATGAAAGATGACACAACAGGAGGAAAAGCTGAAGAATGGCAAAATTAGGTACAGAAATCTGCATTTTACAGTTGTAAGGCTGTGGGAAGTAACAACGAAGAAGAAATCATGAAGTTGCAGGGCAGTAGGAGATTCAGTGCTGGTGGATTCTGAAAGCTGGTAGAGGACAGGTAAGGACAGAAGCACTTTCTATAAAATAAGAGAGTTAGGTTGCCCTGGTATCTTCTCCAGAATGTAAGAAGTAGGAGAGTATGAAAGGATAAAGTATAATGATGTAGTCAAAATAAGAAGAAATTAGTTTATTTGCCAAAAGTAAAACATACAATGTGGAATAGATAGGTACCATTAGGGAGGTTTGCTATTATGACTGGATATAGTGCAAAGCAATATGGGAAGGAGAAATATAGTTGGGAATGGGGCTAAAAATGAAACAGAGATAAGAAGCAGGAAACAAGAAACAAGATAAACTGCATACCTCAACTGTCAATGAATGCTTTATAATACCATCTGCAGAACTGGCTCCTTGCATGTCTGCAGGAACATATTGGTTCTATCCCCATGCCATTCTGGTCTCTGTTTTTCTTTGCTCTTAAATCAGGATGTGTAGGGACCTTTTAGTTATTTTTGTTTATTTAAGATTATTTACCTATGTGGTATGCCCATCAAAACAGACAAGTCTGTGTGAAGAAAATCACAAAAAATAATAAAAAAATAAATAAAAATAAAACAAAGCTGTTTCACAAGCATAGAGTTATGTTAGAGGATGCAAGTCCAGTAGACAATTGAAACAATGAGCAAACATTATTAACAGAGGAGAAAATAAATGTGAATTAATTTTAGTTGGTATATATGAGAGGTAAGCAGCAGATGAGAACACAGGGCAGAAGTAGAGGTAATGCAGGTGAGAGGTGGAGTTAGTTGATATGTCCAGTGGAAATGCACTTGCAGTCAGACTTTTAATGGTGGTGTCTTTTGAGAAGTGCTCTGAAAGTGAGGAAAAAGAAGATTACTTTTAGGTTATGAGGAGGGATTGCCAGAATTGGGGGCAACAATGGAGAAGGCTTGATCAGTACAGTTTGGTTTGGGGGGGTCTGGAGTGACAGAATCAATTGGGAGAGGTTGCAGAGGTTTCAGAGGATAGTTTTATTTTGCAGTTTGGCAGCAAGAAGCAGGAAAGGACTAGGATGAGATAGTTTGAAAAGAAGAGACCCTAGAAGTAGTTCAACTCTGTAGGTAACTGGAAGCCATCTGATCTTTGCAGAAGATGGTGCCGTGTTTTTTTTCAGACAGGGGAGTTGGAAATGATTCAGAAGATTTTGTTTTCTATGGACTGCAAAGTGGATGAGTTTTTTAGAAGCTTTGGCTATGATGGGTAGGGTGTATTTGATATGAGCTAGGGGAACCCCTATGACTATTGTAGCTCTTGCTGGTCTAGAAAAAAAAGGAGATATATTCCTGGACAAGAATGAAAAGGAGGTGATCTTTTTCATGGTGTTTTCAATATATTATGGAAGTTATGTGAGTGGTCCAGCCATAAATCTAGGTATTTAAAGAACATGGTTGTTTCTAGAGGGAGTGCTATTGAGATCTATAATGTTTAGACTTTTAGGACTTTTTTTAAATTTTTTTTTCTTTGAAGTTTCATACATCATCCTTTTGGTTTTGGATATATTTTATATAGCAAAAGTGTTCAGCTTTTGTTTTCATTTAATAAGACATGGGTTAAACAAGCAATGCCAGTTGTTTTCAATATGATTGCAAGGTAAATGAATGCAAGGTAACCTTTAACATGGATCTTACACTAGTATTTATGACAACAATCTATTTTAGCAGGTTGTTTGCCAGTATGATTCCTGTATTACTAGTATGTGTATATATATATATATATATATATATATATATATATATATATATATATATATGAATAAATTCAGAGAATCATGATTCTAAAAGTATACCACCAAAATGATACCATACTTAATGAATGAAGCTTTAATTCATTTTAACTGTTTAGTCATAGCCAGAAATTATCTATTAGCGTAAAAGAACTTCATGAATTTAGTAATGTTTCTTGGTGATTTACAGAAAGGTTGCTGCATATCTTAAATGGTTGAATATATTTAGCCACCAAGAAATATATCCTTCCTTCTAGAAAATGACTAACTGTAACATTGCCATGAAGATCAGTACAACAATAGCTTACCTATCGACCACCAGAAAACAAACACTGGGGTGCTTCTGAATGTACACCTTCTTGTTGATCAATGCCATTTAGTCTGGAAAGGAAATTAAGGATTGTCATGGAAGCAAAGCAGTCGATATCCCTGCCAATTTGAATTAGTCCAGCATAGTCTAGGGTATTACTTCACTATGTTAGGCATCAATGATGTCAGATCTGCTTTGAAAAAAGTCTGAAAAAGATAATTAAAAATGTATGTCAGCTATAAACAGGTATGTCATAAGTAAACAACTTTGCATTATTTGTTTCTTAGCCCCATAGGTGGGATGAAGAGTGATTACAATAGAGTACAGGCTTGGAAGAATTGAGGCGTCTGAAAGAAGGCATTCATGAGTAAAAAACAATAATATTTTGCTATTCTATAAGTTAAAGAGGCGCTCATGCATTATCTGCTCTATGTACTAAAAAAAGAGGGTGGCATTCTGCTAGAAAATTACAGCAGGTATACAGATAAATTGGGTAATCAGAAAAGATGTACATTACTTATTAAAGAACCATACGTACATTTTGCAGCCCGTTCAGTAATAAAGAATGCAGTTTGTTGCACCTGACAGAGTAAATCTGATATAAATGGTTATTCTTTATAGTAAAGTGGTATATTTGAAGAATATCCTGTGATTCATTCTTGCTCCATTTTCTCTCTCTCTTTCTGTTTTTTCCCCTCTCTTTTTTATGTTCATTTTTCCACATGGGGCAGACGTACAGCATGCTTCCCAAGTCAGAGAATGCTCACCACCTCTCTTTGCCCATCAGGCAGATCTTTACAAGGATGAAGCAGTGGCTCCAGCTTTCTGGCCCCCATGGTGTGTGGCATCCTAGAGAGCCACTAGCATCACATGCTTTGGGACCTGGTAGAAACAGTGGTTGACAAAAAGTGGAGAGATGCTTTCATCTCCTCTAGTCAGTAAAAGACTCATTAACCAAGTCTGCTCTTACCACTGAGCTACTGGAGGCTTCTCTTCCAAAAGCACAGGTGTCGCCCTCTGCAGGTCTATCACAGATGGAGATATTTGAGGTCTTCTGGACTGGGGTAGGACCTGTACTCCAACCTCTTCAATCTCCCCCTTTTCTGTCCCCCACTATTCTCAGACCACCACAGTGTTCCTGTCTGTTTGTTTTGTCTTTTACATTCCATTTATTCCTTAGTTCTTCTCTATTTCACCTCAGGCTTTGTGCCCATTGAATGGCGCACCATGACGGTTATCCCACTCCACAAACGGGGGGGGGGAGCCACAACAGACCCTGGGAACTACCGCCCCATTAGCCTGACGAGCCTGGTCTGCAAGGCCATGGAACGTATCATCATGGAACTCATAAACAAAGACATTGGAGATCTCCAAACTCTGGACCCCACACAGTTCAGGTTTGTAAAAGGCAGATCATGTCTCCTAAACTTGATAGACTTCTTTGAAGTAGTCACCAAAGCCATAGATGAGGGTAAGGTGGTTCACACAGCCTATCTAGATCTTGCCAAGGCATTCAACACCATCCCCCACTCTGGAATTATAGATAAACTCACTAAGCTAGGTATAAATCCCTATGTCACAAGATGGGTTGCCAACTGGTTTACTGAGAACCCACACTGTGAAAGCAGCAGACTCCAAATCAGACTTCAGACCAGTGACAAGTGGAGTACCACAGGGTTCAGTCCTGGGTCCTCTCCTGTTTGGTATCTAAGCACAGGCTAACACAGAAGGTCTTTGGCTAACTAAATTCACAGATGACTGCAAACTAGGAGCCATAATCGAAACTCCTAATGATGTGGACATCCTACAAAAGGGCCTCAGAGAGACAGATGCCTGGTGTAAAAGCCATGGTCTCAAGCTCAATGCCAAAAAGTGCATTGTAATCCCCTTTGGTAAAAACTTTTTACCTATGAAATATCACATAGGCGGTAGTCTACTTAACACCAAAAGTGTGATAAGAGACCTTGGGACACAGGTGGACAGTAGTCTCTCTTTTGATAATCACATTGCCACAGTTGTCAGGAAACCCTTCTACACGACACACCTCATCACAAAAGGTTTCTCATCCAGAAAAAAAAGAAGTCATTGTTCCCCTCTACTCATCACTCATTAGACCCATTATAGAGCACAATGCCCCTTTTGATATGTACCTCACAAGACATCTACAACAACTGGAAAGGCCGCAAAAATACCTCACAAAGAGCATTACTGGCCTCAAACAGATACCTTATGCAGACCAACTCAAAAAACTCCAGCTTTACTCTGTCACATATCGCCTACTCAGAGGCGATCTCTGCCTAACATACAAAGCTATGTCAAACCCAGAGCTGTTGGACATGCTCCACTTAAAGAAATCCCAATCCCACCGAGCTACATGCTCTAGGAACCTAACCCTTGTCACCACAATAAACAGAACATGCTGGAGGGATAGTCCTGTCCCAGAGACTTCCCATACTCTGGAACAGACTACCTATCTATGTCAAACAGAGCTGCTCATTAGCACTCTTCAAGAAAAATCTTGATGATTGGATGGGTAATAGGATATTCACCTCGGGTATCACTTCTGTGGTTCTGCTTGACAGGAACACAGGAAAATAATTTTCTTGGGTGGCGAAAGCCAGGGTACCTTTTTGGCTAGGCTTGTGTAGGCCCTAGGGCTGATAGCCTAGTACCTACCTATGAACCTAAGTCTCTCTGCTGTAGCTTCTCCTTTCTTCCTTCCCCAATATCCCTCTTCTATAAAAAATTGAAAAATAGGTTTATTCCTCACAAAATATAACACCCCTCCTCTCCCTCAAGTATAATCCTTTTCATATTTTCCTTCTGTGTGTTCCTTGTCTTCTCTTTCTCCCTCATTTCCAGATTTCCTATCTCCCCCTTTCCAACCTTATAAAAGACCAAGTAGGGTGTCCACATAAGGACACCTTTACATTCATGAAATAACACCTTGTTGCTATTTATGTTTACTTCTAGACAGCTCTGCTTAGTGTCTCTTTCTTCAAATAAATGCTAGTGGTATACTTGGATTTGTACAATCTTACACTCACCTATCAACTACAAAAATAGCTGAAAGAAATTGCAACATTTCATTCATGTGGCTTCCATCGTAAGTTACCAGACCATTTCAAATCTAGTTTGTGATCTTTCAGATAAGCACAACTGCTGTGGATGTTTCTGCACAACACTTTACTTTTCTGTGGTCAGCACCACTCAGTAGTGCTCATACATGGGTTCATAAGTTCATTGGTGTGTACTAGTCTAATGACCCTGGAGTCTTTACAAGCCTAGCATATAGGATTACCCTGGGATCATGCCACTGACCTTAGTTCCCAGTGCCTCTGTCGAGTAGAGCCACTCGAGTGATCCCCAGGTTGAATTTTCTATTTGCCATCCACTCATCAAGATTTCTCTTGTAGAGGGTCAGCAAGGTGCTCTGTTTGACATGTATGGGAAATCTACTCCATAGCAAGGGCAGTCTCTGGGTTATGAACCTATCCCTCCAGCTTGTTCTGTTGATTGTGGTAATGAGGTTGTGGTCTCTGGAGTGTGTGGGCTGGAGGGATTGGGATTTCTGTAGATGTAGCATTTCTAACAGAGCTGGGTCAGACATGGATTTGTAAGTCGAGCAGAAATTGCCTCTAAGTAGGTGATATCAGACAGAGAATAGTTGGAGTTTTTTTGAGTCTGTCCATATAGGACAACCGTTTAAGGCCTAGGATCCTCTTTGTGAGGTATTTTTGCACCCTCTCCAGTTGGTGCAGGTGTCTAGTGAGGTACATGCCAAATGGGGCATTGTACTTTATGATTTGCCTAATGAGGGAAGAGTAGAGGGAGACAATGACCTCCTTCTTCCTGGATGCAAAATCCTTAGTAATGAGATGTGCCACATAAAGGACTTTCTGACCACAGTGGCAATGTGGTGGTCAAAAGAGAGGTTGCTGTTAACCTGTGTTCCCAGATCTCTTATAACTCCTTCTGTGTTCAGTGGACTACCGTCATTGTGGTAATTCATGGGAACAACTTTTTCCCAAAGCGGATGGCGACACATTTTTTGGCATTGAGCTTAAGGCCATGGTTCTAACATCAGTCGTTGGTCTGAGTGAGGCCTTTCTGTAGGATGTCAACATCACTTGGGGAGTTAATAATAGCTCCCAACTTGCAATCGTCTGTGAACTTTGTCAGCCAGAGTCCCTTTGTGTTGACCTGGACTTCAGAGAAGTAGATAGCAAACAGGAGAGGACCCAGGACCGAACCCTGTAGGACTCCTCTCGTGACTGGTCAGCAGTCTGAATTGGAGTCAGCTACTTTCACACTGTGAGTTTTATCTGTGAGTCAGTTTGCAATGCACCTAGTGATATAGGGGTCGATACCTAGATTAGTGAGTTTTTTATGATTCCTGAGTGGGGAATGGTATCAACAACCTTGGTCAGATCAAGGTAGGCTGTATGAACCACCTTGCCTTTATCCACAGCTCTGGTGACTGACTCAAAGAAGTCAACAAGATTGAGCAGGCATGATCTACCCTTCGCAAAACCAAACTGTGTGGGATATAGAGTTTGGAGATTTCCTATATCCTTGTTTATTAGGTCCATGATGATGCATTCCATAGCTTTGCATATCAGACTCATCAGGCTAATGGGGTGATAGTTCCCAGGGTCTGCAGTCACTCCTTCTTTGTGGAGAGGGATGACTGTAGCAGCGTGCCATTCAGTAAAGACAAAGCCTGAGCTGAGGCTGTGATTGAACAGGCGATACAGGTGTGGTGCCAGTTGAATCTGTAGTTCATGTAGAACACAGCCAGGGATACTGTCAGGTCCCATAGAAGCTGTATTTTTGGCCTTGGACAGTGCTGTTTTAACCTGTGCAGCACTAATACTGGGTGTCTGGAAATCTACTGGTATTATGATTGGTCCTTTGGGTGGGGGAGAGAAGGGTAAAGTTGGCACTGAATCTGTCGGCCAGTATATTGTCAATATCTGTTGGCTTGGTATAGGAGGTACCATTGTGCAGTAGCTTAGAGCAAATCTGAGAATTTCCATGGAGATTCTTTACATAACTATCGAAGGTCTTGTGGTTGTCTTTACTATCTGCTGCAATTCTGTTTTCATAGCTAGATTTAGAAAACTTGATGAGGGATCTCAACTTTTTGTTGTGGCTGATGAGAGTTTTTCCAGTCTTGGGACTTCACCTTATTCCACATCAGTTTCCTCCTTCTGTTGTAGAGTTTGTTATGGCAGGAGACCAGCAGATTGGCTTCCTTTTTTTGGAGGAGAGCATATTGGTTCTATTGGGTATGGTGAGATCCATGCATTTGTGTACTTATTCATACAGTGCATTGGTGTATGATTCAGCTGTCATATAACTATTCGCCATTTGCATGGGTGCCTTGAAGGTAACCACCTCTGTTTTTAGAAGCCCAAAGTTAGCTTTGGTGAAGTTTTTCATGGTGGTTACCTTTGTGGGTGGGGGTGGGAGGGATGTGGATTTCCAAGGTGATTACTTTGTGGTTGGATCTAATCAGGGAGGAGCTGACTATTGGTGTAGAGCAATGGTTGCCCATATTAGTAATGGCCAGGTCAAGGATGTTGGTACGTCTAGTGGGGGTAAGAACAAGCTGGTCCAGGGCATTGGACTTAATGATTTCCAGGAAAAGTTGGGCAATTGTATTGGTACAAGAGTAGTTTTCCCAGGTAATGGAAGGGTAGTTGAAGTCACCCAGTATGAGATTGTTAGGTTGGACCCTAATATTCTCCAGGGTGCTTAGCAACGTGGAGTGTGACTCTTATGACATGGTTGAGGACCTGTAGCAGATGATGACCTGAATCACTGTCTTACCCAATGTTAGCTACACCTGAAGTATCTCTGATGCATTGTGTTGGGCTAACAGTCTGGAGGTATGCATATCCTTTATGAATATGGAAACACCACCACCTTTGGAGCTTCGGTCCAAGTTCTGGGGCCGAAAGGTGTGGAATGAGTTATAGCCTGGTAGTGCAGGGGTGCTTTCTGCTGCCTTGAACCAGGTCTCTGTTACAGCAAAAATGTTGATGTTCTCTATTTTAAGGAGTGCTTCGAGCAAGTGCATTTTGAAATTTGGACTTCTAGCACTGAGCAGCATGACCCTCAGATTGCAATTGTTTGCAACTTTTACGGTGGTAATTTTGTCTTTGGAGCACTGCCTAAAAAAGGCACTATAGGGGTGGCATGAGCATTAGCCAGTATTCAGAAGCCCTGGGGTGACAGATGCAAGCTATCTCTGGCAAAGCATCGAGGTCTGTCAATCATGTCATCCCAGGCAGACAGATACTGGATCCCTTTAGAAGGACACCAGAAACTTAGCCAATTGTTGAAATCAATCAGTTTCTGCTTGTACTGTTTTATTATTCTGGGTGATGGTAGGAGGCTGCTCATCGCTAGGGTCATACCTGCCTGGGCTACATAATCTGAGAGCTCTTCCTTGTCTCTTTTCATGTAGTCCAGGGAGGTATGTCTCAGGTCATTCACATCCACATGTGCAATAACAGATTCATATTTGTACCTGTTGTTGAGTGACCTGAGTGCATGCGTTACATGGTGGATCCTGGCACCTGACAGGCAGCTGACTGTTACTTTCTCCTTATTCAACATAGTGAGTTGGACATCAGTGTGTCTCACTATCGAGTCACTATGAGTAGTGTGTTAGGCATGCTGTTTTACCTTAGGGGTTTTGGTTGAGTAGCACACTGTTTAGGAGAGTTATCTGTCTCATGATTAGTGTTGTGTTGTGTTGTGGTGGTTGAGTGCGTTTTTGCTTTTGAGGACTCTGCTGTTTGGATAGATTTTTATTGATAGTCTCTGTGAAGGTGGGTGTCTAGTTTGTGTTTTTGTGTGAAGGCAGCGCTGGTGTGTATTCTGGATGGCTGTGTGTTCCATGTAGTGTGGTTCCAGTGTTGACCTTCTCCTCTTGGCCAGCTTTTCTGGTCTTGGTTGGATATATAAGTGCACCTCTCACAAGTCTGAGAGTTAGCGGAGAGGGTTGTCAGTGTACATGAGGCAGTTGCTACATTGCCTCAGGATGCCCAATTCAACAAATTAATTGGAGAAAGCACAGGGAACTGACCTTTAAACATGCCTGGAGGGGTGGGCATTAATAAGTACTGGAGCTGTTTCCTTGTAGAACATTTAGTGCTGATAGCACTTTTGTGTGCTACAATAATTGCTACAAGATGTCTGGCAGAGTGCTAGACTAATAAGCTAGTAAAAGTGCAGATTAGAGAACTAGCAGATCTAAGGGAAAATTTGAAGAGCAGACTTTTTGGCACTGCTCAGAAGCTTACAAACAGTCCTGGAAACAGCAAATCTGTATCTGGACTAGACTAGTCACAGGAAAGGTGGGAAACAAGCGGAAGTGTGGGCTTTTAAATCTGAAAGTTGAAAGAGATGGAAAAACTGCCCAAACGGCCAATAAACTACAATTTATGGGCCAGAAACCACTCCTCTCATGGTAGATAGGCTACCTAGTGCTTACTACGCCCACTGAGAAGTTAGAAGGCTTCCCTCCAACACAGAAAGGCTTGGGAGGCTCAGAAACTTAGAAACAAGTGCTGGATGCAGCAAATCTCTGTCTGGACTAGACTAGTCAAAGGAAAGATGGGAAACATGTGCAAATGCGGGCTTTTAAACCAGAAAGTTGAAAGAGATGGAAAAACTGCCCAGACAGCCAATAGACTACAATTTCTGGGCCAGAAACCACTCCTCTTGTGGTAGATAGGCCACCTAGTGATTACCACCCACTGATAAGCTAGAAGGCTTCCCTCCAACACAGAAAGGCTTGTTAATGCCATTAACATAAGGCATGCCGGTCCTATTCACTGATAGCCCTTGTGTATTGCCAACTATAGGACCATGAGTACCACCCTTAATGTGTAGATGGTACTGTTTTTTTTCTCATATATCAGCACAGAAAGAAAGTACTTAAGTTGTATTTCTAGAAAATGTAAATTATGTTCACTAAAATTGCATACATTTTATCTTAGATACTCTTGCATGGCACATTACTTTTTCTTTTTTCTTTATCCATATCATTTCTGAATATCAGGAATTATTGCAGTGTATGTAATTAAACATTATGTTCCTTTACCCTCTCTCTGTGTATATCAGTAAACTACGAACAATCTTATTGGTATTGTTTGCACTGCATTCTGTCAATGTCTTCACAAGAGAGAGTGTTCTAGAAAAGTAAGTACTTATTATAATAATTGTAAACAGTGACATGATACAGGGCATAGGTGAATGGCTAGCACAGATATGGGCTATCATTACAGATCAACACTGTTGATTAAGTTGGTGCTAACCTGTCAGTTTCAAATAAGGTATTACTGAATAAGACAAAAAATGCTTTCCGCTTCTATGATGATTGCTATGAAAAGCATCTGCTATATTTCACAGGCATATACTCAATCATATCCCCAAACACACACCCACACAAACACATTACATTTGATTGTCTTATAAAGTATTGATCTTTCACAAGCAGAAGGTTTATGTTTTCTTTTTTATCTAACTTCTTAAGTTTTTGTTCTTCCACTTGCAATATTAAATAGGTATGTGGCCTAGTTTTAGGTTCAATTCCACCAGGACAGGATACTGGAAACAGAATCATTAGCATATCTGATTAATTGGACCTTCCTGAAATAATAAGTATTCAGGATTTTTTTAGCATATCTGCATGTAAGAGACCATTTGCCAGATGTTTACAAAGTATGGTATAAAATAGTGGTTCAAAGAAATACATCATGACTTTATAAAAATTGCTGAGCTTTTTTCTTTTATATCTGCTTAGAGGTATAGGGCTTCATTATAGTGTCCTCTTTTCATTATTAAACAATGTCAGACAACCACTGACCTTGAATAAAGCAATAAATACATATTTTGTTTGATGATTAGGCAGCATTTTAAGCACCAATTGTGTAAATGTTGAAGATGTGCTTCAAAGCACACAACAGGAAATAGAATAGTATGGACTCAATGATCTTATTTTGAACTGATTATTAAATAGTCACTATTAAAATTATGTTTCAGTTTATTCAATTCTAGTGGTAGATGTTGAGAACCTAGCAGTTAATGTAGTCATCCATAAACTCATACATAGGAAACAAAGTCTTTTCTGTATAAAACGAGCAGAAATTAGCTTCAGAAGCATTTTCATTTGCTATCAATAGCTAAATAAAAAAGTCAGTTATGGAAACTGAATAATTAAAAGTAATTTTCAGAACTGAGTAGAAGCTTTAACTTTCAATATGAAAAAAAATGAGCAACGAAGAATAAATATATTAACATAGCAGTTTTTCTGGTTAATGCAATGAATTTTTCAGAAATGTATTTAATGATTGTGATCAGATAAGCAGAATACTCATAGATGTCATACCACTGTTTTTATTTTATTTTTATTTTATTTTGAATTTGTTAACAGGGTTACAACACTGATCCCACTGAACCTATTTTAGTCTCAGCTTAGGGTAAACACAACAGATGCATTTTATAGTAAGAAAATGTCTAAATTACATTTAACTACAGAGGAAGACCCAGCCTTAACAACACCTAGAGGGGTGCTTAACAATTTTTAACATGTGCTGTTAACAGTGAGACTGTACTAAAAGTAAACAGAGCTCACCAGAAAATAGCAGCATCGGAACATGAAACAGCTTCATTTCAACTTCTAGTTCTGCCTGATTTCTGCTAAATTACATACAGCATTCTGATAGCAGCTACTTCCCTTACACAGAGAATATGTAACGATGTCAATCACCTTACCACTGCTTTACACCAGCTTTCATAGCTGGCACAACACAACACATTTTTTAAAAATGTTTCATTTGACTAATTTGTAGTACATGGAGCACATATAACTCCATGCACTACAAAGAAATATGAATGGATCTCTGATTGTAACAAAATATTATGTGTTCTCAACATGGATGTCAAGATGTGCCACTTGAAGTGAATTTCTTGACATCCATATCTCAAACACATAATATATTCATTATGAATGTCCACCCGGTCATAATCCTTTGTATCATATACAAAGCAAATATCAAAGTTTGCTTGAACGTATAAAGGCAATAAATAAATTACATTATACACAGAGTGACTGACAAAACATAATATATGCATGCATTATATACATAGAAATCAGAGTTGGAATAATGAAAGAATCACAGTGAAAAGAAATCAGAGCAAGGTACATAGACTGAACAAGGGTAGCAGTAACATTTTCCTTGCATCTTGAAATGTGATTTTATTTCTGATTGGAAAACTAGGCAAGAGGAATGATATTTATGAAAAGAGGAGAAAGAGGCGAGAGATTCCCACAGTTTGGGACCAAGGACTAAGAAAGCATGGTCTGTGTAGTAAAACTTAGTTTGGGAGGTTTGGAAGAGAGGACATGAGATTTTTAAGGTTGTATCTCAGTGCATCTCTGAACAGGCAAGGAGGCTAGTGGGGGAAGGTGTCATTTCTGATAAGTTTAGTTGAGAGGCAAGTAGAAAGTCAACATATTGTTCCATAAGTAGCTAGTTAGTTTTTTCAATGGTTTTGCAGTTCTGTTCATTTTTTGGCATGAAAAGGAGAGAGAGAGAAAGAGAAATCTGCATATGACTTAAGAGATGGACTGAATGGTGGATACATTCCTTTTATTA
Source organism: Protopterus annectens (assembly GCF_019279795.1). Classification (NCBI taxonomy): domain Eukaryota; kingdom Metazoa; phylum Chordata; order Ceratodontiformes; family Protopteridae; genus Protopterus; species Protopterus annectens. The sequence goes on from NC_056739.1 coordinate 1,837,768,060, forward strand.
GCTGCAGCAATCAGAAAGAAACAATATTCTTGCTGAGCAAGTAATGTACCTTTATCTATGGCATGTCTGTAGTGTTTGGATAGAGAAGGACTTAGGCTAAGCTTATCTACGATATTATGGAGTAATATTGTTTGCCTTGCTGGAGAAGAGTCTAGCTTTTCTTTTTAGAGCACTCAGAATAGCTTTCATGGACTCTCGGACGAGTTATGAATGACAATGTATTACATACAAATGCAAGTTTATTATGTTATGACTTTAAAAATATTTAACCAAAGCAATAATATTTGCTGGAATATCATATTACTTGGCATCTAGACATATGAATGTAATGCTTCCATTCCTGTTTTTCTGATAGTACCTGACTAAGTTTTTACTCCCAAATATCTGAATTTATGGTACGTAAGTAAATTTTTTTTACAAACTGAATTTACTCCCAAAAAATCTCAAACTGACTTCTAAATAGCAATGACCTTATGACTAAAATAAGTTTATCAAAGTGCATTATGTACTGAGATTTTTTGTACATGCTGAATGAACACTTAGGTTCATAGGTTCATAGGTTGGTACTGGGCTATCTGCCCGAAGGCATGTATTAGCCCAGCCACATTGTGCGGTATTCACCACCCCTTTAGTAGTTCCCTAGACCCTTGTACTAGCAGCTAGTACCCTTGGCCCCTATCTAGTAGAGCTGTTGGTGTGATCCCCAGTGTGAACTTTCTATTACCCATCCACTCATCAAGGTTCCTCTTGAAGAGTGTCAGTGAGGGGCTCTGTCTTATGTAGATCGGGACCCTGTTCCATAGTAAGGGAAGTCTCTGCGAAGGGAATCTATCCCTCCAGCATGTTCTATTCATTGTTGTGTTGAGGTTTATATCCCTAGGGTGTGTAGCTCGAGTAGATTTGGTTTTGCTAAGATGAAGCATGTTCAAAAATTCTGGGTTGGACATGGCTCTGTACGTTAGATAGAGATCGCCTCTGAGAAAGTGGTATGCAACAGAGAACAGCCTTAGCTTTTTCAATTGTGCTGCATAGGGCAACTGTTTGAGGCCAGTAATAGGTTCATACTAGACTATCTCCCTAGGGCATTTATAAGCCTAGCCAGAGTGTGTTTGGCTTTCGCAACCCATTTTAAATTAATTTTGCTATGCCCTTTTTCGAGGTTAGTATACTGTGCCTCTGTCTAACAGTGATTCAGAAGTGATACCTGGGGTAAAGCTACGATCCCCCAACCACTCATCAAGATTCCTCTTGAAGAGAGTCAATGAGGGACTCTGCCTAACCTGGACTGGGATTTTATTCCAGAGTGAAGGGAGCCTCTGGGTTTTGAATCTGTCCCTCCAGCATGTCCTATTTATTTCAGTGCTGAGGTTCAAGTCTCTCGAGTGCATAGCTCGATGGGATTTGGATTTTCTGAGGTGCAGCATGTCCATTCATTCTGGGTTGGACATGGCTTTATACATCAGGCACAGATCGCCTCTGAGCAGGTGGTATGCCACTGAGTAGAGCTGGAGTTTCTTTAACCAGGCAGCATATGGCATCTGTTTGAGCCCTTTGATCCTCTTGGTGAGGTACTTTTGGGGTCTTTCCAGTTGCTGCAGGTGTCTGGTAAGGTACATCCCAAAAGGGGCATTGTACTCAATTATGGGCCTGATGAGGGATGAGTAAAGAGGCACGAAGACCTCCCCTGATCTAGATGTGAATCCCTTCATGATTAGGTGGGCTATATAAAATGTTTTTCTAACCACTTTGGCCAAGTGGTTGTCAAATGAGAGATTGCTATCAACTTGGGTCCCCAGGTCCCTAATTACTTCTTCCGTACTTAATGGATTACCATCTATGTGGTAATTTGTGGGCACTTTGTTTTTGCCAAAGGGGATGACTATACACTTTTTGGCATTTAGCTTGAGGCCATGGCTCTGGCACCAGTTGTTTGTTTCTATGAGGCCCTTTTGGAGGATGCTTGTGTCAGCTGGAGATTCGATTATAGCGCCCAGTTTGCAGTCATCTGCGAACTTGGTCAGCCACAGTCCTTCCGTGCTGGCCTGTACCTCCGAGAAATATATACTGAACAGGAGAGGACCCAGGACTGAGCCTTGTGGGACGCCACTTGTAACTGGTTTGGAGTCTGACATGGCTCCAGCAATTCTAACCATGTGGGTTCTGTCCCTGAGCCAGTTTGCAACCCATCTAGTGACATAGGGGTTTATATTTAAGCTGCTGAGCTTATCTATAATGCCCAAGTGGGGTATTGTATCGAAGGCTTTTGCGAGGTCCAGGTAGGCTGTGTGGACCACCTTCCCCTCGTCAATGGCCTTGGTGACTGTTTCAAAGAAATCAACAAGGTTTAAGAGGCAGGATCTGCCCTTAACAAAGCCGAACTGGGTAGGATCCAGTGTCTGTAGGTCCCCAATATCTTTTTTTATGAGGTCCATGATGATCCTTTCCATAGCTTTGCAGACCAAGCTAGTCAGGCTTATGGGGCGATAGTTTCCAGTAGCCGTTGAGGCACCACCTTTGTGGAGAGGGACTACTGTTGCTGTACACCACTCTTTGGGTACATATCCAGTGGTAAGGCTGAGATTGAACAGTAGTTTTATGTTTGGGTTTAGCTCTTCTTGGAGTTCATGTAGGACGCAGCCTGGGACACTGTCTGGTCCCATTGATGCTGTGTTTTTTGCTTTGGAGAGGGCGGCTCTTACCTGAGCATCTGAGATGTCAGGGGGGCAGCACTCTGCTGGGATAGATATTTGCCCTTTTGGTGGGGAGGGGGGGGTTTGTGCTGAACCTGTCAGCTAGGATGTTGGCAATGTCTGTGGGTTCGGTGTATTTTTTGTCATTTTGGACTAATTCTGAGCATATCTGGGAATTCCCACCAAGGTTCCTAACATAACTAAAGAAAGCCTTGTGATTATCCTTAGTGTCCTGTGCAATTTTTCTCTCAAAGCTGGCCTTAGATGATTTTATGAGTGCCCGTAGTGTTTTGCTAACACTGATCAGAGATGCCTTCTCTTTTTGGGATTTTGCTCTATCATGTAGTAGCTTCCTCCTTCTATTGTATAGTTTGTTTATGGCTGGGGTCCACCAGACAGGACATCTGCCTTTGGAAGATTGGGTCTTGGTTTTATTTGGGATTGCATGATCCATGCATTCCTGAAGGTGTTCATAGCATGCGTTTATAAAGGATTCTGTGGTCTGGGCCGTATTTTCCATAGGCCCGAGGGCTTTGAAGGATTCCACCTCGGTTTTGAGGAGTGTGAAATTTGCTTTAGAGAAATTTTTCACTGTGGTTTTCTGGGCAGGGGGTGGGGTCGGGATGTGAATATCCAGTGAGATTAGTTTATGGTCTGATCTTACCAGTGAGGGATACACTTCTAGTCTGGAGCATAGAGTCCCCATGTTGGTGATGATCAGGTCCAGTATGTTTTCCCCTCTTGTGGGAGTGGTAACAAGTTGTTCCATAGCATTTGAGTTTATAAATTCTAGGAACCTTTGAGCTAGGGTGTTGGAGCTAGAGTAATGCTCCCAGTCTATGTTTGGGTAGTTGAAGTCGCCCAATATAATGGTGTTTGGAGAGATCTTCATATTTTCCAGTGTTCTCAGGAAGGCCGAGTGGGGTTCCTGGGTTTGGGAGGGTGGTCTGTAGCAGGCTATAAACTGGAAGACAGTTTTACCCACTGTTAGTTGCACATGGATAGTCTCTGATGCTTCCTGCTGTGCCACCAACCTGGAGGTGTGGGTATATTTGACGAATATTGATACTCCTCCTCCTTTTCTGGTTCGGTCCAAGTTTTGGGGCCGAAAAGCATGGTATGAGGTATAACCTGGTAGTACTGGGGTGCTCTCGGGAACCTTGAACCAGGTTTCTGTTACTGCACAGATATCGATGTTCTCCATGCTAAGGAGAGTTTTGAGTGCATGCATCTTGAGGTTTTGATTTTCTGGCATTGAGTAGCATTACTCTTAGTTTCTTATCCCTTGTGATACCTATGGAGGTGGGTTTGTCTTTTGAGCCTTGCCTAAAAAAGGCACTATGGGGGTAGCAAGAGCCTTTGCCAATATCCGAAAGCCCAGGGGTGACAGGTGCAAGCCGTCCCTAGCAAAGCATCGTGGCTTGTTGAGCATGTCATCCCAGGCTGAAAGGCATTGGATCCCCTTTGAATGACACCAATACTTAAGCCAATTGTTGAAATTGATCATCTTGTCTTCATATTGTGGCATCATTCTTGGTGAGGGTAAGATGCTACTCAAGGTCAGGGTCATACCGGCCTGGGCCACATGCTCAGAGAGCTCCTCTATGTCTCTTTTCATGTAGTCCAGGGAGGTATGTCTCAGGTCATTCACACCAGCATGGACAATGACTGAGTCATATTTTTACTTGCCTTGGAGTGACCTGAGTTCTTGTGTTATGTGGCGGATCCTAGCGCCTGACAGGCAGCTCACCGTGACCTTCTCCTTGTTCAGCCTGGTGAGTGGGACATCAGTGTGCCTGACGATAGAGTCACCTATTACAAGTGTATCAGGTGTGTTGTTTAGCCTTAAGGGCTGTGACTGTTCGGCACACTGGCTTTGTGAGCTATGTGTTGCACGTGTTTTGTTTTGGGGTAGCGGTTGCTTGGGTGTCTGCTTTGGAGGTCTCTGCTGCTTAGGCAGATTTTTATTTAGAGCCTCCGAGTATGTTTTTGTGTGTTTATGTGTTTGGTTTGCTGTCGTGGTAGGTCTATGTGAGACTGGAATTGTAGTGAGTGTGGTTTCCTTCTCCCCCTGACAGGTTTTGCCAGTACTGAGTTGAGAGAGCTTAGCCTCCAGTTTGGCTATATGGTTGCATCTCTCACATGTGTTGGAATTTGTTGGGAGGAGTAGAGGGTTGTCTGTGTACATGAGGCAGTTGTAACATTGCCTCAAGATTCCCAGATTCATCAGCTGGACTGGAGAGGAGGTTGACAACTGACCTTTGGACATGCTAGAATAGTATTGGGAATTCCTTTATAATTGAAAAAAGGGCAAATGGGGAACAAAGTACTCAAGGGGAGTTTGTGAGGGTGTAGTGATTTTAATTTTTTAGTGCTGACTTATATAATTGCTTTAGTGAGCAAGTGCCAGGTAACTTAAATGCAATGTGTTACAGGTAACTTAAATGCAAAAATGACAAACAGTAACTTTCTTTCAAGTGAAGCAAGAAAATAAGTACAGTAAGCAATGCAGATGTCACTAGGGATCCACAGAAGCAAACAGTTCAAATATGCAGGCACTATAAGCCTTTAACCAGATATTCCCAGCTCAGAAAGGCAGAGTCCAGTCTCTCCTCCCACAAGAGTGCAGACCACGAACCTTCTTAATGTAAAATAACTGGCCTGAAGCCCAAGTGCTTAACCAGAACTAATACACTTTTAGAATAACAGACACTGAGCCCTCAATCAGCAGTTCCCAACTTAGAAGGATGTAAGCTACCTGTCCTGCCACCACAGTGTAGGCCACAAACCTTCCTAATGTAAAACAACTGGTCTGAGCCCAAGTGCTTAATCCAAAAGACTTAGAATGATAGCTACACTTTAATCAAGTTACTACCAAGCAGTAATAAATACAATTGAATACTTTAAAGAATGTCTGGATTAGTGCTCAAGTTATACAAACAAAGCTAGATTCAGCAAGCCTGGATCTAGTCTCTGCTACAGCAAACAAGGTGTACCAATTTAGTAAGAAGCAGTTCAAATATGCAGGCACTATAAGCCATTAACCAGAAATTCCCAGCTCAGAAGGGCAGAGTCCAGCCTCTCCTCCCACAAGAGTGCAGACCACGAACCCTCTTAATGTAAAATAACTGGCCTGAAGCCCAAGTGCTTAAACCAGAATTAATACACTTTTAGAATAACAAACACTGAGCCCTCAATCAGCAGTTCCCAACTTAGAAGGATGTAAGCTACCTGTCCTGCCACTACAGTGCAGAGCACAAACCTTCTTAATGTAAAACAACTGGTCTGAAGCCCAAGTGCTTAAACTAAAAGGCTTAGAGTGAGTTACACCAAGCAGTAATAAATACAACTGAGTACTTTTAAGATGACGCAAAAGCAAAATAAAGTAGGAAGAAACACAAATACAGTAAAAGCAGATAATTTTTTTTTTTTTTTGAGTGAGCAAATGAGATGGGCCCAGGAGGAGTATCCAAGTGCAAATTTACAAGAGGGGCGGGCAGTTTCAAAGCCACCAAGATTAACACCAACATAAAAACAGGGAGAGTGGGCGGGTACCTACTGAAAAACAGAGCCACAGCTTCCAGCTAGATATTCCTCAATGCAACACAAACAAATTACTTTTAAAAGTGCAGATAAATGTTACTTAGTTTCACTTATACGTTCAAGTTGATAGCATGCAGGTCTTAACTGGCCAAAGCTCACAGTTTAAAGTTTTTATTGAAGTTTCTTTTTTTAGCTGCTTATCTCAATATATGATATAACTGTTATTGTATTTGCCAAACAGAATTGCATCAGGTAGTTTTGTACTTACTTATGTAGAACTTTCTAAAAATTAAAAAAAAAAATGTGCAGGATAAAAATAAGAATCCTTTGCGCAAGCAAAATACAAAAAAAATCATAATACTCGTGTATAGGAGCATGGTCAATTCTATACTGAAATTAAACAAATAATAACAAGTACTCTATTTTTGGATGGGTCTTCACGAAAGTTAAAATCTATAACTGAAGAAATAGTTTTATCGTATCCTGGCTTCTACATAGCTGCTCCTTCATAGCAAAAATCTTAATGGAAACTGTCACAAATATTAATTATCTGTTAGCTTTTCTTCATTTCTGGTCCACTGTTTGATGCCTGCTATCTGCTCTTTAAGCAATAACCCATTCCTGGGTTTGGGTAATGCTGGATTTACCCACGGTTGGTGTGGTTTGGTCATGAGGGCAAAGCCCGAGTGGCCAAACAAAGACAACCGTGGGTAAATCCAGCATTACCCACACCCAGAAGTGAGTTATTGCTATTATACAATGACGTTATTTAAGAAAAAAAATACTATTCTCAAATAATGACATTGTATAATGCCTCCGTGCTGCCCTTTTGCAGCCGTCTGGTATTCTGCTGCAATTCTGATATACAGCGCATGCATATGCTTATGCACTACATCATAGCTGTGTGTGGAGGCAGCAGAGAAAGCAAGATCTCTGTTGCTTTTCAGAAAGTATCTCCCTATGTTAAAGGAGTTTAACATAGTGAGACAGCTTTAAAAAAGCAACAGAGAAAGGAAGATCTCCTTTGCTTTTTTTTTAAGCTATCTCACTACATTAAACTCCTTTAACATAGAGAGACACTTTCTAAAAAGCCACAGAGATCTTGCATTCTCCGTTACTGTAACAAAAAAAAAAAAAAAAAGACCAGACCTTTTTCCATTAGTAGAAGTCTGATTTACAATGGGCACGCTGACCAATCAGCATGGATGTTTTGTAATATTAATGGAGGGGGGGGCATTGTATAATTCACAATAATTCATTCTCCATTGGAAAGAATTGATCAGCTGCAGCTATCATCCATTCAGCCAGCACATGATTTTTCTCTTAACTCTTTCCCTGCAATCGAGCTCTGTGAGTTTACACTACAGCTTCCAATGGACAGTTTCTCAGCTTTTTGCAAGAATCAAATTATGTCGTCACATTTCAAACAAATGTTCATTTATCTGGAATCATAGGGGTAACTAAAGAAATGCAACTGGCAAACTCTTTAGCACAAACTATTTTTATAGTGGTAGTATTTTTTAGGTTCTAGCTCTTAAAGTGGATTTTATAAGTCAGATAAAACAAAGTAATTATTGTTTGTAATAATTTATAAACAACTTACAATATCTCAGCAACCACTCAAAATGCATGCATATGGTCAGCAGCATTTTATTCATCCAGCTGAAAGCTTTCATATAAGGCTCAGCAGTTTTGTCTGTGCTCCTTGGTTGTCAACATATTTAGAAAAACATGAAATTTATGACAATATAAATAAATATTTTGTGAAAAACAATATCTCTTTACTTGCAATAGATATAGGTTGAATACCAGTACAATTGTGGTTGCCATTGTGTAAGCTTTAAAATAAAATGTGTTAATACTTTGTATGTAACATGGTTTTAAAATTATTAATGCAAATGTGAATAAACAATATTTGATGCCTAGAGGCATCAGTAGGATTTAACTACAGAACCAATTAGAAGTATCACTCAGCTGTAATGAATTAAGACCTACAACTCTGGGTGCCAATCCTGTCAGATAGCCCCGCATTAGGTGTGGAATGGACTTGGCATTATTGTGTTACCCCAATGAAGCAAGCAGTAACACAGCAGTCCACATACCTTATAAGCCTGGCACATTCTGTCAAATGTTACATCTCTACCAGAAGTATATTAGCAGAACTGATATCTTATGTACTGGGTTTGTGGGACTTCATGGGACACCACAGAAACTGTTTAATTTTCCATTCCATCTTTCCTCTCAAACAGAAACAAACAGGTTTAGTATTATAACTTCCCTCAAGCACATGGGCAGCTAATTGATCCTAGGCCATCTTGTTTCTGCTCGAGGCTCCTTCTATCTATAAGACAGATTTAAATATCATCTAGACAGGTTTGACAGCTAAGAAGTTATATGTGAAAGTATGGATGTTCACAAAACAGGATGCAAATTGCAAATTCCCTAAATTTGAAACATTCTGATGTTTTCATATTTTAATGTTTGCAAACTGCTAATGTTTGTTATTAGGATATCAAGGGAAATGTGACAAAAGGAAGAATATGTGGAACTATTAAGAAAGAAATTTTATTTAAAAAATACATTGTTAAAAACCAAAACTAGAACAATGAACTGTTTGCAAAAAAATTAGGAGTCCAAGAGACTTCTTTCTGTTTTCTTGACCCTTTCCCTTTCTGCTTCCTTCTTTTTTTTCTTTCTTGTATCCTAGAACCTTGCAGTTATTGTGTTCCATGAAAGTGTAAGTCAGTAGTGAAGTTGGGTTTTAGTATGACCAGCAAGTGCATTTTGGCAGCACATACCTGCAGCTGCAGTGAAGGTGTACGTCAGCAGTGTGGATTAACCGCACCTACTCTTTCAATAGCAGCATATTCTGACTGCAGTGTACCTGTTGAGATCCTTCAGGTACTGTAATTTATAACAGCTCTTGAAAGCGTATGTCAGTGATGACATCTAAGGCCATTATATACACTAAGCCACCGCTGGTACCGTGAAGTTACAGAGTTCCCTGAAGTTTTATCTGAGTGGTACAGTTTCATCTCCTTAGGTATACTATGCATACCCTTTCACTTGATGCTTATATCAGACTCTGAGATTGTGACAACAGAGGCTGTATGACTAAATATACTTTAAAGTTAAAGATTATTAGCAATACAGTCACACAATGATCACTGTAATTGGCAATTGTCATGTTATTTCACTACATATGTACATGCAAAAAGCATATGCAACTGTACAGCTGTACAGCACAAGGGCTACAAAATGCATGCACAAACAGACACACAAAGACCATACGCACGCGCACACACACACACACACACACACACACACACACACACATAGATTTATAGACATCTCTGTGGCCTATCTGGTGGCTCTGTGAGTGTGCCAGCAGAGGCTGTATGACTAAATATACTTTAAAGTTAGAGATTATGAGCAATACAGTCCCACTATGATCACTGTATAAGTAGCAATTGTCAAGTTATTTCACTACATATGTGCATACAAACAACATATGCACCTGTGCAGCACAGGGGCTACAAAATACATACACAAAGACCCACACACACACACATTTATAGACATCTCTGTGGCCTATCTGGTGACACCATTACAGTTTATATATTTGTGCATATGTGTGGTACCTCACTGTATCTTGGGTCATATTTGATTCTAGCAGCACTTCCATATAATGTAGGCCCAGTATGCATGTTTGCCATTGAATGCAGAGTCTGCTCAAGAGGTGGTGTAAAAAGTCTGCTTTCTCATGTGACATGCAGATATGCTGCTTTACAATATCAGTGACATTTCTCTATCCCCAAATATTACTGCATGACCTAGTATAGTACCAGGCTTTTGGTGTATATGCATACACAGTTGTGGCAGTTCTTACATGTCCTTCATAAGATGTGTATGTATAGAATAAACTTGGCTTCCCCTGTTCAACTTCTGTTCAAAAATCTGACAGTGTGCTGTATGAGCATCTGCTATGCATGAAATTTACATTATGTTTTACAGATCAAAATGAGAAACTTTATTATACACATTATAAAGAATGGTATTCATTTTAGCTAAAGTTATTGTGGGCATTTTGACAAGAAAAGCTGAGGCAGTGGATTTTGGATAATAATGAGGTAGGTGGAGCAAACTGGAGACTTGGCTGAACTAAACTAGAAATTAGCAGAGATGGAGCAAGACTTCCAGAGATACTGTTTTTGTGCTCATAAAAAAATTACTGTTAAGTTTTTCACCATTGATGTGCAGTGAAAATGGGGTTATAAAGGTACATTTGTTGCTAGATAATTCTGCCAAACTGAAATCGAAACCAATGCACAGAAAATTAATTACAGATTATATGGAAGCAAAACAGTCACTATGTAAAACTAACTGGAAAACCTGTAGATGGAATATCGAAAGTTTTGAAAGAGAAATTGCTTGAGTGCAAAAAATCAAAAATATGTTTAACATCAGGATATAGGCATACAATGTCAGGAGGATATATTTCTATAAGAACAAAATACCTGATTAAGGTGAGAGAAAAAAATATATAAGAAATGGAAGAGAGGTCAAATTACAACTTTGAAAACTGAAATAAGCTGTACAGATAAATTATCATAGTGTGAGACAAGATCAAGAAAAATTTGAAGAAAATTTATATAAAGATATTGAGCATAATAGGAAACCTTTTAACAGATAGATAAGTTGTGGTATGAGTAAAAACATATGAATTGATAAACTGTAGATTCTAAAATTTATTCTTAGACACAACTGATTATGATATATTTACAAAATCTTATGCAAAACAGTTTGGCTCCACAAAGGGGGTGATAAGCTGTCCTAGTAACATCCAGGAAACCACAGATACTGGAATCAAATTAGATTATATTGAAAAAGAACTAGGCAAACTGGATTCAAACAAAGAACAGAGAGGAGATGGAATTAGTAATAATGACCTGAGAACATTTAGGCAAGAACTTGCAATGTCATTATATTTATTATATACTAGGTCATACAAATATAGGGAGATTCCTCATGATTGGAGACATGCACTTATTAAACCTGTCTTTAAGGAAAAGAGGAGTAGGACAAACTCAGAGTCATAAAGACCCTTAAGTCTACTTTCATGTTGTGGAAAAATAATGGAGAAGGTAATATATTGGATAAGTTATTGTCAGAACTGGATAGGTTGGGAATTGAAACCATATATCAGCATGCATATGTTGAAAATAGATCTATTACATCCGGTAACATAATGTTCTATAACAATATAATAACAGCTATGAATGAAAAATTGTGCTGTGATGTAATTTATATAGCTTTAATTTCAGCATTTGGCAGGGTCACACACAAAATATTGATCAATAAATTAGATCAACTAGATACTGATTTACTATTGATAAGATGGATAGCTGCATGGCTTACAAATAACAGCAATTGGACAGGTGACGTTCTTGGTTATGGTCAAGGTGTCCCACAGGGCTCTGTCCTAGGCCCTTGTTTAGATTGGATCTTTCAGACCTAACTTACGTGAGGTGAACTACAGTCTATATGCAGATTACCTGAAATTGGGTAAAGTGATTAAATGTGTTACAGATAAGGCATGTCTGCAAATGAACTTGACTAAACTGATCATTTGGGCACAGGAGAATAATGTGTTGATAAATACATCATAAACTAAATGTATGAGATTTGGGAGACAAATTGAAAGGTGAATATTTAATACAGCACATAGCGATTGAAACTGTATACTCATTTAAGGACCTGGGTATATGGGTAGATCCAGCTTTGTGCTTTTCTAATCATATCAACCAATTGGTTAATGATAGTTATAGAGCTATAGGTTGTATAAAAAGCTTTATAAAGTCTAGAAAATCAGACATTATTGACTCTTTGTTTGTTAGTTACATTAGACCCAAATTTGAGTATGGAATAACAATATGGAAACCTTATAAAAACAAGCATGAGTAAACTGGAAATGGTACAGCAGAAATATACCAAGGGCATCCATGGATGTGAACATTTAAATTATTATGAAAGACTAAAATATCTGAAATTGTACTGAGCTGCATATAGATAACTAACAGGAGATCTTATTCAGGTATATAAGGTATTGAGAAACAACTATCTCTAGAAATGTTTGGGGTTATCAAAAAGTGCCAAATAATCATCAGACAACCTATGTTGAAGATTGATGTTGAAGTTGATAGGCATGAGAAGTGTACTAATTAGTTCCTTGAGCTACCAGCTGATGCATGGAACCGACTATCAAATAACATTAAAGGAAGTAGTAGTTTAGATATTTTTAAGAACAGCCTGGATACTTATTACAGGAACCAAGTGTTTTGGTATATTGGCAGGACAGAAGGGCATTAATGCCCATGCTTGAAATATTTCTATGTATGCATGTTTTACCAAAGAGTCTGGGAAACAGATTTAAAGCAAAGCACATGATCTTCCTTTGGGCATGATGGATATACAACATGCAGTTTTATTTGGTGTGGGGCTCACTATGGCAAGATAGAGGTGTCAGATGAGTTGTCTGCTAACTGGCCAATGGCAAACTGTCAAATTTAAAAACATGACCAGCTTATACAATATAGTAGAGGGACATAATATGCCAGCCAACACCTTCTAATGTTCACCAAGGCCTGTGGGATGGTGATGCCACTGCATCTATCTGGGGGAAAATTACTCCTTGTGGGTACAATTAGTCAGTCTTTAAACTCATCCCTCTCCATACGGTCATGTTGCAGGGGTGAACTTGCTACTGCTACCTTCTCTGACCCCTGCAGGATCTGCATTCCATAAATTTCAACATCTGCTATAAATAGTGAAAAATTAAGTATCAAGGTGCTGCTTACTGTGATGGATACGAAGTCTTCTTAAGACCCCATGTCTTGCTGACTGGATTCTGCTGAAATCAAAGTCTAGCTATAATTGCATTTACAGTCTGTTGCCCACAGAAACTTGCAGCACCAAACTCTGAGCAGTAACCAATAACTTGTTATAAACAAACCACATGTACTACTGTTGCTGCTTTAGTTACACTGTCCTACTTTACTTCTCAAACAGCATGGATGATATGAAAGATACAATACAAAAAAATCTCTAACAATGTTATCTGCTATAGTCACTTTATAATAGTTTTACATCCTGTTTTTCTCCATGGTACTCTATTTTGGACTTTGTATGAGAACATCTGTTTGTTGGTGTTTGCAGAAAAACATGTTTTCATGCTATAATGCTGATATTGTCTTTTAAGGAAACACCTTGTGGAAAAACACATACAAATGCTGACTTGATAATTCAAACTTCCTTGGTTAACAGTGTCATATGATAGAAACATGTCCTGTTGTCCAGTCTTTAAAAAAGCAGATTAGCTTTCTTACTGACAATGTGAAATACATACATCCTGTTTTTCATATTTTTGCTAAGTCTGTAAGAGGTCAGCTTTCTTGGTGACAGTGTGAAATGCACACATTCTTATTTTTTTATATTTTTGCTGAGTCTGTAAGGAAACATGTCCATTAAGCAGATTCTTTATTTTTCAAGCCACAGTCATTTAATAAGGATGCTAATCACATCACATACTCTATTTCTACATTTAAGCAAGCTTTATTTTATACCTTATTTATGTTACATATTTGTAACAGAATTACTTTCAACCTTTTATTCACTGTTACGTACACACTAACTATTCCCACTTTTTATTTTAAAACATACTCAAAACACTTTATAGGAAACTAAACCTTTAGTCTTTTTAGATACAAGAAGTCAAAATTCAATTTTACATAGTTAATACAATGATATCAAGTATTACTACTAAAACTGAATGTATTTAATAACTTTTTCTTTTGCAGACCATTCTGTGAAAATATTTTATCAGTTATGAGCTGTGTATGCTTTAGTTTTATTTTTTTAACTTGATTAATTTATTATTTTGCAATCACAGAATTTCATTTATGACTTAGAACTGTTCCGTTAACTCTTTGCAACTGTTGAATTAACTTTTTACTTTTATTAATCATTTTATACCAAAAGATTAGAGATAGACTAATATCTATAAGAGACAAAAACTATGTGCTACTGCAAATGTTATTTAGTGCTATAAATATACAGTTTCAATGTAATTTTAACCATAACATTGTGGTCATATTTCTGAACTGCCCATTAACTTTAATTGACACTGAAATGAACAACTTAAACACCTTGGTAAAGTACTGAACTGGGCTTAGATAATAAATATTTGAATGTAATTATTTCAGTATATTTCCATTAGCGCTCCGTATGAGTACAATATTTTAATATAATTTTTCCTTTAACTTGGGTAACCAATACTAGTACAGATAAAATGGTGGTCCAAAAAACAGTGATAAAATTACTTTTGAACTTGTTACTTTACAATGTGTCCTATACAGTATATATCTACATTGATTGTCTGCTACTCATGCATTTCAATCAACAGGTTATAAATACAATTTAATACTAAACAATACAATAATGACTAGCATGATAGCTATTAGCAACCTGTAAAATATCTTATCCTGCCAGGTTTAATCTGTTTATCAGTATTTCTAATGCACTAATACCTGTTTTCCCCTCCCACCCTAAAAAAGTATTGTCAAGAAGGAATGAGAGATTATTTCTTCCTGTAGTTTTTTAGACCCTTTTGCAATACTGCTCACACAGTCCGTATAGAACTGAGACAGTACCATTCCCCCTGTAGTTCTGCAGTATTGTTTATTTGCTTTATAATGTATGTCAGCCCAACACTTTGGTTATACATTTGCTTTATTATATTACTAACAAACTATGGACCTTTGTCTGATCTGATAATTTTTTGGCTGTTTTCAATGACAGAATATATTTTTTCTGTTGCCTTTGCTGTCTACTACTACTAGTAGTTATTTGTACCCTCTTATATACTTTATTTGAACTGTATGTATATTATGGCCCATTTGCTGGCTATACTTGATGTAACTGAGGTTTTTTTTTTACTTTTAACATTTACCTGCAAACAGATTATCAGTGACATATATGCAGAATTGTGATGTTTTATTACAATTACCAAACTGTGTTGCATGTGAACTTTTAACAATTATGTTTTAATAACAATAAGTTTTTAGAAAAACTCAAGCCACTTGTCTGGCAATCAGTCTTGTTTTTACCTTATCTGCACAATATTTCCTGTAACTATTTATCCAGTCTGGGAAGGTCTGAGCTCAAATTTTAGACTTTGTAGACCATAGTTAACCCTTCCTTTAATCATCTGTTAATACATTTGCAATTTAATAGTAAAATTCAGTTATAAAACTAAGTATTTGTGATTTGCATAACTATACATTTATATTACATAAATAAACATTATTTTACAATTAGCTTATATATTTTTTAACTTTGATTTCAGTATGTTTTTTTATTTAACTGCCCTGCCATTTATTTTACAAAGACTGCTTGACTAATACCATCTGTGATTTTATTTCTTTTTAAAATTCAAAACTTTAACTATTTGGTGTGGTGTTACTAAACAATTATAAAATAATTGTAAAAAAATAGATATTAGCTTAACTAACATGTTTATATTTACATTATTTATATTTGCTGTTGTCTTTCATTCTTGTGCATTTTAAAAGATATAATTTAGATGAAAAGAAAATACATGCATGACAGTCTTGTGGCTTTAGATTTTTACTGTTAACTATTTTTATTTAATTTTATGTACTAGAACTGTTTTGTTTACCTTTTGACTATGCTAAGAATGGTAGCCATATGCTCAACTTTACTGTTGTACTGATAAATGTCTTGCTTTAATTGAATGAAAGTTTTAAAACATTTGGGAATGATTTGTCCATATATCAGATCCTACCATGTATGTTTAACCATTTTCAATATGCAAATATATTATAAAATATATTTTTATATAGACCAGCTGTAGTTTCCTCCTCTTTTGCCATGTTTTTTTTAAGCTCAGTTATTGTATGCAGGAAGTCAGTCTCTGTCAGTTCAGCTAATTTAGTTTCTTTATTCTGTAACTGCTGTTCAAGAGTTTCTGTAATATTGCATGGTTTTCCTGATATATTTTAGTAACCTGTTCTGCTGAATCTAAAACTCTTATGCACTTTTGAAAAAATGTTTGTATAACTTGTCTAAACTTCCTGAACTCACTGTGTCTGTCTTTTAGAAGTTTATTACATTTTTTGTAACAAGATATACTAGAGGTTCTGTCAGTAACTGATTTGACTGTTGTTGTAACTCTGAAACAAACCTTTCACATGTGGTGACAGGACATAACTGTTGAACATCTGAATATAATGTAAGAATATTAACTTTTCCTGGTTCTTTACCATTAAAAATTTTGTCTGTACAGTCTAACTTTGAATAATGTCATGCAATACTTTTTTATGACATTGTACATAGAAAGCAGTTTCATATGATTTACACAATAAACATTTGTCATACCCCACATGGTTTTCTTTGAGATACCAGACAAATATTGTAGTACATTTCCATAATGCCTTATTATCGACGTGCCCTGATAAAGTTTTACATTTACTAATGTGCTGTGTATACCAACATTGCAATTTACTAAAGCTTGGCTTACACCTGCTTAAATTCTGCCTAATAGCATCCATACAAAAAATGTGACACAGAAAAAGGTCTTACCAGTTAGCAAGAAAACAGGTGATCAGACTGTTGCAGATGGCTGGAAATTTTTCAGAGTCACTTGAGAAGCTGATGAAACACAACAGGCAGCGAACTGATGTGCAAAGTAGGTAGTCACCTTTTCTTGAAGATTGTATTGCACTGCGACTTTCCTGCTGTGATGCCCGTGCCTTGGCCCCGCAATCAAGGAGCCTCAATCCTCACCACTAACACCGGGGGAGGGCATCTCATATATGAGGAAAAGATAACAAATACGCACAGAATTGCTGGACATGCTCCACATAAAGAAATCCAAGTCACTGTGAGCCACTGTGAGCTAAACCTTGCCACAACAATAAATAGAAAGTAGAGCTGTGTACACTTACCATAAATGTAGATGTTCAAGTGTATTCACTGTTGTAGTCATTATACTTGGGTAATCCTGCTGGCAGGTTGCCCTCAGCCAGCCTGAATTCCAAAGTCTTGGGTCCTGCGTCGGCTGCTGTCACCCCTTCCCTGACGTTAGGTTGTCAGGGGTATAAAAGAGGCAACTGACACCATTTTCTTCAGTTTGACTTGCCCCAGATGTCAGGTGCCCTCAAAAAAGGGTAGCCAAATTGTATATATATATTCAGAAATACATCAATATAAATTTTACCTTCATCTATAAGCAAATACACCACATAGGTAGTATAAATCAGAGAAGGAAAGATAAGATCCCAAAGAAAAATGGGGAAGGCGGGTGGATAACCTGGACTGCAACAGTGAATACACCCGAACATCTACATTTATGGTAAGTGTACACAACTGTACTATGTTCTTCATGTTTCACTATTGCAGTCATTATATTTGGGTAGAGTCCCAAAGCTATAGTTGGGAGGCTGGAACTAGAAATCAGTAGGAGCGGCAATGAGGCCCTGCAGAACTGCAGTGGCAAAGCCTGCCCTGGATTTAGAGTAGAGTGGCAGATGATAATGCTTTGTAAAGATGTGCACTGAACTTGAAAGTAGCCGCCTCTAAAATGTCTGTGGTTGGAACTCCCCTGAGAAAGGCTGCTGAGATGGCTGCAGCTCTGGTGGAATGAGGCCTAATGCCCTTAGGCACTGGCTTGCCATGGTGTAAGTAGCAGAAACGAATGCAGTGGCCTAACCACTTAGATATAGTCTGCTTTGAGATAGGCTTTCCTTGTGATCCTGCAGCATATGCCACTAGTAATTGCTCTGTCTTCCTGAAAGCTTTAGTTCTGTCGAAGTAGAAGCTAAGCTTTCTGTGTACGTCCAAAGAATGCAGAATTCTCTCCCCCTTGTTCTGTGGATTTGGGTAAAAGGTTGGCAGATGGATGGCTTGGTTAAGAGCCACACTGGACACTACATTAGGCATAAATGTTGGGTTTGTCCTCAGGGAGTCCCTGTCTGGATGAAAAATGATGAAAGGTTCCACAGCCATGAGTGCCTGTAGCTCTGAGACCCGTCTTGCAGAAGTAATTTCTAAGAGCAGAGCTGTTTTCCATGATAAAAATTTCATATCAGCCATAGCAACTGGCTCAAAAGAGGCAGGGTGAGCTTTTCCAAAACATACTTGAGGTCCCATGCAGGTATTGGTAGTCTCCTTGGGGGCCTTAAATGTTTGGCTCCTCTGAGGTACTGCCTTAATAAAGGGTGAGAAAAAAGTGGTGGCTCTGTATTGTAATGAGCTGAAATGGCAGAGGCATGAATTTTTATTGATGAAAAAGATAGGCCTTTGTCCAGCATCTTAGTTAAGTATTGCAAAATCTGAGGAATACACAGAATCTCTTCCATTTTCCAGCATAAGACTGTCTAGTACTAGGCCTTCTGGCTTCCAGAATGACATCCATCACAGCTTTACTGAGAGGTGTTTTTTGTGTGACTACGTTATTCACCATGCTGCCAAGTTTAATGTCCTGAGTTGGCTGTGCATGATCTAATTGTCTTGCTGGGACAGTAGTTGAGGTATTTGAGGTAAGGTCCAAGCTGGGTATAGAGATAAGTTTCTTAGTATTGGATACCAGTACTGGCGTGGCCAGTCTGGGGCAATCAGTATCATCTTTGGCTTCTCCTGTCTGACCTTTAGGAGCACCTTGGGGAGGAAAGGCAGTGGCGGAAAGGCATATACTGATAGGGTTTTCCAGCTGAAAGATAGGGCGTCCACTTTCCATGCTTTTCTGTAATAAGTCCTTGTGCAGAATCTTTTTAGTTGGTGATTGAGAGGGGAGACAAATAGATCTATGTCCAGGCATCCCCATTTCCTTGTTATCATGCTGAAGACTTGTGGATTCAGCTTCCACTCATGGGGATCCATGAGGTTTCTGCTTAGTTCATCTGCCAGAGTATTTTTCTTTCCTGGCAGGAATTGTGCCTGCAGATATACTTGGTAAGTCAAAGCTGTGTCGCACAAGGTCATGGCTAGTCTGCAAAGGGGGTAAGAAAGTGTGCCCCCCTGCTTGTTTATATACCACATGACCATGGTGTTGTCTGTCTTTATCAGTAGTTGTCCCGGATGAAGTAGGTCCTTGAAGGCTGTCAGAGCATTTTGAACAGCTAACATCTCTTTTTGATTGATATGTAGATGCATTTGGTTTGAGGACCATGTGCCCTGAATGCATCTTCCTGCCATGTGGGCTCCCCAGGCAGAGTCTGATGTATCCGTTGTTAGTGTCTGCCTGGCTGGAGGTAATGTGAATGTCTGTCCCTTGTTCTGGTGACAAGCCTTTGCCCACCATCAAAACTCCCGTTGCAGGCAGGGTATGAGAGTAATGACTGTTTCCAGGCTGTGACAATGTTGAGTCCAAACACTTTTTAGGTACCATTGAAGTTTCCTCATATACAGTCTTGCATATGGAATTAGTAGGATGCAGGATGCCATGAAGCCCAAAGCCTGCAGAATTTTTCTTGCAGATAACTGGGCCTTTGTTGCCAACATTTTGAAATAGGTAGTCAGTTGCCTTTGTTTTTCTGGCATGAGATAAGCCATCTGGGCAGTTGTATTCAAGCTTGCACCCAGGAATATTATCTCTTGTGAGGGTACTAGTTTTGATTTCTTTTTGTTGACTGTGTACCCCAGGTATGTTAGAAGTCTTTTCACAAATGCCAGTTGTTGAAAAAGAATGTCCTTGTTCTCTGCTTGAATGAGACAGTCGTCCAAGTAAGGATATATTTGTATTACTCTTTGTCTGCAGAATGCAATTACTTGTGCCAGGCACTTTGTAAAGACCCTGGGCACAGTAGATAAGCCAAAGGGTAGTGCAGGGAATTGGTAATGCATTGAACCAGCCTTGAATCTTAGGTATCTTCTGCATGATTGACTGATTGGTACATGCAGGTATGCCTCTTTTAGGTCTAAAGTCACAAGCCAAGCATTCTTGCCCAGCATGGGCAGAAGCTGCTGCAAAGCCAACTTTTTGAATTTTGGAGTATCCAGGAAAGTGTTCAAAATAGACAGGCCCAGTATCGGCCTCCAGGCCTTGTCCTTTCTGGGTACCAAGAACAGTCTTGAGTAAAATCCTTGTCCTTGCTCTTGCTCTGATACTTGTTGAATGGCCCCCATGTCCATGAGGGATGAGACTTGTTTTTGTGCCTCTGCCTATTGATTTTTTGGCAGATCTGGCCAGCCGTTTGCCTTTGGTAGAGTATGGAAGTGGAACTTTTAGCCTTGTGACACTATGTTTAGAACCCACTTGTCCTGGGTTATGATGTGCCAATTTTGAGTAAAAAGAGCTAATTTTCCCCCTAAGGGTGCTGCCAGAAGATAAGTGCGTGGTGCTGGCAGGGGGAAGTCATTGGGACTGTTTTCTGTATGTTTGTGATCTATCTTCTCCAGCTTTGGAGGTAGAAGCACCCCATTGCTTGTGCCTGTAAGGACCTTGTGCCTGGGATCTTCCCCTAGGGTGTCTGGGTCTGCCCCTTTGAGGTCTGTCTGACACAGGAAAGGACCAATTTTTTGTAGGCCAGTGTCTACTAAACCTAGGTGGCTGTACCTGTAAAAAATCTTTGACAGTTTGCATAGATTTAGCTTTGTCCTCCATTTTCTTTAACACCTCTTCTGCCTTAACACCAAACAAATATCATGCTGTAAAGGTGCATCTAGTAATTTAACTTTAACATGATCAGGCAGATTTTGTTCTTTTAGCCAAGCATGCCTCCTAATTACAGAACCCGTAACTGCGGCCCTGCAGGAGGCCTCCAAAGAATCAAAACCACATTGCAAAGTATGTTTTCCAACTTGTTTTGCTGCATACAATAAATCCTGCATTTCCTTGTTTTCTGCACATTCAGAATTTAACAACATTTTCTGTTTAAGCAATCCCATGACATGTTGCTGATACTTAAGTATATGAAACTGACAGTTTAAGGCCCTTATAGCCAAAGTTGCAGAGGTGTAAATCTTTTTTCCCCATCTATCCAGTGCCCTTGAATCTCTGTCAGAGGGGGTTGGGTTTTTTGCAGTGGAAGCCTTAACCCCCTTTGGACCCTGTGAGATAGTTTCTGGGTCAGCAGCAGGGTTTTTAAAAATAAATTTGTGTGAGTCAGGAATCCTGTAATATCTGTCAGGCTTAACAGGAGCTGAGGGTAAGGAGTCAGGGATCAGACTAGACTCCGAAAACACATCATCTACAATGTCTAACACAGGTGGAATGGCTAGAGGCCTGTGCTGAGGTAGTAACAGAAAATCCCTGAGCCTCTTTTTAGATTTTGAAAAATCTTGGCTCTCCCAGTGGAAATGCTCCCTCATGGTGTGCAAGGTTTCCCCAAAGGAATATTCCTCAGGAGGAGCTGCTGAAGGTATAGATTCTTCAGCATCAGAATCCTCATAGGGGGAAGAGAATATTCCTGATCAGAGGAGGAATCAGAAGAAATAGAAACCTGATCTGAAAATTCATAGTCAGTGTCTTGCCTAGGCCTCTTATCAGGAGGGGGATGGGAACCCCTGATCAAGGTAATCAAGTCTTCGGCCAGCTTGAGCATCTGTTTTTTGGGCATAGAGGCCTGTCCACGTGGCTCTTGAGTTTGTCTCCTTGCTTCTGAAGGTGCTTTAGTCTTTGTCTTTGAAGCTGAGGTTGTTTTAATGTAAAAAGATGTTTAGGTCTGAATACACCCTCAGAAGCCGGTACCTGCTCAGGTGCTCCAGACCCATCTGAGGGATTAGCGTCCAAGGCTCCAATACCTTGAGTATCCAGTGGCATGGCCGACTCCACGTGGGAATCGGTAATGGCCTGCGCCTCTAAAGTAGCGGGCATCAGGGGCTGCGAAAGTGCCTCACTGAGAACCTGCGACTGGCTTAGGAGAAGCTTCGTCATCGGTTTTGGGCCTTGGTTGTTTTTCTCTATCCTTTTCTTTGCGTTTTTTGTAAACTCCGGTAGTCGGATGGGTATCCGACGACATTTCAGGATAATTAAACTGGCATCCAAAATAGTTTAAAGCAAAAGCATACCGACACTTAATAGTGTGTTGGTTAAATCTAGCACAAAACCGAAAACCAGAAACTTTGTGATCAGGGCCTAGGCAAGGAATACAGTAAGAATGAAAATCCTTATGATGTATTTGCTTCCTACAAGAAATACAGTTATTAACTTTTTCTGACATCGGTCTGGAGCAAGAAAAAAGTTTCCCCAATGGGGTACTTAGCTTTATTGAAGACTTTGGATCTGAAACTCAAATACAAAAATCTCAGGAGTCGGCCGACCGGCACTGGTGAACTGCTTCTGCTTTGGGCACTGCGCGGCAAGAAAGACTGAAGAAAATGGCATCAGCTGCCTCTTTTATACCCCTGACGACCTGACGTCAGGGAAGGGGTGACAGCAGCCAATGCAAGACCCAAGACTTTGGAATTCAGGCCGGCTGAGGGCAATGTGCCAGCAGGATTACCCAAATGTAATGACTAAAACAGTGAAACATGAAGAACATCATGCTGGAGGGATAGATTCCTGTCACAGAGACTCCCCATGCTTTGGAACAAAATTCCAAACTACATTAGGCAGAGCCCCTCACTAACACTCTTCAAGAGAAACCTTGACGAGTGGATGGGTAACAGAAAATACACCCCTGGGATAACTTCATTGGCTCTGCTTGACAGTGGATCAGTTACTTCATCAATTGGGCGGCGAAAGCCGACACACACTGGCTAGGCCTATAAATGCCCTCGGCTATGAACCTATGAACAGTAAAGTGCAATTTCCCTTAAGAGCACACAGAGATCATAGTCAGTCTGGGGCTGGTCACTCCCTTCCTCTCAAGATCCCTAGTAAGACTCCCCACTGGCATAGCTATAAGGTCCAGATCTCAGCCTAGCTGGACAAGCTGAAATCTCCAACACCCTCTCTGTCCAACCAGTGCTTCGTGTCCCTGCACAAGTAGCTGACACACACACACTTTGAGATAAGGGTTTATACAACCACACAGACACTTCTGGGGAAGGCTGGCACAGGTTCTCCAGCTGTGCCCCTTTTACCCAGACTATATGGTAGTACCATGCCACCACCCAGCTAATAATTATCAGTTACTCAAAGGCCCTTAAAAGGGTGTCCAATTATTACTGTGCAATATTATTATCGAATTGGTAAGTGTTGACTAATCAGTCAAAGCTTATTTGGAGTGACTTGGACAGTAAACTCTATAAATATGCAATGTTCTCTACAGCTTAACTTATCTCTACACAAACCAGCCACAGTTAAAAGGTTTTAAAATATTTAATAATAAATAATTAAAACCACAAGCCAATACTTTCTACTACACAGACAGTGCTAGTCAAGAGTTCAGAGATCATACAGAATACTTAAAATAAATCAGTAGTACAGTTCTGACATCACATAAAACACAGTCTAATATTTCTAGCTTCTAGCTATCTACAAGAAAACACACTTCTAACAAACTACTTGCATAAAGAGAGCATAAGGCAGTACTGAGTTGGATGTTCAAGACAAAAATGCTTAATGCCTTCTGATTCTCTTTGTTTAAATTGCTATTGCAGTTCTGATAAACATTACATCATCTTTTTACACTTTCCTGGTGTTCCCAGGCTACACATTAACTGCATTTACATTCTTAACATCTCCCTTTTGTTACCTTGCAGCTGGTCAGGAACAGAGCAATAAAATACATTTGCATGTTTAAATCTAGCAATTTAACTCTTGGTTAAAACAATAGAAAGAATTTCTTCATCTAGACTTTTTAGCACCACTGCTACTTCAAAGGGTCAGCACATGTTTTACTTTGGTCAATAGAGTGTACTGTTGTCACATTTATTTCCAGTTCCACATGTAACAGTATTTCTTTACATTTAAGACAACAAACTTGTAATTTACATTCATATTTACAAATTATAGAATTATCTATAAAATTCTATCTGGCTAGGCTGGCAGCTTTCACCCTTCTCTACCAACCTTCACATTTCTCCCCCCTGGAGAACTCAAGCTAATTTTTCAAGTGACCCCTGAGAAACGCCACTTGAGAGGGTCAGGTCTATTTGAGTATTCCTACCCAATTCCCTGTCTTGAGAACCCATCTGCATTGGCATTCCTATTCCCAGTGTGGTGCTGCACTGACATATATGCTTGCAACCCCAGGCTCCATCTTAGCAACTTGGCATTTTGCTGGCTGGCTCGGTTTAACCATATTAGGGGGTTGTGATCTGTCATAACAGTGAATTTCCTTCCATACAGATAAGGCTGACATTTCTGTAGTGCCCACACTATGACTAGACATTCCTTTTCTACAGCTGCATATCATTCCTCCCTGGGTTGGAGCCCATGACTGAGATAAACCACTGGGTGCTCTTCCCCCGCTGAAGAAATCTGGCTAAGTACAGCCCCCATCCCATGGTTCAAAGCATCCACCTGCACAACAAATCCTTTGCTGTAATCTGAACTGGCTAACACAAGGGGTCCTCCCAAAGCTTCTTTATGTTTCTGGAATGCCTGCTCACATGCTGGGGTCTACACTACCTTATCTGGCCTGTTCTTCCTTGTCAGGTCTGTGAGGGGAGCAGCTATGGTACTATAACTGGGGATGAACTTTTTGTAATACACTGCTGTCCCTAAAAATGCCCTCACCTGCTTTTTAGTAACAGGTGTAGGCCATGCCTGAATGGCTTCCACTTTGGTAGGTTCTGGTCTTATCTTACCACTCCCCACTCTATGTCCTAGGTAGGAGAACTCTGCCCTACCCACCTGACATTTGCTTGGCTTAATGGTCAACGCTGCCTTCTGTAGTCTGCCCAGCACCTCTCTGACATGCTCAAGGTGCTCTGGCTAGGAATGGCTGTGGATGGCAATATCATCTAGGTAAGCAAGGGCAAACCCTCCTGCTCCTGCTAGGATATGATCTACCAGCCTCTGGAAAGTTGCTGGGGCATTCATCTCAAAGGGCATCTTTGTGAACTCGTACAAGCCAAAAGGATTAACAAAGGCTGACTTCTCTCTAGCACTGGGAGTCAAGGGCACCTGCCAGTAACCCTTGGCAAGACCAATGGTTGTAAGATACTTAGCCCCACCCAGCTGCTCTAGGGCCTCATCTGTCTTAGGCATGAGGTAAGCATCCAACTCTGTGTGACTATTTAATTTCCTGTAGTCCACACAGAACCTGGTGCTGCCATCATTCTTTGGCACCAGCACAACTGGGGAAGCCCAGAGAGTGTTGGACTCTTGAATCATCCCTAGTTCCAACATCTCCTGTACCTTCTCCCTCAGAGTCTGTCTGACTCTCTCAGGCACCCTATAAGGGGCCTGCCTAATAGGCTTTTGAGGTCCTGTATCCACCTGGTGCTGCACTAGGTGGGTGCACCCTAGATTCCCAGTGAACATGTCCCCAAATTCCTGCAACACTGCTGGATTTCTCAAACCTGAGTAGGAGATAACTGCTGGGACATTGCTACCCTTTCCACTGAGGTGTCAGGAGATCAGTCCCCAGATCTCCCTCAGACTCATCCTGCAATCTACTGCAAATGCTCAGCACAAGGGCCTCCCTATCATGGTAAGGTTTCATCATATTAACATGGTACAATTTGTGCCCCTGCCATCTGCCCAGCAGTTCCACCATGTAGTTAACATCACTTATCTTTCTTGTCACCTTGTAGGGTCCCTCCCAAGCTGCTTGCAGTTTGTTGTGTCTGACAGAAATGAGAACCATTACCTGCTGCCTCACAGCATACTCTCTAGCTCAAGCATTTCTGTCATACCACACTTTTTTCTGCTGTTGGGCTTCTGCCTAGTTCTACTGGGCCAAGCCCATGTGTTCCCTGAGCCTTGTCCTGAGGTTTAGGACGTATGCCACAACAGACTTTTTGTGAGACTCGCACTCACCTTCCCACTCATCTCTAATTATATCTAGAGTTTCCCTCACCCTATGCCCATGCAGCAACTCAAAGGGTGAAAAACCTGTGGATTCCTGGAGAACCTCTCTGTAAGCAAGAAGCAGACAGGACAAATATTTGTCCCACTCCCTCTTAAACTGATCTGCAAATGTCCGTAGCATGGACTTGATTGTAGAGCTTAACCTCTCAACAAGACCATAAGTCTGGGGGTGGTCTTCATGTGCTTCACCCCACAGAACTTCCACAGACAAGCCAGCATGTCTGACATGAAATTGGCACCTCTGTCAGTCAGTATTTCTTTTGGGAAACCGACCCTACTGAAAATCTCTAACAAAGCATTTGCCACCTTTTCTGCCTCAATGAAGAACAAAGCCACTGCCTCAGGGTATTGTGTAGCATAATCCACTACCACTAGGATATATTATTTCCCTGTGGAACTTGGGGTACTCAGAGGACCTACAATATCCATAGCTACCCTCTGAAATAGCTCCTCAATCACAGCAAAGGCATTGAAGTAGCTCTCACATTGTATCCTACCTTGCCTACCTTTTGGCAATGCTCACAGGTCCTGCAGTACCCTGTTACATGTCTGGAAATTCCAGGCCAATAGAAGTTCTGCATAATACGCCTCTGTGTACATTTTATGCCCATATGACCTGCAAAGGGAATATCATGGGCTATGGCTAGAAGCGCCAGATGGTAGACTCTAGGCACTACCAACTGATGCACTGTCTCACCTTCTAGCCCTCCCTCAGGGGTCCACTCTCTGTATAGTAACCATTGGTCCCAGTATACAGATTCCCCCTTTCCTTGAGAATCAGGTGCTTCCCTAGCTACCTGCCTCAAGCCTTGCAATGTAGGGTCTGTGAGCTGAGCCTGTCTCAACTCTTTCTCCTTGTAACCCTTTCCAGCTCCCATTCCTCAGAAAGTCTGGCATCCTCTGACAGTGGTGCCTCACTGTCAGCCTGGGTACTACTACTCATCTCTACCTTTGCAGTCCCTCTGTCCAAGGGAAAATCAGTACCCACAAGTAGCTGTGGCTCACCTTCAGTTTCACTGCTACACAGTAGCTCCCTCCCTGTAGTAACCACCACACCAGTCCTGGCTGCAACTATGCAGTCTGTGTCTCCCCTATACCACCAGACCCACATGTTTGTCTCCTAGCCTGACTGTGTGTAACTGCATAAGCACATGGTACTGCCTCATCCAAATCCTTCCTTATCAGGACATCTGCAGGATGGTAGTTTGGTACCCCTGTTGTCTCAAGACAACCTACTATTGGCATTTTGTCTTTCCCACTTACTGCCTCACGTTTGGTTCCTCACCTTGCCGCCGTGGACACCTATATGCTATATGGCCTCACTGGTTGCATTCAAAACATTTAACCCTAGTTCCTAGATTAGTGGCTTCCCCTGCTACTGGCAGATTCTGTTGGGGCAGTCTGTGGTGCCCACCATGGGTTCCTTTAGACCCATGAGCAGTACTGGGGGTCCCCTTCCTGTGCAGGGCTGCCCTGCTTACCAGGTAGAGGTCTCCCTTCTTCCCCAACTCATCTGAAGTAGCACATTGTCTATCAGCTAACCAGATTCTCATGTCCTCAGGCAAAGTGTTAAAGGCTTGTTCCCTCATCAAAAGATCTGTCAGCCCTTCAAAAGTGGTGATCTGACATCCACTCACCAACCTATGGAAATAAGTGCTCAGTTCAGCAACATATTCACACACACTTTCATCTGTTTTGCATCTATGCTCATGAAACTTTTTCCTATACGTTTCAGGTGTTAGCTTAAAACATTCTAATAGACATTTTTTTGCAGCAGTATAATCAAAATAGTCAGCATCAGGAATTCTTGATACAACAGTTACAGCTTTACCATGGAGTAAGGGGGTCAGCAACCATACCCAGAGCCCTTGGTCAACTTCATACTGTTTACATACCCTCTCAAATGTATGAATGAAACTACCAAAATTATCCCAGTCTTTAAACTGCGGAAGAAATTTACTGACCTTTTTTGCTTCTGGGGTCCAGTTACTCCCTTCCCCATTACCTCCATGACTCTGGTGAAGAGTCACCATCTCCTTCTCATGCTGCCTCTGTTGTTCCTCAGCTTGCATATGTAACAGTTTTTCATTCTCCTCAGCCTGCAAACATCACAGTCTCTAATTTGCTTCTAATTCCACATGCCTGGCCTCCAACTCAAGTCTCTTTAGCTCCAGCTGGATTTTTAAGTCCACTGCAGAAAGGTTGAGTTGTCCATTCTCCAAGGGAATTATATCTCCACTGCCAGTCTGATTGTCCTCCTGGTTGCTGTTTTCTGATACAGCTGTAACCAAGGCTGCAATCAGGTCTGCCTTAGTCAGGTTTCCATGCACCAGTCTCCTAGCCTGGCACATCTCTGCCAGCTGGCTCCTTTTCAGCTTTCCGTACTTCTCTGCTGACATGCTGCCTGCTCATCCTGACTAACTAAGCTAACAAAAGAAATAAAACAATTGTGATCTGAACTCAGTATTCACTGCATGGCTGTTTTAGAGTACAAAACACCTTCAAAGCTCACTGTACACAAGCTACAGGATTCCCTCTACCCACACCACTACAAGCCAATTAGTATTTGCCAACTAATTAATACACGATGTGGATATCCCACCACTGCCAAACAATTAATATGTGAGGATATCCCATCCACTGCCACCAAATAATATGTGAGGATATCCCAACCACTGCCACCAATGTGATGCCCATGCCCTGGCCCAGCAATCAAAGAGCCTCAATCCTCACCATTAACACCAGAGAGGGTGTCTCAGATATGAGAAAAGGATAACAAATACACACAGTAAAGTGTAATTTCCCTTAAGAGCATACAAAGATCACAGTCAGTCTAGGGCTGGTCGCTCCCTTGCTCTCCAAGTCCCCAATAAGACTCCCCACTGGTACAGCTATAGGGTCCAGATCTCAGCCTAGCTGGGCAAGCTAAAATCTTCAGCACCCTCTCTGTCCAACCAGTGCTTCGTGTCCCTGCCCAAGTAGCTGACACACACACACACTTTGAGATAAGAGTTTATACAACCGCACAGACACTTCTGGGGAAGGCTGGCACAGGTTCTCCAGCTGTGCTCCTTTTACCCAGACTATATGTTAGTACCCTGCCACCACCCAGCTAATAATTATCAGCTACTCAAAGGCCCTTAAAAGGGTGTCAAGTTATTACTGTATAATATCATTATCCAATTGGTAAGTGTGATTAATCAGAGTAACTTGGACAGTAAACTCTATAAATATGCAATGTACTCTAGAACTTAACTTATCTCTATACAAACCAGCCACAGTTAAAAGGTTTTAAAATATTTAATAATAAATAATTAAAACCATAAGACAATACTTTCTACTATACAGCCAGTGCTAGTCAAGAGTTCAGAGATCACATGGAAATACTTGCAATAAATCAGTAGTACAGTTCTGACATCACAGAAAAACACATTCTAATATTTCTAGCTTCTAGCTACCTACAAGAAAACACACTTCTAACATACTACTTGCATAAGGTAGTGCTGAGTTGGATGTTCAAGACAAAAATACTTAATGCCTTCTCATTCTCTCTGTTTAAATTACTATTGCAGTTCTAATAAACATTGCATCATCATTTTACACTCTCCTGGTGTACTCAGGCTACACATTAACTGCATTTACATTCTTAACATTTTCCTTTTGTTATCTTGCAGCTGGCCAGGAACAGAACAATAAAAATACATTTGCATGTTTAAATCTAGCAATTTAACTATTGGTTATTTCTTCATCAAGACTTTTTGGCACCACTGCTACTTCAAAGGGTCACCACATGCTTTACTTTGGTCAGTAGAGTGCACTGTTGTCACATTTATTTCCAGTTCCACATGCAACAACATTTCTTTATATTTAAGACAACAAGCCTATAGTTTACATTCATATTTACAAATATTAGAATTATCTATAAAATTCTATCTGACTAGGCTGGCAGCTTTCACCTTCTCTACCAGTCCACACCTGCACTGCCGGCTCAATCTGGAGTCAGATGTCTGAGAAACTGTACTTCTGCAATCTGCATAAACTGAGTACCTCTGTTTAGGATTTACACATATGTACAAATATTAGTAACTGCAATTTGACTGTAGTGACCCTTTGCAGGGTTTACCACTCCCTCTGTGTTCGAATACAGGTAGGCTCGCCATTGAAAAATTAATTATCAAGGTGCTGCTTACTGTGATGGAGCCGAAGTCTTCTTAAGACACTAGGTCTTGCTGGCTGGATTCTGCTGAAATCAAAGTCTAGTTATAATTGCATTTACAGTCTGTTGCCCACAGAAAATTGCAACACCAAACTCTGAGCAGTAACTTTTTAAAAACAAACCATACATACTACTTTTGCAGCTTTAGTTACACTGTACTACTTTACTTCTCAAGCAGCATGGATAATATGAGAGATGCAATGCAAAAAATATCTCTAACAATGTTATCTGCTATAGTCTCTTTATAGTAGTTTTACAACCTGTTTTTCTCCATGGTATACTATTTTGGACTTTGTATGAGGACATCTGTTTGCTGGTGTTTGCAGAAAAACATGTTTTCATCCTGTAATGCTGATATTGTCTTTTAAGGAAACACCTTCTGGAAAAACCCATACAAATGCTGACTTGATCATTCAAACCTCCTTGGTTAACAGTGTCGTATGATAGAAACATGTCCTGTTGTCCAGTCTTTAAGAAAACAGATTAGCTTTCTTACTGACAGTGTGAAATACATACATCCTGTTTTTCACATTTTTGCTAAGTCTGTAAGAGGTCAGCTTTCTTGGTGACAGTGTGAAATGCACACATTCTTATTTTTTTACATTTTTGTGGAGTCTGTAAGGAAACATTTAAGCCACAGTCATTTAGTATGGACGCTAGTCACATATTGCTAAACTCTATCTCTACATTTAAGCAAGCTTTATTTTATACCTTATTTATGTTGCAAATTTGTAACAGAATTACTTTCAACCTTTTATTCACGGTTAAATACACTCTAAGAAATAGTAATATTCTGTGATACTCAGTTGGGTTCTTTGATGTCTCAGGTAACTAAATTAAACTTGCTCATGAAGGGCTGAAAGACATGAAGCCAACACCACTAAAATGGATAATAAACAAGTACAGCTGAATTAGAACCTTAGTCATTTTATTTAGATTTTATTCAAATTCAAGATGATCTTTTATTAGAAGATATTTTTCAGAACTTCATGCTTGTGTATGTGGGTGTGGCATAAGGCATATGCGAGATGCTGTAAAAGATTATTTTTCTATTCTTTGTATTACTACTGGCTTGTATTGTATGTTGTTTGACATAAATTGAGGGGTCTGACTGACACATGTTTAGGAAACAAGGAGGGCATATCAATAGTGTTTTTCTTAAAGCCAGAATATGTCTCATTGTTTAAAACTTCCTAAATCATGACTTGAGATGATTATCTATGTTAAACAATAAAAACTTTTTTTTTTTTAACCTTTGTTAACCGGGAAAGTCCGACTTGGAACAAAGCCAATTTTCAGTGGATGCCCAGAGAGAAACACTCCAGATTCATGTCTTTGTAATTTGGGAAGAAACCAGAGCACCCAGAGGAAACCCACATGAATGCAGGGAGGACATGCAGACTCCTCACAGAAGGCACCCCAGCTGAGAATTGAACCGGAGAAAGTCTTGCTGTGAGGTATGGTGTTGTATGTTTTCAAGTGTCTGGCATATTATGTGGCCATGAATCTTAAGTGGGTGACATTACAAGGCAATGACTTTTAAGTGAGTGGTACACTACATTGGCCACGTATTTTAAGTGGGTAGCATACAGCACGGCTATAAGTCTTAAGAGGCTGGCATACTACATGGCCATAAACCTTAAGTGGATGCCATACTGCAAAACATATATCTTAAATGGTTGGTATACATCATGGAGATGAATCTTAAGTGGGTAGCATAATCTTAATTGGTCAGCAAACTCCCTGGTCATGAATCTTCTGTTGATAATATGCTGCCTGGACATGAATCCTAAGTGTATGGAGTACAGCATGGCCAAAAATCATAAGTGGGTGGCACACTACGTAAGTATAAGTAGGTTAGCAAATATACCATCAGCAGTTATCACAACCTTTTATAGGGATACAATACAAAGCATCATGACAGACAACCTCACAGTGTTGTACGGAAGCTGTCTACCCCTGAGTGCAAGGCTCTCCAGAGTGGTGAAGGTAGCTGAGAGAATCATCAAGACCACCCTTCCAGCCATCCATGACCTTTACATGTCCAGATGTCTAGGCAGGGCCAAAGGAATAATTAAGGACTGCACCCACCTGGCTCACAGACTGTTCGTGTACCTATCATCTGGCAAGTGTGTACACAGCATAAGCCATCCATGGCCTACACATGTCCAGATGTTTAGGCAAGGCCAAAGGAATAATTAAGGACTGTATCCACCCTGAACACAGACTGTTTGCATACTTATCTTGCAAGCATGTCCGTAGCATAAGATGCAGAACTATGAAATTCAGAAATAGCTTTTTCCCACAGGTTATCAGACTGTTGAACTCTGGCAGCAATCACTCTCCATACCAACCATCTAGGCCATCAGTTCAATGCAGAAGACTGTCTCAAATTTTGCAATAGCTTGATTGCCTGTCTAAATCCAATATTAGTGCAATACTCAGTAAGTCAAGCCAACTCACCGGTCATCAGGGGTAGAAGTAAGGCCAGAGAAAGGTCTCATTATAGTGCAATATCTATTGCTAGTCTAAAACTCAGTCACATTGCAATACTCATGAATGTCTCATTCTGGGCAATATTCAATGTAAGTCTCTAATGTTACGTCTTACCCTCAGTACTGTACAATACTCAAACAAGCAGAGAGATCACTGTATAATAAATGTTAATGTCAGTTTAATTTATGTGCAACATTAGGATTATATATCTAGAACATTATTGTATATAGTAAGCGGTTATATATGAATGAGCTTATCAGCCCGGGCCTCCGCTGAAAAAGGTCTTCAGCTCAGTCGGACACTCCCGGTCAACAAATGTAAAATAAAATAAAATAAATAAATAAATAAATAAAAATGAATGCCTTGTCGCATTACGTCTATGTGATATCTGCACATTTGAGTCAGGAAATATGAAATTTCATTCAGGTTTTGCACTTGTGTGATTCTGAATGACAAAGTCTACTTTGACTTATACTTTCACTACATCTAATGAATCAATTAAGACTCCTACTATGTGGCCAAAAATCTTAAGTGAGAGACATACGACATGACCACAAATCATAAGTGGGTGGCATACTGCAAGTCATGAATCATATGTGGTTAGCATACCTTATGGCCATGAATCATAAGTGGGTGGTATATTACATTGCCATGAATCATAAGTGTGTGGCATGCTACATGGCCACATTATCTTAAGTAGGTGTCATAGCACATGTCATGAATCACATGTAGTTGGCATACTCCATGGCCATGCATCATAAGCGGGTGCCATACTATATGTCATAATTTATATGTGGTTGGAATACTCTGTGGCCATGAATCTTAAGTGGGAGGCATACTAAATGTCCATGTACATACATGTTCAGTTTGCTGTGTTGTATCATGATACCTATAGTTGCTGCAACTTCATTGCCGTATTTCCTGCAGCTTAAAAGGCCAATGCTGGCTGTATTTCATGTGGCTTTACAGATGTTTTGTGTTTTATCATTTTTATGAGCTTCACATTAATAAGCCTATTTGCCTGTCAGGACTTTCATACAGACATAATATGCACTTTACATCTAATTGATTTACAGTGAGTATGTGGTCTGTCTTCATTTGTACTACTAAACCAAGCATTGTTCTCATGCACTGATTTGTGCATCGTGGCTATGGCATTCTGTTTATGGTTGTGATGCACGTGTAGTACTAGACACATACAGCAAGCAGCACAACAATTATATGTTTTTATATAAAAATTCTGTGCATTTAATGAATTATACTTTATTATTGGCTTGGCTAATGACTGATGATGGACTTGTACCAGAACACTGACCTGTTTGACAAATGAATAGTTAAAACAAATGAAAATAAACTAAGTTCAGATAGTATGTACAGAGTTCATGTTATTTCATCTTCTGCTGGAATATGAGGTGCAGTTATAACATATGGAACTTAATACAATTTTCTGAACCCATAAACTTAAATATTGAGATTCTGACAGAAAACAATGACACATTTTTTTTGTCTTCATTTACAGTACCACAAAGGAAAGCTAAACCATTGCACACCACTTTCTTTGATGACCATGTTTTATTTTGTATTTTTCTTAGCAAGCTTTGTCTTCACCACCTTTGGAATAGACTTCCACTGGAAATCAAGCAGTGTGACACAATATCTTCCTTCAGATGGGACCTGGATGGCTGCATGAATATTCACAAATTCATCTTTGGCTTGACCGGCCTAGTCCTTACTGAAAAAGGAAGTAAGGCTTGAGGGTAGGTACTTTCAAGGTGTAAATAGCCACTGGGTTCATTTGTATTTCCTATGATCCTGCAATCCTGTTAAATGTTTAGAATACTTGTATTCACAGCTGAATGACTTCTGCTGCTGTTAGAGCCTAACTTTGGTATTCATTCAAGGCAAAAATGTAAAGAACTACATCCTTGCCATAGTAATAAGAAGACACAGGACATGAATGTATGCATATGGAACATCCATTTTATGCAGATGGGATATCCTTACAAAGCCAGACTAATACATATGTACATCAAGTCAAAAACTCTGAAAAAGTAGTTATTCTGGAAAATGCAGACTACATTATTTAATTAATCAGAATCTTTAAAGAAATGTACACACAGAGGCATTGCCTCACAGTAAGACGTTGTCCTGTTCGATTCTCAGCTAAAGTGTCTTCTGTGTGGAGACATACGTGAATGGGCGTACCTTCGTTGAAGGTTGTGTGTCAGGGCTGGCAACTCGGTACGTAAAAATCTACTGCCAATCATTAGCGGAATAGAGTTCCGCTGTGGCGACCCCTAACCAGGAAAAGCCAAAAGATACAACAACAACACACAGAGGCATTTTTATTATTTTCAAGACTAAATATATCTGATTAAATTGACAGTTTACATGAGTTTTGAACACAATGTGCATACATTTTAGGCTAAAATATCTGCCTCACATTATAAGATTCTTGAGTTCCATCAAAACTTCCAGTGACTGCGAGGAAACTGCATATTCTCCTTATGTTCAGTTTCCTCTTACACCCCTAAACCATCCTGGCTTATTTGCTACTGCAAACTTTCCATACATATTCAATTTACTTTTGACCTTGTGGCCTGCATCATGGATGAAAAGGGGTATGAGAAGCAGTTCATTTATCCCACTAACATATGAATAATATATGACAAATTAAATCAATTGGGTGGGGAAGAGAGCAATAGAACAAGCTGGCTTAGGATTGCATGATTTGAAGGGATATTTTACAGCTACACATTTAAGGCTCATATACATAACACATGCAGAATGTTATAATTCAAAATGGAAAATGATCAAGAAGCAGGGGTAGAGTTCAAGAAATAAGAAGAAAGTGGGTTTTTGGATTCTGATCATTAAGAAGAAGATTCATACATAATATTGCATTCATAAAGTTACAGAAAGTATTCTAACAACTAAGTCAACGCAGGAATGGAAAAAGAAGATTTTTGCCAGTAGGGATGACTGTAAGAAGGGGCACAGTAATTGCAAGAGGGGGCTGGAATTTGCCGGAGAAAACTGGCAAAGGAACCAAGGTATTGGGAACAAATATCTCCTGAGGGAAAGGTAATAGACTGGGATGAGTCCAAGAGGTTTGCGCTGCAGGTTAGACACTGCCTTCTCTACCAGAGACTGATGTCAGAGTACAGGCAAAGAGAAAGGGATAGGGGAACCCAATGTGAAAGACTTGTTCTGCTAAAGTTTTGAGTCAGATCTATAGCACAAGCTGCTGCTAAAAGAGGGATAATTAGAAGGGCATATGAATTATTGCATGGCAACTGTAAGAACCAATCAGAGGAGGTTATAAAAGATTGAGAAGAGATACTGGAAAAGCAATTGACAACAGAAGAGTTAGAGGACATATGTATGGTTCCCAAGTATACAACAAAGGCCAGAAGGCTTAGGATATTTGTCTGGAAGTTTTGCATAGGTATTTTTATACAACAAGCAGACTTAAAAGAATTTTTCTTCCAGATGATAGCAAATGCTGCAGAGAGGAAGAAAGGGAAAACTGGGAACATGTTTTTGTGCGAGCTTAATGAATTGGCAGATTATAAAAATTCCCTACAGAGTACTCTGACATAAATATTAGGGACCAAATGGATGTTAAAAAAAAATAAATGATTCTTTTCAGATGTGACCTGAACTTTCTAGACATAATAAGGCCTTATTACATTTAATTGTATTGACTACCAAAAAGCTACTATTAGTAAATGGAAATCAATATCTAAACTGTATTTGAAGTATTAAATATTAAAACAAAAAAGAGATGAAAGACTGGAAGTGGGATCTTTAAAAAAGGGAAGAAGCAAATTACTAGAAATAAATTGAATTTGTGGTAAACATTTATACAGAATAATGTTTAGGAGGAGGAGGATTGAGGTTTAATGGAAGGCGGGAATTGACACATTTAATGTTGGAATGAATGACATTTGTTATAAAGAAAAAGCACATGTATGTGCGTATAATATATGTAAATAAGAATGTTAATATGGCTTGTTTTCTATTAATGTATGTGTGCTTATATCTTTAGAGTTGTAGGAAATCCAGAGCTTATCCTGTCACTAACTGGGTACAAGTTGGAGGAACTAATCATAACTGCATCACCCAGGAACATTTATTGATCAAATAGCTTAAAAATAAGAAAGTCACCAGAGCTATTGCACTGCCAGCTAATCACTTTTGTTCCTTAAACTGTGGAACTTCATAAGAACATTTCTAAATTTTCCTGGTTGGGCTGTTCCTTTCACAACACAATGGATCAGAAATGGGTTTGTTTTGTCATTTGATGATTAGTGTTTTTTAAGCATGCACACTGTGTTTTTCTGGAAACTAATCTTAAACAGAAAGCCAGCTCATCACAAGACACATGTGTTTACTCCTATTCATTTTTACAGCACACGCACATGTATATACACACACACACACACACACACACACACACACACACACACACACACACACACACACACACACACACACACACACCACAGCATATCAAATCAGGGTAAGAACCTGGACTATACATCAACACAGCCATGAAGATACAGGGAGTACATGCAGGCTCTGGCATTTGACACCCCTGTCAATTACTCAATTGGAAAACCATGCACTCCAATGCAACAATGCTGACTGCTGCTGCCATCCAATTTAATTACCAAAATAGTAGAGGTCTACTGTAAAATAAGACTATCGCTGTCATCCATATACCTAGTACCTCATGACCCTTTCTGATACATATATATCAGGATTATAATTTCTGCAGTTCTGTCAAATGTTACTCACTTTATTGTGAACCAGGGAGCAAAAGGCAATACATGCTTTAGGGGATCTTTGGTACAAAATAAGGAAAAATATTGACTTTTTCCTCAAAGTGCTAGATATTTGATTCTACAAGTATTAATATTTCATATGGGTTTTGCAGGTCTAGTATTCATATTTCTTGTTAGCCAACGATGCAGTCCATCCTTTTCTCAATTCATGACACATATCATTCTGTTCCATAATCACAGTAATGAAACCTTTTTAGGATAATATTTAAGCTTTTGCATACCTCTAAAATTATATTGAGACGTCCTATACCACATGAGCATTTCTAATATAGTAGTCATGTTAACTAGCAGCTTTAAAAAATGTATTGTGTAATTTAATGTTTTCTTTGTGGAATTGTTCTGAGGTTTGAGTTCAGAGTCAATACACTTCATTATGCATGCTTAGGACAAAAATCACAGTTTGAAAAAACACAGCATAGAATACTTTAATGTTCAAAAAAGAAATGATTGGCTTTTTAGTCTTCTAACCACTGGTAGTTAAACGTTTAACAGATGGAAATGGAGCCATTGTGTCTAAAAAATGTCTGGACATTTTGATTATGTAGCTTAACTGCAGCAGCTGCATTTTTCATACCTCATTCTCCCTCCTCCCCTGAGCCCTATACCATGCAAACATACGTCTAGGCCTATGCTTTGCATTAAGGGAATTACAGCAAATCTTAATGAATCTGACTAAAGTCATTGTACCTTTAACCTGTATGAAGCAAAGTTGCAAAGGCAAGTACAGTGCTAAAAATATCTCCAGTGATGTAATATCAAATAATTGTAGAATCAATGCAAAACTGACTAAATACACAGTGAGATCTGTCTCATGATAGAATTTATTAAGAGTATCAATAGAGATGATCCTCAGTATAAAGCAGCGGTTGTTATGTAACAAGGACACATTGCTTATTAGTCATTAAATTGCAGCCATGTTGATCATTACTAATAATCTTTTGGATGCATGTAATAAATTAATATATCAGATAAAAACAACCACAATTTCTTATCACTGTCAAATAATGCTTTCTTTTGTATTTATAATTTAGCAGATGTTGGCTTTTCCCCATAATAATAAATCACTCTTTTGCATATAATGCAGAATTTTTGTTATTGTTAAACTCAACCGAAATTAATTAACAGGATGCTTTGTGTGATATGCAAGGGACAGCCTATCTAAAGTTACATTTGAACTCTGTACACTCTGAGATCATTCTTCTACCACTCTATTTGCTTTCCACTTTTTTGGCAACAAATCATGAATTTTATTAGCCTTTTTGGGCTGATTTCTATCCCTTTCAACTTTCTGGCTTAAAAACACGTGTTTGCGCATTTTTCACATTGTGCAGCACCACGGGGCTACAGTTAAACTATTCCAGGTGCCAGAAAGTCTGCTCTTCAAAATTTCCCTTAGAACTAGCTGGTTTCTCAGTAGCAGCAGTAAAATCTGAACCCCTGTAGACTAGCACTTGCTCTAGAACCTACTGGGAAACACTAGGAAGCCTGAAACTGATACTCAACGCTCCTTGTCAATAAGGAGAAATTAATCGTAGGCACTAAACAGCCTATAATTGCAAAGTACCTTGCAAAGATAAGGGAAAACTGCTCTTGTACTTTACAAAAAAAAGCCCCTAAACAGGCATGTCCAAGGGTCAACTTCCAGTGATTTCTCCTGTCCACCTGGTGAATCTGGGCATACTGGGGCAATGCAGCAACTGCCTCATGTACACCGACAACCCTCTCCTCCTACCACCATACATTACAACTGCGAGAGATGCACTTACATTACCAAACTGGAAGCAAAGCTCTCTCTGGCCAAGATTGTGCTAGACAGTCAAGAGGAGAAGGTTAACACCTGCACTACACCGCAAGCAACTCATAGCCCTTCAAAACCCACACCATCAACACTCACACATAGCAACACTAAACCCACATATGTGAAGGCCCTTAACATTAACCTGCCCAAGCAACAAGGACCTCCGAAGCTGAAACACAAACAAACACCAGTCATAACCAAAGTGAGACATAGCTTATGACACCAATGTGCCACCCAGCAACAGCCACTAAGGCAAGACAATGTACCCAACACTTTAGTCACAGGTAACTCTATAGTCAGGCACATTGATGTCCCACTCACCAGGCTGAACAAGGAGAAAATTACAGTCAGCAGCCTGCCAGGTACCAGTAGCCGCCACATTATGCATGCACTCAAGTCACTCCACAACAAGCACAAATATGACTCTGTCATTGTCCATGTTGGAGTGAATGACTTGAGACGTAACTCCCTGCACTACATGAAAAGAGACATGGAAGAGCTCTTGGATCATGTGGCCCAGTCAGATATGACCTTAGCCCTGAGTAGCATCCTGCCTTTGCCAAGAAAGATACCACAGTATAAGGACAAAATGATTAACTTCCACAATTGGCTAAGCTTCTGGTGTCATTCAGAGGGGATCCAGTATCTGTCTGCCTGGGAAGACATGATCAACAAACCACAATGCTTTGCCAGAGATGGTCTGCACCTGTCACCCCTGGGATTCAGGTTACTGGCTAAAGCTCTTGTCACCCCTATAGTGCCTTTTTTAGGCAAGGTTCAAAGGACAAAACCACCACCATAACAGATACAAGCATGCAAAATCTGAAGGTAATGCTACTCAATGCTAGAAGTCTAAACCTCAAAATGCACTCTCTTGAGGCACTCCTAAAAATGGAGAACATTGATATCTGTTCAGTAACTGAGAACTGGTTCAAGGCTCCAGAGAGTACCCCTGCAATACCAGGCTACAACCCTTACCACACTTTTTGGCCACAAAACAAAGACTGAAACACTAAAGGTGGAGGAGTGTCCATATTCACCAAGGATATTCACACCTCCAGGCTAGTTGCCCAACACAATGCATCCGAAATTCTCCAGGTGCAACTAACACTAGGTAAGACTGCAATCCAATTTGCAGCTTGCTACAGATCCCCCACCATGCCCCAAGATTCTCACTACACCTTTCTAAACATACTGGAAAATATTAAGATACAGCCAAACACCCTAACACTGGGTGATTTCAACTACCCTGCCATTAACTCGGAAAACTACTCGGGTGCCAACACCTTTTCCCAACGGTTCTTGGAATTCGTAAATTCCAACGCACTGGATCAACTAATCCATTGTCCCACCAGGGGCTCCAATATCCTAGACCTGGTCATTACCAACATGGGAGCTAGATGCTCCACACCAGTGGTCACCCCCTCATTGGTCAGGTCTGACCATAAGCAAATCACCCTTGACATCCATATCCCACCTTCACCCCCCAGTAAGGAAACCTCTGTAAAAAAATTCTCCAAAGCCAACTTCATGCTACTGAAGTCAGAAGTGACAAACTTCATGACACCCATGCAGATGGGATCAAAAAGTTCGACTGCTGAATCCTACAATAAGGCACTGTACAGGCACATCCACTCGTGCATGAATCGTGCCATCCCAAATAGAAACAAGATGCTCTCCTCCAAAAAAAGGAAGCCAATCTGGTGGTCCCCTGCTATAAACAAACTATACAACAGAAGGAAGAAACTGTTGCAGAAAAGAGGAAAATCCCAGGATGCAAAAAACTCCCTCACCAGCCTCAGTAAGAAGCTGAGATCCCTCATACAATCCTCAAAAGCTAGTTACGAAAATAAAATTGCCAAAGATTCCAAAGACAACCACAAGGCATGCTATAGTTATGTCAAGAATCTAAATGGCAATGCTCAGATCTGCTCTGAGCTACAACAGAATGGCATTAAATATACTGATCCCAAGGATATCGCCAATATCCTAGCAGATCGATTTAGTGCCAACTTCACCCCCCCACCCCCCTAAAGGGCCCATCTCAATAACAAAAGATTGCCAAATTCCGATAATCACGGCCACACAGGTAAAAAACGCACTCTTCAAAGCTAAGAATACAGCATCCATGGGACCAGAGGATATCCCGGGCTGTGTACTACATGAACTACAAAATGAACTGGCACCTCACCTAAGTGTCATGTTTACTCATAGCCTCACCTCAGGCTTCGTGCCTACTGAGTGGTGCACAGCTACAGTTATCCCACTCCACAAGGGGGGATCCACCTTGGATCCTGAGAACTACCGTCCCATCAGTCTGACGAGCCCGATCAGCGAGGGCATGGAATCCATTATCATGGAACTTATAAACAAAGACATTGGCAACCTTCAAACACTGGACCCCACCCAGTTTGGGTTCGTGAAGGGCCGATCTTGTCTCCTGAACCTGATTGACTTCTTTGAATCAGTCTCCAGAGCTGTGGATGAGGGCAAGGTGGCCCACACAGCCTACGTAGACCTCACCAAGGCCTTTGATACCATTCCCCACCCTAGAATCATAGATAAAATTATTAAGTTGGGCATATATCCCTATGTCACTCAATGGGTTGCCAATTGGCTTACTGACAGAACCGAGACTGTAAAAGTAGCCGACTCCAAATCCAGTTCCAGACAAGTGGATTACCTCAGGGTTCAGTTCTGGGACCACTTTTGTTTGGCATCTACTTCTCTGAAGTACAGTCCAACACTAAGGGACTTTGGCTAACAAAGTTTGTAGATGACTGAAAACTGGGAGCCATTATTAAATCCCCAAATGATGTGGATATTATACAAAAGGGCCTTACAAAAACAGATGCCTGGTGCCAGAGCCATGGGCTCAAGCTTAATGCCAAGAAATGTATAGTTATCCCTTTTGGAAAAAACATGTACCCATGAATTACCACATAGGTGGCAGTACACTAAACATCGAAAGTGTGATGAGAGACTTAAGGACACAGGTGGACAGTGGTCTCACCTTCGATAACCACATCGCCACAAGTCAGGAAATCCTTCTATGTGGCAGACCTCATCACTAAGGGCTTTTCATCCAGAAAAAAGGAGGTCATTGTCCCACTGTACTCATCCCTCATTAGACCCATTATAGAGTATAATGCCCCATTTGTTATATCCCTCACAAGACATCTGCAACAGCTGGAAAGGCTGCAGAAATACCTCACTAAAAGCATCACAGGCTTAAAGCAGATGCCATATGCTGACCGTCTAAAAAAACTCCAGCTATACTCTGTGGCATATCATATACTCAGAGGCAATCTCTGCTTAACTTACAAGGCCATGTCAAACCCTGAGCTGTTGGACATGCTCCACTTAAAGAATTCCCAATCTCTCAGAGCCACACACTCCAGGAATCTAAACCTTGTCATCACAATGAACAAAACATGCTGGAGGGATAGGTTCCTGACCCAGAGACTCCCCATACTCTGGAAGAGACTGGCAGTCTATACAATACATACATAGCAAGCAGAATACCTCCTTGGCCCTCTTCAAAAGGAACCTTGATGACTGGATGGGAAATAGGAAATTTACCCTGGGGATCATGTCAGTCACCCTGCTAGACAGGGGTCCAGGGAAGTAAATATTGTGGAAAGAAATATCCAGGGAATTGTTATAGCTAGGCTTCTATAAGCCCTAGGGCCGATAGCCTTGTTGCAACCTATGAACCTATGTATAAATTAAACTATTATTGCAACTTACTAGGGAAAAGAAAAAGAGTGAATGGCATTCCACTACTTACCTTTTGAACAAACTATATATTTTTCATATTATGCTGTCAGCATTTTTACTTATGCCGAGAATGATGATATGTTTGAAAATTAACCACAACAGCTAGGCTTTACATGAGAAAATATTTTGTGTTTCACATACACCCCAAACATACAGACAGGTAAGACAGATGGACACACAGACACACACAGACACACACATACACAGACATACTACTATCACAAAGCAGTGAAAATGAAAAGATGAAGATGGTGTTATTGTAAGCAATCAGTTCCCTACTGAAAAATAGATGCAATATAAATTAAGTAAATTAACTTGAATAACATACATTTTTAAATAAATATATATATATATATATATATATATATATATATATATATATATACAAAAAAATTACTTGGAGTGCTGCTAGTAATAAACTTAAATTAGCATTAGACAGGGCAAAATAATTGAAGTTTAATAATTCTGCTAATGGGATACAGCTTGCTAAAAGATAGAAATGTTAAAAATGCTTGATTATGCACATTATCAACCGGACACCGTGCAAAGAATGTTGGAAATAGAATCCTGTATTCAAATTCACATAACTATTTTAAAAAGAGCTGGGCCACTCGGCAGCCACAAAAAAATCACCCTTGCAAAAACATCCACAGAAAAAATATCTAGTCCCATGGATACGTCCTCAGGGATACTGGAAATGCCCTAAATTCATCAAAGGCAACCCAAATACATCAAACTTCAGGATAAACTATGAATGTATACATATATTTGTACCTGTACATTTATACATATTTATATATCTATATCTGTCTATTTGTCTATAGATAGATAGACAGATATACATTTAGATAGATAGATAGATAGATAGATAGATAGATAGATAGATAGATAGATAGATATCTGTATCTACCAGTTTAGCTATCTGTGGACCTACTAAAAATAATGTAAACACAAAAATGTTAATATTGATAACATTAAAACAAAACTGATTAAAAGAAAAGTCAAAAGTTATCTGCATATGCTTAGAGACATAACCTCAGAGCATGCAACAAATAATTTTTTTGAGGGAGCAAGATACCTGCAGCCTCAATCCACCCTGCTAATTATATATTCTACTTCTGAGATTGCACAAGTATGTCAATAAAACAAATGACAACTTTCAAGATATTCTCTTAATGTCCCATTTATTTTATCTATCTATCTATCTATCTATCTATCTATCTATCTATCTATCTATCTATCTATCTACATTTGTGTGTCTGTGTATGTGTGTTCTTGTATACGTGTGTGTGCACACATGTACATATATATATATATATATATATATATATATATATATATATATATATATATA
Source organism: Protopterus annectens (assembly GCF_019279795.1). NCBI lineage: Eukaryota > Metazoa > Chordata > Ceratodontiformes > Protopteridae > Protopterus > Protopterus annectens. Next base: position 1,837,812,789 of record NC_056739.1, read on the forward strand.
TACATTACTATATGAGTTCATATTGTTATATCAAAGTTATTATTAACTTTGAATTACATATGGTCAAGACCATATGACTGAATTTCTGTAAGTTCAATGTTTTGAATGGAAATTGTGGTATAGCACGAATCAGGGAATTTACATTTTCCCCACTAAAGTACAGTACTGGACTTGGTATACTGTATATAGTTAGCAGGGAGTATGGAGGTGTGGGGGGGGGGTGCTTTCCCTCTCTGCAAACATTAGAGTTTTTTTTTGTTTGTTTGTTTATTTTTACAGTTATGGAGCTCCAATCATATGGCTCTGGCAATATGCAGTTTGAAGTTTTGTAACTTTGGTGTAACAGTATGGACCCATATCTATCTATCTAATTATTCATAAACATTTACATTAATGCATATACATATATGTTTCCATACATACACACACACAAGCACACACACACACATCACATTGTCGCATATTGCCTACTCAGAGGCGATCACTGCCTAACATACAAAGCTATGTCAAACCCAGAGACGTTGGACATGCTCCACTTAAAGAAATCTCACTCCCTCTGAGCTACATGCTCTAGAGACCTAAACCTTGTCAGCACAATAAACAGAACATGCTGGAGGGATAGATTCCTGTCCCAGAGACTTCCCATACTCTGGAACAAACTACCTATCTATATCAAACAAAGCTCATCATTAGCACTCTTCAAGAAAAATCTTGATGATTGGATGGGAAATAGGAAATTCACCCTGGGGATCACCTCTGTGGCTCTGCCCAAGAGGGGTATAGGAAAATAATTTTCTTGGGTGGAGAAAGCCAGGGTACCTCTTTGGCTAGGCTTATGTAGGCCCTAGGGCCAATAGCCTAGTACCTACCTATGAACCTATGAATGAACACACACACACACACACACACACACACACACACACACACACACACACACACACACACACACACACACACACTAACATTAATGTATTTATTAATTTTACGTTAACTTCTTAAATGAAACAGTCTAATAGGGCCAAGCAAGACCTGTTTTCAACACAGTTCCAGTTAGAAAGTTCTCGGATGAGTAATAGGTATTTATATACATTGAAAAACAATAAGAAACAGTGCAGTTAAAGGTGAAAGCTTAACAACAAAAGTTAAAATATAGTGCCATAGATAATTCAGTTAGATTTAACATTATAACAGCAACACATTAAAAAAAATGCATTCATGTAGATGAGAAAGATGTAGACGACAGACAGGAAGGTAAGACTGAGAGGACTGATTTAGAGAAGTAGGATTGATGGGCATATGGAGATGTGGTAAGTATAGATTTGAAAAGTAGGAACAGTGCAGAGGTTTAATGAGATAAAAAATTATGAAAGGCATAGATACAAGTGTCAGCCCCTCCTGGAGATCATTTGTGTCAGTGTGGGATTCAATGACATCTCCTAATTTGCAATCACCTTCAAATTTAGTCAGCCACAAAACAAACGGCACCAAGACTTAAACCTTGCCTGTGAGTATAAATTATCTGCTAGAGAGACAAGTTTGTATCCCAGAGACTACACCATCTATGAAACAGGCTCCCCATCCATGTGAAGTAAAGTACCTCCTAACCCAATTCAAGTGCAACTTGGACAATTGGATGGGAAATGGGAAATTCATTCCTGGTTTGGAACTTATGTCTCTAATGGACACAGGCAACATGTAAATGGTTCATCTCCCAGGGCCCTGCTTGCAAATGTTTAATCTCCCAAACCCCTGCCAAACCCCTGCTTACATTTATCAAGAGTATCAGAACTTGTCAGAGATTTGTGATTCATGGCTAGGCTTAAAACAGCCCTTGTGGTCATTAGCCTAGTAAAGACCCATGAACATATGAACCTATGAGAAAAGATTAGTTCATCCAGGAAAGCAGGTACAATGCTACAAGCAGGGAAGATAGATCTTAGTAGGAAGGGAGTTCCAGATCTTTGCTTTGTAGACAAAGAGTATAAAGAATCACCACAGGTATTGCTTAATTTGAGGACAATATTCAGATTTGTGCCACTGAGTGAAGTAATTTCAGGAAAGTGTACCAGGGCAGTACGTTATTCAGAGAAGTACATTTTGTCAGATGTAGAGTATATTATGGGCAAGTTTTAATCGGTTAAGTGTTAGGATGATAGGGAATTTGTTGCAATATAATTTTATAAGGGCAGTGCAGTTTAGGAGATGTATTTTGCAAGCAAATTTGACAATCTTATTGTGAAATTGTTATTTTTTTTTAGTTAAGCTATGTTAATACCTGTGGGAAATTGTAGAGGCATAAAGTAGACTAGAGATGAGGTAGGAGGCACCTGCAAGCTGTTGTGAATGTCCTGTATTGAGTATATATGTTGTTTGTCAAATGTTTGAAAAGATGGAGGCCTAGGACTGAGCCTTGAGGCACTATGGTGGTAACATGCTGGTAGGAGAAAAGTTTGAGTATGATTTGTTAGGTAGCTAGTAAACTGACTGACAGTAGATGAAGTGAAGCCAAAAGAACCAAGTGTCTGGACTAATTTTAGGATATATAAAGTATTAAAAGCCTTTGAGAGGTAAATGAAGATAGCAGAGATGTATTTGTTTTCATTTTTTCCATGGAGGATGGACTTAAGGAAAGGTAGAAGAGCAGTGGTTGCACTATGATTGGGATGGAAGCCATGCTGGATAGGTATACAGTATTTATATTAATATGTTTGCCATTGTTCGTGTCACTTTAGCAAATTAAAAATTAGCACTTATTCATTTCATTTTGTTAGGTGGGTTACTCTCACTGAATCAATGGAGAGGCTTCAATTGAAATATTCTGGGAAAGTATCTATGCATGTACACACACACACACACACACACACACATATATATATATATATATATATATATATATATATATATATATATATATATATATATATATTTGTATATATGTATGTATGCATATGTTTATATCTATATGCATATTTTTAATTTTATATATATATATATATATATATATATATATATATATATATATATATATATATATGTAGAGACATACACACACACACACACACACACACACACACACACACACACACACACACACACACACACACACACACACACACATACACACATTGCTTTCCTTTATTTTTGTCATACTTTCATTGGTGCACATCCATGTAATGTCAGTCTGGTCATGCAAAAGAAATGTCATTAGAACAGTCCACCTATCAAGTTAACATATAAAAATAAATAACAAAATAAATATATAAAATGTATGTGCCTTTGTGTATATCTAGTCATCTTGCTACCTATCTATAAAGCCCCCCACCCATCTTTTACATACCAACTCCGCATTCAAATCAACTTGGATTAGTGGGAATTTCCCCCAAAAAAGGCATCACTGCCAGAACAACTAAATTACAGTGATTCTTATGGTGGAACTCTGCCTGCTGATTGTCTGAACCTTGGGAAACTTAAGCTTGAGTATTCAGTTTCCATCCACTACCAGATTACTCTGATATTTAATACTTTGCGATCACATGGTTTAAATACTGAACGTATCTTGAAAAATACTTTAATATAAGTTTTTCTTTAAAAGTTTTAATTAATTAATTAATTTTCTGGAATTTTATTATTTTAATTGTATTCACATGGTTTGCCCTGAGTATTTTAATTGTTCTCTTTGAAGGCATTAGCCAAGGTGCAAGAGTCTATGGGTGTTTTACAATACACTTTTCAATCTTTGTATTTTATTGTTTCTTTTGTTTTGCCTAAGCTGCATGTCTTGTGGAGAAAAAAATAGTGCCTATAAAAATATATACAGAAATACAGACAATATGCAGCATATATCCAGATGATATTCAGAAGCAAATATAAAACAAATGTCTCCTTGGTGACATTCCCTCTCTGGCTCTAAATTTAAATTGTATGTTTATTTGTGCTTAAGCAAATCAGTATAGACATGCCAGAGCTCAAAAGGCTGTTTGTCTATTTTATTTAACAATCAGCTCTAAACTTAGCAATATCCAGCAGTGATGAATGCATTGTTACAGGGACTTGACTCAAGAGTTTTGGGAACATCCAGTTAGTGCAGGGTTTCAATGTCTACCACTCATTCAGACCAATCACACTAGCTGAAGGCATTAAACATGGCAGTGTCTCATTATTTAAAAAGAAAAAAGTTTCACTTCCAGACTAATTAGATAAGTCAATAATCTGGAACTTCTTATACCCCTCTTGCCATTAACAACACTGTTGACCAAATCATAGCTAGCTATATGCCCAACTCCATATTACCCTCAGTCCATAACTCCTGTCTAGCAAGTATGAGCCCTTATGTATTAACCAAACTGCATTCTCACAGGGGACTTTATCTCCCCCTCCATTAACTGAAAGACATATACATCCTCTAACATGTATGCCCAGAGATTTATGGACTTCATCAATATAAACTTTCTGGACTCATTAGTTCTCACCTCAACTAGGGGGAATAAAATTCTGAACTTGGACTCACCAATATGGACAGCTGTGCCCCCTCCCTCCTTGGTTAAGTTGTATGACAAATCAGTCACATTCACCTTAAGACTAAAACTAGAAGGATCCTTCAATACCTCAGTGTTCAGATGTCAAGTCTAATCCACTGAAACTGAGTATCAACCTGGCTAAATTCAATATCCCCTTCCAACTCAACTATGTCACTGTCTATGCAGACTCCTTTACTGCTAAATTATACACATATCTCAATAGCTGCATAGATGCATCGGCCCCCTTCCAAAATAAATACACCACCAAATTCAAAAATAAATTCCTATGGTGAAACCCAAATATAAACATGCTAAATGTACAACAGTTCTTGCTAAACTTAACAGGGAACTCCAATCCCTGAATCCAAAGCCAGGTATGAGGTAAATATTGCTGCAAAGGCAAAGAACAAATGCAGAGCCATCTTTATCTGTGTTAGAAAGCTTAGAAACAAAGCCCAAACCTCTGCAGAGCAAATGGTAAATTATATCTCAAACTCAAACCCTGAGAACATAGCCTATCTACTAGAGGATACATTTTACTCAAATGCCATCCCCATCTCCCCACTTATATTCTCAAATCTCATAACTGCATCAACACTTCCTCAAATCCCCCATGAACAAATCACCAAGGTACTAGCCAGTGCCAAGAACACTGCTATTATGAGGCCAAATAACACACTGGACTGCTTGCTGGTTAACCTGAAACAGGACTTGTCAGCCCCCCTGCACAGGCTTACCTTAACAGTAGATGTTTGAATAATCACTGCTGCAGTAACTACTCCCTCACCCTATCATCTGTATTTTATGGTATTTTTTTATGCCAGAGTGTGCATTTTGCTGTTCCTAGCATAGCCCTCATAGGGCCCAACCTCTATCTCTTTCTGCTGGCAGTAAAGCTCTCAAGGGCTTCACACTCAAAGTTATATTTTAATCAGCTCAGCTGCAGCTGCTTGGCAGTTTGGGCATGTGGAAAGAGATCTGAAGCTTATAGCTAGGGTTACTGATGCAGTGATCATTCAGACATCTGTTGCTATGGTAGCTCACACAACAGAATGCAGACAGACACTGGTAAGTGTGCTTAGAAGATTGTCGGTGGGTTCAGGTTAGAAAGGGTCAAGTATGGTGATAGCTTTATTGTTCTGCATGTTTGCTGGTGTTTGTTTCAGTATCTAAGCCTGTTTTGTTTAGTGGTAGTGTTAAAAAGTTTTTTTTTCCTATGGTAAGGTGCAGACAGTGGCAGGGTTTAGGATTAGCATGCATTAGAAAGATGCTGAATACTAATGCAATATATAAACATTCCAATAGTTTCAATAGCATATATATGCTAATGAAGTGGAAGAGTCCCCAGTTCATACTCCTTCATTAAACTGAAACTAGCCTCTTTAAAGTATATATTTATTTCTTTATTTGCAATTGTTTAAAGGGGTACAACTTTGGTCTTACTGTGTCAATTTCTCTTTCAGCCCAGAAGTACAGAAAGTGTCTAAAAAATAATATAATTATGCATAACACTGCTTTGCCTCTTTTAGCATTGCTGCATCACAGTGGTAGGTTCTCTAGACTTGTTCTCAGCAGTGATGCTTTCTGTGAAGTGTTTGGATATCTTCCCTGTGTCTGTATGGATTTTTGTCAGGCATTTTGGCTTCTAAACACACGTCAATGATGTGCTACATGGCACTTGATTAACCCAATTGTCTGGGGGTGCACATACTCTGTGCATAACTGTGTAAGCATCATACAATGGGCTACTGCCTAATGCAGCAATGTTTTATGTGCTTTGCACCCTCTGTTTACAGGAATAGTTTCTGGCCAAGCATGATTTTGAACTTAATTAGGTGTGCAACCGGAGAATTAAAACAATTAATATAATTATACATTACATCAAGGGACAAGTAACATCACTAAATCTTGAATGACTTTTTACCTGTTTGCTGCTAAACTTACAAGAAGCAAGTGTCCATAGATACTGCAGTTAAAGTTCTCAGAACAAAAAGTATTGATAACATTGATTCTAATTATTTGAAGTAAACCATGTCTTGCCAATGGAAGGAGGTTACATGTGAAAAATATATTTTTGTTAAGACCTGCTATATGGAAGGTTAGGATTACTTCTGAAGTGGATTATGCATTTAAACCTGTTAAACACAGGAAAATTGTTTGCAGTTATATTGATGTGTGAACATACCAGGGAAAGATGGCTTGTAGAATGTAATGATATATCAAAGAAGTGGTATCCAGGTGGCATACATCAAAATTCAACAATATAAAAAAGGTATTTTAGTAAATGAAGGACCTGGTGGCTTGGTATAAGTTTTTTTTTTATTCTGCTTTTATGAACCAAAGTATTTATTGATGAATCAACCTGAATACAAGTAAAGATACTTAATCTTCAACTTGCATGTATTGGGAACTGTTAATGCAAGAATGGAAGAAGTACTATGGATACCTTATTTAGTAATCCTGTGGTTATCTTGTGATAACATGCATTATTTTTACTTTCACCAAGATAATAATAATATCCATTTGTTAACCAGGTAGGCAGGCAGTGATGACCTGAGGGCAATGCCTGGTTAAGTGACTTGGTCAGAGTCATACAACAGGCAAACAAGAGTTGAGATAATCAAACCCTGTGCCACAGGAATTAAACTCAAAACCTTAACCTTTGCACCAATGGCTAAGATAAGCAACTTAGAAATACCGGGAGCTTATTTATATGTTAATTGTTAAATAGGATGAAGGAAAAAACAACAATGGAGATTTTATGGGATAACATGTCTGTCTATGTTGACGAGTGCAGAAGCATTTAGATTATATGGAGTTTCTGCATAATGTTGTACTATATTTCCCTTCTTTTTGATGGTGCTGTTTAAGTTGAAAATTTATGTGATGCATATTAGGATATCATTACTAAAACTAACAAAGGGTATTTGTAAAGTATTTACCTTTAACTTGTACAACCATGAAAGTTTAAGATACACTAAGATAAATTTACTGATGTATAGCAGTGAGAAAACATTATAAGACTGTAGACTGTTCAAGATGCTGATCTTGGGGTGGAATGTGTGTTGCTAATATCAAAGGATAGTTTTAGTGTTATGAATTCACCACTTATTAAAACATGATTGCATTGTCATGTAACATAACATTTGTGAAATGTAAAATAAATGTTTAGATTTGGATGACGCTACAGCAGTCTATGTTTTTGCCTTTGTTAATGTTTAACTTCAGTTACGATGCATGTATATATATCTGAGCATTTTTTCTTCATTTTTTTTTTGTAATTGTTACTAGCTGTGGTGTTGCTTGGAATTTTGTTTCGGTCTGCTGCTGGAATACGCTCACTGCTTTTGGGTTTTCTTGCTGCTTTAACAATAACTGTGAGTATGACAGAAGGTGAAGCGGTTTATGGTACTGGCAATGTTAATGGAGATGTTCATATGCAAACTGAAATGATGAATCAGGATATGTAACTTCATGATGGTCTTAGAAAATCCTCTGCTTACTGGTGAATTGTTGTTAAATGTTAATGAAAATGAAGTTCCTGAAATAAATGATCATCGAATTAGAGATTTAAAACATACTTTGGAAAATGACCTACATAAGTATAAAAGACTACAGTCTCAACGTTTTCACCTTGAGGCATGTTTAAATATGAATGTTATACCTAGGGGCTTATGAGTCCTTAACATGCTTACTTATGGTGACATGTATCCTTATTTGTTGGCTCAGTGGCAACAGATCAATTTAAACACCAGTCTGGGTTATTTGAAACTGTTAATAGATTTTGATCAACCTGTAGAACGTGAGCTGTAGGATAAAATATCCCAACACCAAAAAGATTTAGCTAGTGCAGTGGTTGAAGCAGCAGCAGATATTTATTCCAAGAACCTAATTGAAAAGGTCGTGGGATATGAAAAATGATTGTCACAACAAAAACAGAAGAAAGTGACAAGGGGTATTAATGATTTTTCCAAACAACAAGTCTTTACTTGGCCAAAGGTACAAACTTGCCAGAAACTTAGTGCAAAAAAGACTTGCACTTCTGAAGCTGAAAGGCCTAATAATCAGTGTGCAATGAATAGAGCACTAAATCAGGAAGTACTATCATCCAGTCACATTAGTCAACAAGCGGTGACAGATGAACTGACCAATCCAGGTGACGGAGGTAGAGTGATGTCACCAGAGCCACAAACGTCTACATACTCCACTCTGGTAGTGGAGTGTCAAGGTTTGAGTAATGTAGTTCCGATACCAAGACAGCGGAAATGGGTCCAGTTGTGAGGCGTAAAATACTTCAGCCTCAACTGGAATCATCATCTTTTTTTTCCAGGACTACCCCTGCCATATCACAGTACCAGAAGGAAGTCTCATGATTTAGACATCTACAGAGGGGGCAAGAAGAGGAAGGAGCCGCCACCATCCAACCAAACCAGAACCGTTAAGAAAATGTGGGGGTTGGAACAAGGAGTTTAGTTTGGAACATTTCCAGCTACAGTTTAACAGCCGCAGAAGAATCGCTGTTGACTAAAGGTTTGACTTTTGTCCCTACAACTGGGGCTGACATTACAGAACTGCTTGTTGAGTTTTGCCTCTTTGCATATAATTTAGCATTAAAATTAATGTTTGGTAATGATGGTGAAAACAATGAAGTTAAATTATTTAGAAAGCCTAATGTGTTTGTACCAGCATTGCCGCCTGTGAAAATGATTTGTATGAGTTTTTCAGTCACAGGGAACTGAATAGGCACAGTAAGCTCAGATAATTTAACTAAAAGTAAATGACAAGCCTTGTTAGAAATGCAACACAACACAAACATTGTTATTCGTCTGGCAGATAAGGGGAGACCAGTGGTTGTTTTTGATTCAGCTTATTATTATGGCAGTATGTCTACTATGCTTAGTGATTTAAACACTTATGTTAGTACTGATGCAGTAATGGTGCATGACTTGAAATGCAGGCTTGACAACTGCTTGTTATAATGTCTGAATTATGGACTTGTCACTAAAGAACTGATTGTTTTATAGTGCAGAATCCACTTATACCCCAAATGCCTGGGTTACCAAAAATACATGAGCATCCCATGAGGCCTCTGTTTAGACCCATTGTAGCGGGTGGGGGCTGGTTGACAGAGCCTATCTCCAGGTTTCTGGATAAAGAACTTAGAAAGCTTTTGGATGAATCTGAGGTAGTGATGAGGGATGCAGAACATTTTTAAGGGATCTATATAATGCAACCAATGGAGAGAAAAGTACACGGTGGTGCAGTGGTTAGCATTGCCACCTCACAGCAAGAGGTTCTCTGGTTCGATCCTCAGCTGGGGTGCCTTCTGTGTGGAGTCTGCATGTCCTCCCTCAGGTCACGTGGGTTTCCTCTTGGTGCTCCAGTTTTCTCCCACATCTCAAAGACATGCTGTAGGTGGATTGGACACACTAAATTGGCCCTAGGTGTGAGTGTGTGTGTACCTTCTGTGGAAGGTTGGGTGTCGGGCTGGCAACTCGACACTGTAAAAACTCCACTGCCAATCATGAGGGGACGGTGATCTGCTGTGGTGACCCCTAACCGGGAAAAGCCGGAAGAAGAAGAGGAGAGAAAAGTAAAAGCAATGAGGTCCTGGCCACTCTAGATGTGATCTCATTATTTTTATGTATTCCTATTCAGGAGGGGATAATGATGGTAAAAAGTGCCTTAAATAGATACGGAAAATTTGAATCAAAACAGGTGGATCTGTTCTGTCTACTTCTAGAATTAGTTCTAGACAATAACATATTTTACTTCAAAGACAAGTGCTACTGGCAAAAAACAGGAGTTGCTATTGGCACTATCTATGTGAACTCCTATGCCAACTTAGTAATGATGGAATGGGAATATCAATACATTCTAAATAATTTGAACCCACATATAATAGGTTCATAGGTAGGTACTAGGCTATCTGCCAGAGGGAATTTATAAGCCTAGCCAGAGTGTGTCAGCTTTCACCAATTAACTGAGTCTCTGTCAAGAAGCCAATGAAGTGATCCCAGGGGTGTATTTTCTGTTACCCATCCACTCGTCAATGTTTCTCTTGAAGAGTGTTAGTGAGGGGCTCTGCCTAATGCAGTTAGGAATTTTGTTCCAAAGCATGCGGAGTCTCTGTGACAGGAATCTCTCCCTCCAGCATGTTCTATTTATTGTTGTGGCGAGGTTTAGCTCACTAGAGCGAGTGGCTCACAGTGACTTGGATTTCTTTAGGTGGAGCATGTCCATCAATTCTGAGTTGGACATGGCTTTGTAAGTCAGGCAGAGATCACCTCTGAGTAAGCGATATGCCACTGAGTATAGCTGGAGTTTTTCCAGTCAGGCTGCATATGACATATGTTTGAGGCCAGTAATCCTCTTGGTGAGGTACTTTTGTGGTCTTTCCAGCTGTTGGAAGTGTTTTGTGAAGTACATCCCAAATGGGGCATTGTACTCTATGATGGGTCTGATGAGTGACGAGTAGAGGGGCACTATAACCTCTTTATTTCTAGATGCAAACCCTTTAGTAATTAGATGGGCTACATAGAAGGATTTCCTAACTACTTTGGCAATATGATTGTCAAAGGAGAGATTACTATCTACCTGGGTCCCCAGATCTCTTATTACCGCTTCTGTATTAAGGGGGCTGCCACCTATGTGGTAATTCATGGGTGTTTTGTTTTTCCCAAACAGGATGACTATGCATTTTTTGGCATTTAGCTTGAGACCATGACTTTGACACCAGGTGTCCCTCTCAGTACGGCCCTTTTGGAGAATGTCCGTGTCAGCTGGAGTGTCAATTATGGCTCCCAGTTTGCAGTCATCGGCGAACTTGGTTAGCCATAGCCCTCCTGTACTTCTGAGAAGTACATGCCGAACAGTAGGGGTCCCAGGACCGAGGCTTGTGGGACACCACTTGTGACTGGTTTAGAGTCAGACCTGGAGCCTGCTATTCTTACCATGTGAGTCCTGTCTGTAAGCCAGCTGGGAACACATCTCATGACATAGGGGTTTATGTTCAAGATGGTGAGTTTTTCTATAATTCCTGAGTGGGGAATGGTGTCAAAAGCCTTGGCGAGGCCAAGGTAGGCTGTGTGAACCACCTTCATAGGTTCATAGGTTCATAGATTAGTACTAGGCTAACTGCCCTTGCAAGCCATTTTTTAAGCCTAGCCAATTATCCCCCTTTGAGATTCAAACCCTGTACCTTGTGTTTGTAAGGCAAACACCTTAACCATTAGGCCACCCTCCCAACCTCCCAACCCTCCCAACCTTTTCCTCATCTATGGCCTTGGTGACTGTCTCGAAGAAGTCAACCAGGTTTAGTAGGCATGATCTGCCCTTAACAAAGCTGAACTGGGTCAGGTCAAGTGTTTGAAGGTTCCCAATGTCTTTGTTAATGAGTTCCATGATGATGCTCTCCATAGCCTTGCAGACCAGGCTAGTCAGGTTTATGGTGTGATAGTTACAAGGGTCAGTTGTGGCCCCTCCTTTGTGGAGAATAAAAACTGTTGCTGTGCGCCATTCTATGGGCACGTAGCCTGTGGAGAGGCTGAGGCTGAACAGTTGTGTTTAGGTGAGGGGTTAGTTTGTTCTGTAGTTCATGCAAGCCACAGCCTGGGACACCATCTGGCCCTATTGACGCTGTGCTTTTGGCTTTTGAAAGGGCTGTTTTCACCTGTGTGTCTGTGATTTCCAGGACACTACACTTATCCAGTATTGTTGTGGGCCCTTTTTGGGGTGAGAGGGGGGTGAAGTTTGCACTGAATCTATCTGCCAAGATGTTGGCAATATCAGTAGGTTCAGTATATTTTGTGCTATATTGCAGTAGCTCAGAAGATATCTGCGAGTTACCACTTAGATTCTTGACATAGCTAAAGAAGGCTTTGTGGTTATCTTTTGAATCCTTGGCTATTTTTCTTTTGAAGTTAGCATTGGATGATTTTATGAAGTTCCTTAGTTTCTTACTGATACTGATCAGGGATGTCTTTCCTTCTTTGGATTTGCTTTTTTTCTGAACTAGTTTCCTCCTTCTATTGTATAGCCTGTTTATGGCAGGGGCCCACCAGACTGGTTTCCTTCTAATAGGGGAGTGAGTCTTGGTTTTGCTAGGAATGGCATGATCCATGCATCCTTGTAGATGCTCATAGAGTGCATTTGTAAAGGTTCCTGCATCCTGGACACCGTTATCCTTTAGCATGGGGGCTGTGAAACTTACCACCTCTGTCTTAAGTAAGGTGAAGTTTGCTATAGAAAAGTTTTTCACTGTGGTTTCCTTGGTTGGGGGTGGTGGTGTGGTGTGGACATCCAGAGTGATTAGTTTATGGTCTGATCTAACCAGCGACGGGTTGACCTCTGGTGCGGAACACCTGTCGCCCATGTTGGTGATGACGACCAGGTCCAATATGTTTCCACTTCTGGTAAGGGAGTTTACCAGCTGATCCAGGGCATTTGAGTTGATAAATTCCAGGAAGCGCTGGACCTGGGAGTTTGTACTTGAGTAGTTTTCCCAGTTAATGGTAGGGTAATTGAAATTGCCCACTATCAGGGTGTTCGGTAGGACCTTCATGTTTTCCAGTGTCTCCAGAAAGGTGGAGTGGTGGTCCTGGGTCATGGAGGGTAATCTGTAGCAGGCCCCAATTTGCATTGCAGATTTGCCCGATGTTAGTTGCACATGGATGATCTCAGAAGTATCATGCTGCACCACTAACCTAGAGGTGTAGGTATCCTTGATGAATATGGATACGCCCCCTCCTTTTGTGTTTTGGTCCATGTTCTGTGGCCAAAATGTGTGGTATGAGTTGTAGCCCGATAGTGCTGGGGTGCTCTGTGGAGCCTTGAACCAGGTTTCAGTTACTGCACAGATGTCGATGTTCTCCATACTGAGGAGTGCTTCGAGCGCGTGCATTTTGAGATTTAAACTTCTGGTATTGAGTGGCATAACCCTCATTTTTTTTTATTTGTGCTGTTTACAGAGGTGGGTTTGACTTTTGAGTCTTGCCTAAAAAATGCACTATGGGGGCAGCAAGAGCCTTGGCCACTGTTCGAAAGCCTAGGGGTGATAGGTGCAAGCCATCTCTTGTGAAGCAATGAGGCTTGTCAAGCATGTCTTCCCAGGCTGACAGACACTGGATCCCCTTTGAATGACACCAGAAGCTTAGCCAGTTGTTGAAAATTGATCATTTTTTCTTTATACTGCAGTATCATTCTTGGTGAGGGCAGGATGCTACTCAGGGTCAGGGTCATACCCGCCTGGGCTACATGATCAGAGAGCTCTTCCATGTCTCTTTTCATGTAGTCCATGGAGGTAAGTCTCAGGTCATTCACACCAACATGAACAATGACAGAGTCATATTTGTACTTGTTCTGGAGTGACCTGAGTGCTTGTGTTATGTGGCGGATTCTGACTCCTGACAGGCAGCTAACAGTAACCTTCTCCTTGTCCAGCCTAGTGAGTGGGACATCAGTGTGCTTGACTATAGAGTTGCCTATTACTAGTATGTTAGGTATGTTATTTCGCCATAAGGGCTATGATTGTGCGGCACACTGATTTTGTGTTTTATGTGTTGTCTGGTTTGTGACAGGAGGTGCAGATTTTTAGGGTGTCTGCTTTGGAGGTCTCTGATGCTTTTGCAGGTTTTTATTTAGAGCCTTCGAGTATGATTTAATGTATTTATGTGTATTTTTTGCCAGTGCTGGTTTAGTATATCTATGTGAGGCTGGTGGTATGGTGCAAGTGTTAACCTTCTCCTCATGACTGCCTGTTTCAGTCTTGGGTGGAGAGAGCTTAGCCTCCAATTTAGCTATATAATTGCATCTCTCGCATATGTTAATGTTTTGTGGTAGGAGGAGAGGGTTGTCTGTGTACATGAGGCAGCTGTAACATTACCTCAGGATACCCAGGTTCACCAGCTGGACTGGAGAGTATACCTGAAATTGCCCTTTGGTCATGCCTGAATCGTAGGGTGAGCTGCTTAGTCGCTTGGTTGGTGAGGGGTGAATAATGAGCCTTGCCCTGCTGGACAATCAAGTGTCTGGGTATATTAGTGCTTGCTATTAGGTCTGAGCAAGTGCTGGACTGTAGGATGCTTTTTAAGTGCTTAGGTTGAGATTTAGACTACTTTCAAGGGAAAAACTGAAGAGGAGACTTGGTGGAGCCGGGAATAATTCAGCCCTAGCTATCCGGCGCTGCCCGACATGCAAAACTTTGCAAACGTGGTTTTTACAGCAGGGAAATGAAAGAGGTAGAAATTAACCTTAAAATGGCCTATAAACTACTAACTTCTGGGCTGGAACCACTCCTCCAGGGACAGATGGCTGCTCAAAGCTCCCTCTCTCACAGGTGAACAGAGAAACCTCCTTCTATCCAAGTAAGGTATGGGCAACTCAGAAACTTGTAACACAGCCCTAAATTCAACACTAGCCTGAAAACTGGACTATACTAGCTTAGAAAGGTGGGAAACAAGGAAAAACATTTTTTTTAAAAGATAAGGCAAACACAGTAAAAAATACACTTAAAACAGCTTTAAACGACTACAAACAGTAAAAATACACTTAAAACAGCTTTAGATGACTACAAAGCAATAAGAAAAGGCTTTTAAACAAATTACCCAATTAACCAGTAAAATAATCTCAAAACTGAGCCCTGTTCTTGCAGTCTTCATTCAGACAAGTTCTAACTGCACACTCCTGCCACTGGGGTGCAGGGGAAACTTCTCCAAAAAAGAAGGCCTGGATTAGTGCTCAAGTTATACAAACAAAGCTAGATTCAGCAGGCCTGGATCAATTCTATACTACAGCAAACAAGGTGCACCAATTTCATTAAGAAACAGTTCAAATATGCAGGCACTATAAGCCTTTAACCAGAAATTCCCAGCTTAGAAGGGCAGAGTCCAGCCCCTCCTCCCACAAGAGTGCAGACCACAAACCTTCTTAATGTAAAATAACTGGCCTGAAGCCCAATTGCTTAAACCAGAACTAATACACTTTTAGAATAACAGACACTGAGCCTTCAATCAGCAGTTCCCAACTTTGAAGGATGTAAGCTACCTGTCCTGCCACAACAATGCAGACCACAAACCTTCTTAATGTAAAACAACTGGTCTAAAGCCCAAGTGCTTAAACCAAAAGGCTTAGAATGATAGTTACACCAAGCAGTAATAAATACAATTGAGTACTTTTAAGATGAATCAAAAGCAAAATAAAGTAATAAAGTAGGAAGAAACACAAACAGTGAAAGCAGATGAATAAAGTGCGATTTTTTTTTTTTGAGTGAACAAATGAGATGGGCACAGGAGGAGTATCCAAATGCAAATTTACAAGAGGGGCGGGCAGTTTAAAAGCCACCAAGATTAACACCAAAACAAAAGCAGGGAGTGTGGGTGGGGAACTAAATGAAAAAACAGAGCCACAGCTTCCTGCTAGATAGTACTCAATGCAACACAAATAAATCAATTTAACTGCTGTATTATTTGAAAAAAGTTCAGATAAAGATTTACTTAAATTCACTTATACGTCCAGTTGATTTGCAGGTAGGTCTTAGCCGGCCAAAGTTCAGAGTTTAATAATAATAATATACAATATATATATATATATATATATATATATATATATATATATATATATATATATATATATAATAATAATAATATAATATGTCAACGTTTTGTGGATGATCTTTTTATAGGTTGGCAAGGGGACAAAGAGAGTTTAGAACTCTACACCCAATATTTGAACACCAGCAGTAACTTTCTTAAATTTACCCTAAGCAAATCCATGAGAAAAATTGATTTTTTGGATGTAACTATAGCTAAGCAAGGAAATTGTCTAACCACCAGGATTCACAGGAAAGAATGTCATCATCCCACATGTTTGCACAGGGAAAGTATGCATCCAAAACACATTTTTAGTAACATTAAGGGACAGGCTATGAGGACCTCACGTTTATTCTGTAATGACAAGGACTTTCATGAGGGACTATGCCATCTATGGGATGACTTTATGGGTAGAGGGTATGGACATGTGGAAACTGACAAGGCATACAGTAAAACAAATGAGGAAAGAGGAGGGAGGGCCAAGCCCTATTTTTCACAATGAAATAATACAGTTAAATACATTAGAAGCAGTTCTGTGAAAAAGCCCATGGTTATTACCTATACATCAGGGGTGAATAGGATTAGGGAAGTGGTCAGAAGTAACTGGCATGTCTTACACACTGATGAGAAGGTAAAGGAGCTGGTAGGCCAACAGCCTATTTTTGTGTAGAAAAACAAAAAGAGCCTTAAACAACATTTATGTTATCGTAGATTACATCATAATTTAGGGGAAGGCAATGGGGTATACTTAAATGTCAGGAATGTGCATACTGTGACTATATTGATCAGTCTATGTATTTCAAGCATCCAGAGACAAGTTATTTATGGAAACTTAGGGTTTCAGCAGACTGTAATACACAGAATGTTATTTATGCAGCACACTGTGTTTTGTGTTTCAAATTTTATATAGAAACTAACCGGAAACTGAAAGAGAGAGTGCGGGATCATTTGTACTGTATGAGAAGAGGGAATGATTGTAGTGCTTTAGCAAAACACACACTAACAAATGGCAACACATAAATTTGTATTCCAAGTTTTACAAGTTGTGACAGAGTGTGAGGGGGGGACTTAGTAAACATGACAGAAAATACAGAATTACAGTGTATTTTAAGGTTAGGAGTCCATAGGAGAATGGGTCTGAATGACCATGTACTCCTGAAACCAGTATTAAAGGCAAAAAAAAGTAGATAAATGAATTAAAGTAATAACCCATGCCTGGGTGTGGGTAATGCTGGGTTTACCCATGGTTGGTGTGGTTTGGTAACGAGTGCGAAGCCCGCATGGCCAAACAAAGACAACTGTGGGTAAATCCAGCATTACCCACACCCAGACGTGGGTTACTGCTATTATACAATGACATTATTTAAGAAAAAAATACTTACTTTTCTTAAATAATGGTATTGTATAATGCCTCCTTGCTGCCCTTCTGCAGCTGTCCAGTATTCTGCGGCAGTTCTGATGTACTGCGCATGCGTATGGTTACGCAGTACATCAGAACTATGTGTGGAAGCAACAGAGAAAGGAAGATCTCCGTTGCTTTTAAAAACGTGTCTCACTTTGTTAAATGAGTTTAACATAGCAAGACAGCTTTAAAAAAAGCAATGGAGAAAGGAAGATCTCCGTTGCTTTTTTTTTTTAAGATACCTCGTTATGTTAAACTTGTTTAACATAGCAAGATAACAGCAACAGAGCTCTTCCGTTCTCCGTTACTGTCCAACAACAACAACAAAAAAAAGACATACTAATGGAAAAAGTCTAGGTGACTGATTTACAACATGCACGCTGAACAATCAGCATGCACATTTTGGAATATTAATGGGGGGTTGTTGTATAATCTGCATTTTTGTTTTTACTTGCTACTTTTTATGTGCTGTTTTTAGATGATGTTACTTGTAAATGCCTTGTGGATCAATTAGGATTCTGCATTGTTATGTTCATTGATACGAAAACCTAGTATAAAAGAAGTTCACTTGCTTTACTTTTTTGTCTGATGAAGCGGTGGTGAACATTGCAAAAGCGCTAACTTTTAATAAAACCTGTGGATTTTACAACTGCTGAGCCTTGCCCTTCTGCCTGTTACAAGCTGTGGTTTTGCTTGGAATTCTGTTTGGGTCTGCTGCTGGAATACACTCACTGCTTTGGGGTTTTCTTGTTGCTTTAAAAATAAATAAGTAAATAATTAAAATACAATAAATAAATAAAAATGTGACCCAACATGTATTTCAAAAGCTAACCTTTAACTATGTTAAATATGTCTTATGTTAAATGCAAGGTGTAGCAGTTTTTATATTATACTAACAATGGCCCCACAGTGAGATAAAAAAGACATCTGGATGTCGGGTTCACCATGCAGATACATTTTGCTTATCTGGACTTTTAGTGCATCACCAGAATTTATTTCCACTCTTATCCTTTTATCTATAGTTTTCTTAGTATCTTAGTTCATCATCAGGGTAAAATTGATGTAATTTATCATGTTAAAGAAAACTCTACAAACAAAAGGTAGATAACATGCTGGAGGATAAGAGATTTTATGAGTTATTTACCATGGATGACATATAAAGAGCATATGATTTATAGAACACTAATCTCACCACATTATGGGAAGAACATTATGAGAAGAAAAACTTATCAGTGATCTTTATAATTATTTATTGAGCCCATGTTCATGTTTGCCTTACTTTTTTGAAATACCAAAACCACACAAGAACAGAGAAGACCCACCTTATAGACTTGTGGTAGCAAGTATGGAGGTTCCCTTACTGAAGGCACAGCCACTTAACTTAATTACTTTCTGAAACCATTAGCAAAAAAGAATAAGTCATACTTAAGAGATTCAATGGATTTTTTGAGGGAAAAAAAATTACAGTGGAAGCTGACAATATTTTATTAACTATCGATGGGGAATCCTTGTACACAGTGCTCTCTCACAATTACTACATAACACAGCTATATAATGTTTTAACAAACATAATCAAGGTACACCTGTCCCAATCCTGGATAAATGTGGAGGGTTGCGTTAGGAAGGGCATCTGGCATAAAACTTCACCAAATCATTTCATGCAGTCACCAGTAAATATTTCCATACCGGATCGGTCAAGGCCCGGGTTAACAACGACTGCCACCAGTACTATTAGCCAACAGGGTGCTGGCAGAAATTGGGCTACTGTTGGCCGAAGGAGGAGAAGAGGTGGAAGGCAGGAAGAGAGGAGAAAGGCTAGGAATGTGGTAGTGAGGGTTGGAACTTTGAATGTTGCCAGTATGACTGGTATAGGGAGAGAGTTAGCTGATATGATGGACAGAAGGAAAGTTGGTATATTGTGTGTGCAAGAGACCAGATGGAAGGGGAGTAAGGCTAGGTGTATTGGAGGTGGGTTCAAATTGTTTTTATCATGGTGTGGATGGGAGGAGAAATGGCGTAGTAATTATTCTGAAGGAACAGTATGCAAAGAGTGTTTTAGAGGTGAAAAGAGTGTCAGAGTGATGTTTATGAAGCTGGAAATTGATGGTGTAATGATGAATGTTGTTAGTGCTTATGCTCCACAAGTTGAGTGTGCAATGGATGAGAAAGAAACATTTTGGAGAGAATTGAATGAAGTGGTGATGACTGTACCCAAGGGTGAGAGAGTGGTGATTGGAGCAGATTTCAATGGGCATGTTGGTGAAGGGAACAGAGAGGATGAGGAAGTGATGGGTAGTTATGGTGTTAAAGGAATGCAGAAGGTCAGATGATAGTGGATTTTGCTGGGCATGTTGGTGAAGGGAACAGAGGGGATGAGGAAGTGATGGGTAGGTATGGTGTTAAAGGAATGCAGAAGGTCAGATGGTAGTGGATTTTGCAAAAAGGATGGACATGGCTGTGGTGAATACATATTTTAACAAGAGGGAGGAGCATAGGGTGACATACAAGAGTGGAGGAAGATGCACACAGGTGGATTATATCTTATGTAGGAGGGCCAGTTTAAAGAAGATTGGAGACTGTAAAGTGGTGACCGGAGAAAGTGTAGTCAGGCAGCATAGGATGGTGGTTTGTAGGATGACATTGGTGATCAAGAAGAGGAGGAGGAGTGTGAGGGCAGCACCAAGGATCAAGTGGTGGAAATTGAAAAAGGGTAATTGTGAGGTGGAGTTCAGGGATGAGTTAAGACAGGCAGTGGGTGGCAGGGAAGAGTTACCAAATAGCTGGGTAACTACAGCAGAGCTAGTAAGGGAGATGGCTAGAAAGGTGCTTGGTATCACATCTGGACAAAGGAAAGATGACAAAGAGACATGGTGGTGGAATGAGGAAGTACAGTAGAGTATACAAAGAAAGAGGTTGGCAAAGAAGTGGGATTGTCAGAGAGATGAAGAAAGTAGACAGGAGTATAAGGAGATGATGTGCATGGCAAAGAGAGAGGTGGTGAAGTCTAAGGATAAGGCATATGAAGAGTTGTATGAAAGGTTAGACACTAAGGAGAGAGAAAATCACCTGTACCAATTGGCTAGACAGAGGGACCGAGCTAGGAAAGATGTGCAGCAGGTAAAGGTGATAAAGGATAATGAGGGAAATGTACTCACAAGCAAGGAGAGTGTGTTGAGCAGATGGAAAGAGTACTTTGAGGGGCTGATGAATGAAGGGAATGAGAGGGAGAGAAGGTTGGATGATGTAGGGATAGTGAATAATGAAGTACAATGGATTAGCAAGGAGGAAGTAAGGACAGCTATGAAGAGAATGAAGAATGGAAAGGCTGTTGGCCCAGATGACATACCTGTGGAAGCATGGAGGTGTTTACGTGAAATGGCAGTGGAGTTTTTAACCAGATTGTTTAATGAAATCTTAGAAAGTGAGAGGATGCCTGAGGAATGGAGAAAAAGTGTTTTGGTACCGATTTTTAAGAATAAGGGTGATGTGCAGAGCTGTAGTAACTACAGAGGGATAAAACTGATCAGTCACAGCATGAAGTTATGGGAAAGAGTAGTGGAAGCTAGGTTAAGAAGGGACGTGATGATTAGTGAACAGCAGTATGGTTTCATGTCAGGAAAGAGCACTACAGATGCGATGTTTGCTCTGAGAGTGTTGATGGAGAAGTACAGAGAATGTCAGAAGGAGTTGCATTGTGTTTTTGTAGACTTAGAGAAAGCATATGACAGGCTGCCTAGAGAGGAGTCGTGGTATTGTATGAGGAAGTCAGGAGTGTCAGAAAAGTATGTAAGAGTGGTACAGGATATGTATGAGGGTAGTGTGACAGCGGTGAGGTGTGCGGTGGGAGTGATGGATGCATTTAAGGTGGAGGTGGGGTTACATCAAGGATCAGCTCTGAGCCCTTTCTTATTTGCAATGGTGATGGACAGGTTGACAGACGAGATCAGACAGGAGTCCCCATGGACTATGATGTTTGCAGATGACATTGTGATCTGTAGTGAGAGTAGGGAACAGGTGGAGGAGATCTTGGAGAGATGGAGATATGCTCCAGAGAGAAGAGGAATGAAGGTCAGCAGGAATAAGAATATATGTGTGTGAATGAGAGAGAGGATAGAGGAATGGTGAGGATGCAAGGAGTAGAGGTGGCAAAGGTGGATGAGTTTAAATACTTGGGGTCAGTAGTTAAGAGTAATGGTGAATGTGGAAGAGAGGTGAAGAAGAGAGTACAGGCAGGATGGAGTGGGTGGAGAAGAGTGTCAGGAGTGATTTGTGACAGACGAGTACCTGTAAGAGTGAAAGGGAAGGTCTACAAGAGGGTAGTGAGACCAGCTATGTTATATGGGTTGGAGACAGTGGCATTGACAAAAAGGCAGGAGTTTGAGCTGGCTGTGGCAGAGTTAAAGATGTTAAGATTTGCACTGGGTGTGACGAGGGTGGACAGGATTAGGAATAAGTATATTAGAGGGTCAGCCCAGGTTGGAAGGTTTGGAGACAAAGCCAGAGAGGAAAGATTACATTGGTTTGGACATGTGCTGAGGAGGGATGCTGAGTATATTGGGAAAATGATGCTAAGGATGATGCTACCAGGTAACAGGAAAAGAGGAAGGCCTAAGATAAGGTTTATGGATGTGGTGAGAGAGGACATGCAGGTGGTTAGTGTGACAGAGCAAGATGCAGAGGACAGGAAGAAATGGAAACAGGTGATCCACTGTGGCGACCCCTAACGGGAACAGCCGAAAGAAGTAGAAGAATCAAGGTACACAGGCACAACTGCAAACATTAAGCAAGCTCATTAATCTTGTACTGGACTTTAATTTCTTTACCTTCAATGGTAAACACTACAAACAAAAAATGGTATAGCAATGTGGGCTGTCATGGCTCCAAGCATATGTAACATAGCCCTGGGCAAGTGGGAAAGAGGAGGACTTTGTGTTAAGCAACATAAAACTATGTGCAACATATCAATTATTATTTGCACTCTATTGTGTGGGAAGGTGACACCTTGCAGCTGGGAGATTTTATCACTTGCCTCAAACAACCCCCTTGCTGATGTTTACCTCTTCCCATAGCTATGCTTCAATCACTTTCTTAGATATGCGGATTTCCAAGGGCATCAAACAATAACATAATCACTGCTGATCTATCCAGAAAACCAATGATGGTTAACTTACTACTCCACAGTAAAAGTCTGCATCCTGTAAAAAAAGAAGTATAATTTGGTAAAAGTCCCAGGGCTATAGATTAGCTAGAATTACGTCTGAGATGGAACCATTTTTAAAAAACCTCAACAACTTAGAGAATGATTTCCTAGTGAGAACCTATGAAAATCAGATATTAAAAAAATCCTGTAACCCATTATGGAACTAAAAAGGACTTAATCACCTTCACTCAGCTTCCCCAATAGCAGAATGTTCCAACAAAAAAACAGATGATCCGATCCACCAGGCTGATAAAAAAACAGTAGTTTAATAAAAATCCAGTAGGTTAGCACTTTCAGGTTTGAAAAACCTTTCTTCAGACAACATACAAAAGCTATGAATAGCTTTTGTATTTTAAAAGGTGTTCATAACTTTTGTATGTTGTCTGAAGAAGGGTTTTTCAAACCTGAAAGCGCTAACCTACTGCATTTTATTAAACTACTGATTTTTTATCAGCCTGTTGGTCCAGATCATCTGTTTTTGCTGTTGGAATTTGCAGTGAAGCTGGACCTTAAGTGCAAAGTCTACAATTGTGTTTTTTGGCTAACAGGAGAATGTTAAGAAAAAATAGCTCCATCCTGACATACACTTTGGATTATCACAGTATCAAAAATGTTATTAAACAAAAATGGGCCATTGTCACAGGAAGCCTATATCTGATTAACATCTTAGGTGAAGCCCCATCCTTTGTTTACAGGAAGGCCAGGAACATTAGAAGTTTCATTGAATTTAAACCTAGAGAAATGAGAGAAATACTGAAAGATGTGAAACTCCATAATGTACATTTTGTATATTTATACAGCAAGGTGATAGGTTTTATTGCCCTTATTTAAAGAAAATCATTAAGACTAGTGCATGGGGGTGACTGCAATACTATAAAAGTAATTTACAGGGCACAGTGCAATGAATGTGATGCATTTTATGTGGGCAAGGCTGTAAATAAACAAGTGTAGGATGTCATGTCATCTGGCAGAAATCCGCTCTGGATGTAAAAATAATGCACTAGACAAACACCTTGCTGTTCATAAAAGATACACAGATTTTAAGTTCCAGATACTGGATCACATAAACATGGGTGATCTTGAAGAAGACATCCTGAATATTCTAGAAAAATGTCAACTCGTGTGTCAATTAAAGTTGAACTCTTTCAAGAAGCATTGACTAAACTATTACTGTTAACTTAAAAGTTTACGGGAACTTAAAAAATTACCTTAAAAGTTTACGGGAACTTAGAAAATTACCACATTGTTTACATGACTAATTATATTTTATCTAATTTTGTTTTATTCTTCCAGTAGGTTTTAGTACCATGGTAAGTAATTTTTAATAGAAGTGTATATTTTGTTTCTATCACACATTTTTCTTTTGCCTTCTTTTTTTCTTCTTCTTCTTCTATTTCCACTTTATTTGAAATTATGTTTAATAACAATCCTAGCTAATTATATGATAATATTCTTTTGTAGATAGTTTTTAGGGTTCTTGTAAACTGACCTGAAGAAGGATAAAAGCGATCTCTTTGTTAACAATAGGTTATGGAAATAGAATATGGTTTGCACAATGAATTTTTTGCATGCAAAATGTATATATTTATAAATATTTTAGATTGCCAAATGGTCTAAGGTTTATACACTTTCAACCATGTAGTATATTATCTGGGATAAAATCCCAGACTTAATAAGAGGTTCCACATCATTATTTATTTTATTTAAAGTATATAATGGTTATATTAATATGACAGCTACTAAATAGGGCAGGACCAGCTTAAATGTCATACTGATGGGGGAAGGGATGTGAATTTGTTAAAATGTATACCAATACACTGTGTTTTACAGCACAAAAAACCACTCCCATACCCAGTATACAGTATATATGTATATATATATATATATATATATATATATATATATATATATATATATATATATATATGCATATAGCTAGAAACTTTGTGATGAAACTATTAATCTGTTATATTTGTTTTACTTGGATTGTTTGTGTGCTTAATAAAGGATTTTTGACAGGAAACAGACTGTCTACCCTGCTTGTATTATTTCTGAGTACTTAGTTTTGTGTCTTTCAGCTTTTCCTGGTTAGGGGTCACCACACCGGAACTCCGGTCTGCTAATGAACGGCAGTAGATTTTTATGTGCTGGCTTGCCAGGCCTAATGCACAACCTTCAATGAAGGAATGCCCGCTCACGCATGACGCCACACAGAAGATGCTCTAACTGAGAATCGAGCAGGCAACGTCTAACTGTGAGGTGACAACGCTACCGCAGCACCACCACCGCAGTCTTAGTAATTCTGTATAAAATTTTAAATTATATTTTTATTATTTTTTTTACTTAGGATGAGTTTAAGATTGCTACTTCTACTACCAATATCTGATATTATTAATATAGAGTGATTAACTATATATATATATATATATATATATATATATATATATATATATATATATTGAAAATCTTCCACACAGCAGTTTCTTGCACTGTTTATTAAAGAAAACTCTCTGTCTAACAAGCATAACATCTTGCATAGTGAACATGCAAAATATACACAAAATGATGCACTGATATGCCCAACTACCCATCTTATATCAAACAATAATACTTGACTCAAATCTTCATTTAGGTATATAAAACAGATAGCAAAATAAAAATGAAAAAAATTATTTAAACATATCCTATATTAAAATGGCTTCTTTACATACCACAGACTTAAAATCCATATGCAGCATTGCCCACAAAATCAACTTCCTAGAAATTAGACATTTTGGAATGGAAAAGAAAAGAAAAGAAAACACTATTATATTGTAAGTAGCTTAACAAAATGTCATTACCAACAGACCACACCTAAAACTAGAGGTCTAACTAAACTAAAAATAAAGTTACTAGTATGGTAACTCGACTGCAAAGCTAATAGATCAGCACATAACCCTCACTGCACTAATACATAGCATCAAAAGGAGAAATCACCCACAATACAATGACTTTGTAAAACACTATGCAAAATAACTGAAGTCCTTTTCAGTAGAATGCAGAGAACTAATGTACTCTTTGAAATGAATTGGAAAAGGTATTCTAAAATAAAGCACACACATATACAGTACTCATACACAAACACAATGGGTAAATAGATTATGCAACTCTGGGTATTATCATGCATGACCTACTTTGTATGATATGATTAGGGAACTTCAAACTTGTTCACTATACCTAAACCACAAGATATGATTTTCTTTAGAACACTTTCATTTGGTAAGTTGAAGAACAAGTAGCAAAACTGACATAAAATTATGTTAGGAGTATTTCTTCTTATGGGCCACTCTGGTTTATATAGTTGAATATGTTTTTAAGCTGTTGCATCTCCCAAGCCTTCACTACTTAACCCCATGTTAAACGTGTTATTTATAAAATAAATCAGAGTCAGTATTGCATAATTTCAATCTTCAATAGAGAAAGACCACAAAAAATCTGATATCAGCTCCACAATGACAAAAGTGACTTCACTATATATCAGCTTTATGCAACTATAAATGATAATGATATTGCCATCTTCAGAAATGGAAAGGTAACCACTGCATAGGTGAATTCTGGACCACATTATTGTGGGATGTAGGTTAAATGACCCTTAGTCTCTAGGATAAATTATAATGATGTACAATACTACATTATTTGCAAAAATTATAATTCCCAACATTGATTATATTGCAGTCATTGAAGTACACATACCTTCCCTATGATCCACTTACAATACAAATATTAAACAAATGAATTTTTGTCACTGAAGTAAAATTTATTTATAAAATAACTATTATAAATTTTTAATTTTTAACAAAATCAACTTTTTATATTTAAAATTTTTAAAAAAACTATTTTTATAAATGTTTATCTTCATATGATTTCTAAAATTTAAAAAAGAAAATTTTCAAAACCTATATAATACTATAAAACACAATAAAACCTACTAATCCTCTAATAAAAAAAACCAAAAAAAAACAAAAAATCTAAAAAAACAATGAAAACCCAGAAACTGCATGGGAGAAAAAAAAAACGAAAACAAAAAGGGCAAGAGAGGCAGCAAAACAGAATGGAAAAAAAAAAAAAAGAGAAAAAACAGGAACAAAAAAAGGAAAAAGAGAAAAAAAAAGGAAAACAAAAAAGGAAAACAAAACCCCAAGGAACACAAAAGAAAAAAAGAAAACCAAC
Organism: Protopterus annectens; assembly: GCF_019279795.1. NCBI lineage: Eukaryota > Metazoa > Chordata > Ceratodontiformes > Protopteridae > Protopterus > Protopterus annectens. The sequence continues at coordinate 1,837,839,705 of NC_056739.1, forward strand.
AAAAAAAAACAGAGAACACAAAAAAAAGAAAGACAAAAGAAAAACACAAAAACACACAAGGCACACACACAAAAAAAAAAGCAACAGACAAAGGGCAAACCTAAAAAAAAACAAAAGGGGAAAAAAAAACAAAACAATAAAAAATAATTAAATGATAAAAATAAATAATAAATATTAAAAAAAACCTTTTTTATTAATATTTTCAATTTTTCTTTCTATATTTAAATACAACTTTAAAGGAAAATATATTTGAAATATTATTTTTTTTTTTAAAAATAATATATAACACATATATATAAAATATTAAAATTTTTTTAAACACACTTGTTTCATACACAAAAAATTTTACACATAATATTCTGAAAAGAGAACAAACAAAAAACAAGAAAAACAAGAAAAAGAAGGACAAAAACACAGGAAAAAAAAAAAAAAAAAAAAAAGAGAAAAAAACAAACAAGAGAAAAACAAAAAAGGAAAAAAAAACCCAATACAAAGAACCCCCAAAAAAAAGGGCAAACACAGGTAAAGCCAAAAAAAAAAAAACACACACCAAAAAAACACAAACAGCAAGAAACCAATATAAAGCAACAACTACAAAACAACTAAGCATCCAAAACAGGACACAAAACCAACACATACACCATATCAACATATCAAAATTAATCAAACAAAAGGAAAGGAAAAAAGGGGAAAGGAAAGGAGGAAATATAAAGAAAAATATATCAGAAAATAATATAAATTACATACCACAAAAAGACAAAATAAAGAAATGACTAAATAAAGAAATAAAAAAAAAAAAAAAAAAAAAAAGAAAAAAAAAAAAAAAAAAGAAAAAAAAAAAAAAAAAAAAAAAAAAAGGTATCACCCACAAAAGAGAAAAAAAAAAAAAAATTTTAATGGGAAAAAAAAAAAAAAAAAAGGAAAAAAAAAAAAAAAAAAAAAAAAAAAAGAGAAAAAAAAAAAAAAAAAAAAAAAAAAAAAAAAGGAAAAAAAAAAGGGAGAAAAAAAAGAAAAAAAAAAAAAAAACATTAAAAACAAAAACACAACAAAAAATAACCACAAAAAAAAAAAAAATGGAAGGAGTCTAAGACAAAAAAAGAAGAAAAGTGAGGAAACTGAGACACTGTCACATAGCAAATGAGCACAGCACAGTAGTGTAAGAGACATAAGGGGAGGAAAGAGGATAGGTGACAAACAGCAGGGGAAACAGAGAGAAATGCACACAGGAGGAGACACAGACACAAAAAAAAAAAAAAGGAGGAGGAGAAAAAGGAACAAAACAACAAAAAAGGCAGGAAAAAGGAGAGCAAGGAAAAGCAGCGAGGAGGCATGGCAACACACAGCAAACGCAGAAAAAAAAAAAAAAAGAAGGCAGAACAGAGAGCAGGTGCAAAAACAGATGGAAAAAGGAGACAGGAAAAACAGAACAGAGGAAGGAGGAATCAAAAGCAGGAAGCAAGGACACAGAAAACAGAAAAAGAAGCACAGAAAATAGCACAGCAGAAATGCAACAGCAGTGCAGGAGACATAAGAGTGAAGAAAGAGCAAGCTGAGGTGACAGGAAATGAATAGGTGGAAATAGCAGGGTGGAGGGGGTGTAATGAGTGGACAACCACAGTGAGGAGGACAGGAGGACTGGGAAATAGGGGAGTGGACAGAGACCTCCTGCAGAAACAGAGCTGTGCACAGCACAAACCAACAGAGGGGAACCCATCCCAGTGGAAACCAAGGTTGGCCTAAGAATGCTAGCAATGGGTACCTTCCAGAGACCAACTGGTGATATGATGGGGATATCACAGGCATCAGCAACCAGGGTACTGCACCAGTTCCTGGATGCCATGTCAGCACATGTCGGTGATCATGTATATTTCCCCAATTCCCGTGAGGTATTGGCCAGCAATATGCATCTCTTCCAGCAAATAGCGGAATACCCTGCGGTAGTGGGTGCAATAGACTGCACGCATACACGCATCAAAGCACCAGCTGGTGAGCGGGGTAGGGCCTACATTACCCGCACGGGCTTCCCCTTCATCAACTGCTAGGTCGTGATGCCCAGGGCATAATAATGAATGTGTGTGCTGGCTGCCCTGGGAGCTACCATGATTCCCACATCTGGCATTTGACGCAGCTGTACCAGACATTTGCCAATGGGGACATCCCACATGGACACCTAGTGGGGGATGCAGGTTATGCACTGGAGCCGGGGCTGATGACACCCATCAGAAACGCACACACACCTGAACAGGAACGCCATAATGAGGCACACGCACAAACACGTAATGTAATAGAGCATGTGTTTGGGCTGCTCAAGTCACGGTTCCAGTGTCTGGACACATCTGGTGGAGCCTTGCAGTACACACCAACTACATGTACCCAAATTGTCATGGTATGTGCTATGCTACATAATATGATCTTGAAAACAGCTGGAGCAGGACCAGCAGAGGGGCGGGCCGAACAACCCCCCACCATTGCCAAGGCCATCACAGGCAGAGCGTGACTCGGAGGAGGAACAACCTGAGCCTGCCCCAGTAGGCAGAAGGAGGCATGCCCAGTATGCCCTGGCCTTGGCAAAGAGGCAACGCATAGCACATACACTGGCTCAGTAGGAACCCTGGGAATGATACCCCCTCTGACTCACTCATATATAACAGGGATGCCTAAAATGACACAACCTGCTCTCAAACATGTACAGGGAGTGTAATATGCATCCGACAGAGGAAGCCCTGCAGCACCACCTGAGGCATGAATGCCATGTGTTAAGTAATGTAAGACCATGTACTATATGCACACCTGAGGACCCTGACTAACATCCTACCCTCACCAAGCATGATGCCACAATATGACAATGAGATGATCAATTGCAATAATTGGCTGAAGTATTGCAGTTAGTCAAAGGGGATCCAATGTGTGCCAGCCTGGGATGACATGCTGAGCATGACATGATGCTCCACCTGCTAGGGTGGCGGCACCTATCAGTCAGGCCATGGATACTGACAAAGGCTGTTGTTACCCACAGCATGCCCTGAATAGGTAAGGCTCAAAACACAAACCCATCTCCATAGGTATCACAAGGGATAAGAATAAGATAATGATAAGTCTAAACAGCAAGATGCATGCAGTCTAAACTCCCCCAGTATGGAGAATGTTGATATCTGTCCTGTAACAGAAAACAGGGTCAAGGCTCACAACAGCACCCTAACACTACCAGGTTACACCTCATACTGTGCTGTACAGCCTCAAAACATGGAACAAGCTACAAAAGGAGGGTGACTAGCAATAATTGTCAAGGATAACCACACCCCCATGTTGGTACCACAACAGCAGCATGGACTAGCCAAGGTCAAGTTACAGTGGCTAAAACTGCCCCCCAGTTTATAGCCTGCTACAGACTACTGTCCTAACACCAGGAACTGCACCTGGCCTATGTTGGAATACATGAATATATCAAGCCCCCCAACCACATTATATTGGGTGACTGAAAATACCCAGACATAGACTGGGAGCATTATACTAGCCCCAACACTGTAGGACAAAAGTTCATAGAATCCATAAACCATAATGCCCAGGAACAACGTACCACTCCCATAAGAGGGGTAAGCATATTGGATGTGATAATCAACAACATGGGTACCGGATGGCAAGATGAGAAGTGTATTGCTCACTGGTAAAACCAGACCATAGAGTAATCACACTGGATATACACATCCTGACCACAGTCCCTGGCCAGAAAACCACAGTGAAAAACATGTGTAAAGCAAAATTAGCACTCCTCCAAACTGATGTGTAATCCATTAAAGGTCCTGTGCAGGTGCAAAATATGGGCCACACCTCAGAACCTGTTATACAGGCATTCCATGAACACTGCCAGGAATGCTTGGATTATGCAATCCCAAAATAAAACAAGACACAATGCCATACATGTAGGCATCTGGCATGGTGGACACCAGCCATAACCAAACCATGCAAGAGAATGAGGAAGCTACTTCATGATAGAGCAAACATAAACAATGAAGTAATCACTGATCAGTAGTATGGCAATAAAATATGTCCACACATACAATCCACTAAGGCCAGACACAGCAAGTTGAATATGTGAGTCTTGAGGCAATGTTCCACCTGCCCCAAGTACACAGACAACCCTCAACTCCCCCCAAGAAATACAAATATATGTGAGAGATGCAACCATCTATCCAAACTGGAGGCTGAGCTCCTCAACTCAGTACTGTCAAAACTAGTCAGGAGGAGAAGGTAACCACACACACACAAACACAGTCCCACATAGACCTATCACAACTACAAACCAAACACATAAACACAGAAAAACATTCCCGGAGGCCCTAATTACAAACACACCATGCCAACAGAGGCCTCCAGAGCAGACACCCAAGCAAACAACCTCCAAAGATAGCACACGCAACACATAGTACACAAAGCTGGTGTGCCAAACAGTCACAGGCCAGAAGGAGAAACAACATGCCTGAAACAGTTGCAATAGGTGACTCCATAGTCAGACACACTGCTGTCGCGCACACCAGACTGAACAAGGGAAAGGGTACAGTAAGCTGCCTGTAGGCTGCTACAATATGCCACATAACACAAGTACGCAGGTCACCCCAAAGCAAGTAGAAATATGATGCAGTCACTGTCCATGCTGGTGTGAATGACCTGAGATGTACCTCCCTGACTACATGAAAAGAGACATAGATGAGCTCTCTGATTATGTATTCCAGGCCGGTATGACACTGACCATTTGCATCCTACCCTCACCAAGAATGATGCCACAGTACAAACACAGAATGAACAGCCTTAACAAGTGGCACAATTACTGGTGTCATTACAAGGGGATCCAATGTCTGTCTGCTTGCGATGACCGACTTGACAAGCCATGCTGTTCTTGGGATGGCTTGCACCTGTTACCCCTGCCTGGATATTGGATAAGGCTTTGCCACCTCCATAGAGCCTTTGTAGGCAAGGCTGAAAAGACTAACCCACCACCCTAGAAAACATAAGTGGAAAGAAACATAAGGGTAATGCTGACCAATGCCAGATGTGTAAACCCAATATGCATGCTCCTAAGGCATCCCAGTATGGAGAACATTGATGTCTGTGCAGTGACAGAAACCTGCTGCAAGCCTCCTGACAGCACACCAGCACTACCAGGTTATACCTCATATCATGTTGGCCCCAAAACCTGGAACAAAACATAAAAGGAGGGAGTATCCATATTCAGCACAGACACCCACCCCAGGTAACTGACAATGCAAAGGCATTGGAGTCCACCCATGTGCAACTAACTGTAGGCAAGACTGCTGTACAGTCTGTAGCATGCTACAGACCACACTCCCACACACAGGAACCCCACCCAGCCATCCTGAAGACACTGGATAGTATGAATGTTCCACCAAATACCAAACAAGGTACTCACAAATTACCACATAGGTGGTAAACCATTATGTATGGAAGGAGTAATCAGGGACCTAGGGACACAAGTGGACAGTAACCTGTTATGTGACACCCACATTGCCAATGTGGCTAGGAAGACTGTCTACATATTGACACCGATGTGAAAGGATTCACATCTACGCAACAGAGGTCATTGTGCCCCTATACTGTTCTCTTATCAGACCCATAATCTAGTACAATGCCTCATATGGGATGTACCTTACCTGACACCTGCAGCAGTTAGAAAGACCTCAAAGGTACCTCACCAAGAGGATAAAGGGTCTCAAATATATGTCATATGCTGCCTGGCTGTAGACACCCCAGCTGAATGCAGTCACATACTGCCTCCACAGAGGCATTGCATGCCTGTTGTACAAGCCCACGCCCAACACAGGAGTAATGGACATGCTCCACCCCAGAAAACCAAAGCCATCGGAGCTGTGAGAGTGAGATGTCAACCTCAACACATAATGAAATAGGATGTGCTGGGACAGATACATAACCAGAGGCTCCCCACACCCAAACAGAATCCCACTCCATGTTAGGCAGAGCCCCTCACTGACACTCTTCAACAGGAATCTTGCCAAGTGGATGGATGATTGTAGAGTTACACTGGGGTCTTCACTGTGTCATGTCCAGACAGAGGCACAGCAAAGCAAATCATAAATGGCCATAATATTCACATAGCAAGGTGGCAAAAGCCACACACACTCTGGCTAGGCTAACAAATGCCTTAGGGGGGATAGCCTAGTATGAACCTATGAACCTATGAAGATACAAATTGTACAGGACACTAAGGATAATCACAAGGCTTTCACAACTGATGGTAGGAACCATGTTGGGAATTCACAGATATGCTCTGAATCACACAAATATCACAAACACACACATATTGCCAACATACATCCTGACAGGTGCAGTGCAAACCGCCCCCCCCCGAATGCAAAATATCTATGCCAGCAGACTGCTGGCGCCCTGACATTGCAGATGCTGAGGTAACAGCCAGCATCTACAAAGCAAAACACACAGCAGCAATGGTATGAGATGGTGTCCTGGGCTTAGTGCAACATGGACTCCAAGATGAATGGAATGCCAAATCACACTACTGCTCAATGTCAGCCTTACCACAGAATATGTACCCAAAGAGCAGTGTACAACAACAGTGGTCCTTCTCAACAAAGGTGTTGCCTGAATGGATACTGAAAACTACTACCCCAGAATCCTGAGAAGCTCGGTCTGCACAGCTATGGAAAGGATCAGCATGTACCACAGACATAAAGATATTGGGGACAATGACACCAGACCTACCAGTGTGGCTCTCACTATTGAATTTTCACAGAACTATATCAACAACAAACATTGAATACATATGAAAATGAAAATGAAACATTACTATATGAAGATACAATTTGTATGAATGCTCAGTCACAATGCATTTTGAGAATATACATTTACATTTACATTATATACAAATGTTACCAAGGAATATACAGGTAAGTATGTCAAAATAAAAATAAGTATAAAATATAAATGAGACTGAGGTATAAACCCAAAAGAATGGCCATCATGTATTAATAATATGAACATCATAGTTTGCATAAAATGTTAACCTGACTTTGCACTATCACTGCTACATGTATGTGTACAAATAAATTACCAAAAATTCCCAGAAAAACCAAAAGGTGATATATAACATAAGTGAACATATGTATATTCACATGCATATCCAATTTAGAGGATGTAGGTAAGTGTAGTAGTGCACCCAAGATAAGGAAATGATACCCAGTAAACAACTGGGATCCAAAGTCTGTGTGAATATGACAAGACCAAAAAAGTGTAAGAGGATCTCAAGGATGTAACAACAAGAACAGAGGGTGATTTATTGGACAAATATAACAGAAGGAGTACCATGCATTATTGTTAATCAAGGAGTGTGAAGATTTTGAAGGGTGAGTACAATGTAAGATGCTGAGAGCTGAATAGATATGTGAAAGTCCCAATAAGTGGAAAAGAAGCACACCATGTTATGAATTATTTGGATTTATAAGATCAGATTTAGTAACATTTTCTCTCACATGAGGATAAAACACATGATTGTATATCTGTGCACTACAAGATGTATAAAGCATAATAACACTCCTCCAAAGCTAGAATGGTTAGATAATTAATATAATGAGAGAATGATATTTGAGAGAGCTGTCGCATTGATAGGATCCCACACAGTGATCCTTAATCAGAGGAAAATTTGAAAGATTAAAAGAAATACCACAAACAATATTAGATTTATGGAGAGTTGCTTAAAAATGATTTCTAAACCATGGCCAAACAGTTCTTGAAAAAGCAATAAGAAAGAATTAGGAATACTTATTCATGACACCATGGGAAAAGGAAACTAGAGGATTGTGTTTTAAGGAAAACTATTGATACCATAAGCCATAGGGTATTGACATACTCTGGGTCTTATATTTAAGATGCACAACATTGAATGGTGATAATCAAATAATAAAGATAAAATTGAAGTCAAGTCCTCCCAAGTGAGATTACAATGTAAGAAATTCTACTGATTTGAAACCATAAGAAGTTAGCAAATTTTATTAATTTTCAGAAAAAGATTTTGAATCAGCTGATCCACAGCTTGAATTGAAATAGCACTGGGAAGAATATTCATATAGCTGCATAAGGTGATAGAGAGTTTCCATCTACAAGTCAAGTATAATCAATGACCACACTAGCTAGATTATTTTGAAATAGAACATTATGGTATATGAATACCAACATTTGAAATTTCCTAACATCGAAATGAGGTCAAACATATGACTTGTGAGCAAGTGGATTTATAGGAAGAATATGAGTGTTAGTCTGATATCCAGGCCTGAGAATTTTCAATGGAACCAATTAGTTTGAAAAATCTGAGCTGGGTGTTTATATAATATAAGATCATCTGCAAAACACACAAACTAGTGTTAAAAATTTAGAATAATATGAAGAAGTTATATATAATAATAGATTCTATATATAAATTAAATAGGAAAGGAGTAATGCATTTTGCTGTGCCATTAATGATCTATAGGATATTTTCCTATTGATGTGGTATAAATTTTTATATAGTATTTTAATAGTGTCTATAAAGTAGATGGTATATTGAAACAGACATAATGTAGACAAAAAGTCCCAATTAACTATCAAAAGCCTTAGAAGAATTAATGCACATAGGATTTGAATTATTTTGAAAATGGATAAACATCAATTGTCAAGGTATTATCCCATGAATGTCTATGTGACATAAAGGCTTTGTTGGGAAATTAAAGATGATAAAACATAATCTATAACAGTTGCTAAAATTTTAATATCAATGTTAAAGGATAATTATTAGGATGTCTTGTCTCTTTCAGAATTAAAATGTTTTTGAGGTATTCCAATACAAATAGATATACCTGAACATTATATAATTAAAAATTTCAAAAAGAATGAAACTCAGATGATAAAATTTTAAAAATTGAAGCCATCTTGTGATTTACTAGTCTTAAGTCTACAATAGCTTCCAGCATTTCAATGCTGGCAGAATGTGTTGACATTTAATCTAGGAAATTTAATGAAGACATCTCCTATCTGTTGTTTATCCCAGAATTATTTTCCTTTGAGTATTCTCTAAAAACAAGATGTAAAAAACTCAAAATCCCATCAGTGTTGAACCTTGTTATTATATTTTAGTGCAAATTCTAGAAGAGATTGATTATTTTATTATTCTGGCTTCACTAGAAGGAACCTGTGCTTCAGTATGTAGTAATAACCTTTGCTCAAATGAATATGTTGATGTAGAAGTAATAATTCTTTTGAACTCACATTTCATAGAAATCAGCATGTTCTGTATTGATTTTCCAAATTTTGAATTTTTAATTTTAACTGTAATCATTTTGTATTGTAACATATGATGCTTTGAATTAATATACCTCTAAGAGTTGTTCATCTCATTGTATATCTAAAAATATCTGGTCCAAATTAAGATATGTCATTGTTTCAGTATTAATTTATGTGTGTTTTCATTTGAAAGTAAATTATTATTCAATGTCCAACTATTATATGAGAATAAATTTTTCATGTAGTCAAACTAATTCCAAGAGATATTCTGGAGTGATCAAAAAATATCTATTCTATAATTAATCTTCCTATAACAGTTAAAATGAAAGTCTAATCTTGCCATGTTTATAACATTTTGAATAATATGTGAAAAGTCTTTTTATCATATTGTGTTAAAAAGATAGGGTCTGTAAGATTTAAATCATTATAATTTCTCCAAAGCAATATGCTTGAAAGTGTAGGAGGAAGATCTACTAGTACCATCAGTTTCAGGATTAATGATAGCATTCCAATAGAACTAAAATAATGATCTTTGTAAGAAGATAAAATATTATATATTTGTATAAAGAAGATATGTTGTTGTTCAAGGGCCATAAAGATTAAAAGTATAACTATTTGTTTTAATGTTATAAATGGAGATAATGTAACAATTCCATTCACATCATGTTTCACATCTGAAATAGTTCAAATGTGTTTTTAATTATAATATGCTTGATTTTGTGTGCTCATACCAGTAAACTCATTTTAACCATTTCTTGCCATGAAATCTTCATTATGTGTCTCAAAAAGCAAATATTGTTTATTTGAATAAATAAATGAAATGTAGGGACTATTTTGACCCTCTCACATTCCATGAGTCAATATTTAAATGTCATAATATTAATTAAAGATGATATATTTGTATAACTAAGACTTGACAAAATGTAACAATTTTAGACCTCAGTATTTATACCAGTTATATTGAATCATAATCCTAAAAAATTGTTTTAAAGATTCTACAAAATTTCTTCCCAAGTACAAAGTGCCATCAATACTAGAGAAGTAAAAATGAATTATATATGAATTTGGTTAACATTTTCAATGTCAATTCAATGTAAGGAACATAATAAACTTTGTATATTTGCTTAGTAAACAAAAAACCTTATTACATATCAAACATATTTACATATATAACTGAAATCAGATGTCCAACATGCACAATTAGAATTATATTCTTGTATAAGTCCAATTTATAGAGTATATAGCAAATAAAGAAATTCTCAACTTGTATTTCAGATATTAATAAATCAGATTTATGATATTACTACATGAAAAGTATAAGGAAAAAATAGGTTTGATGTTACCCCATATATATAATGCTGAATACTAATATTGATTGTGAAGTAAATTCTGTTAAACATAGGATAAACATATATTGCTACAAAATGTATTGACATCAAACATACTTAAACTGTAACTTGTATTCACCTGATGATAGTGACAGTAATAACATAATGACTAACTCAAAGTGCAAAATGTTGAAACTGTTTTGAAAAACATTCATGACTGTATAAGCATTTCAACTTTCATCCCTAGACAAATGAATGCATGTTATAAAATTAATAGTTGAAATATTTTAAATTAAATAAAACAGTAAACTGTTAATATATGCTCTGTCATTCTCTGTATGAAAAAAATATTTCTACACCAATTAGATATATATGAACTGTGTCTGTTGTTTTTAGGTCAAAAGGTTTGAGACTCCATATCCATGACTATAATTCACATTAGTACAGTATAGTTTTTGAATGACATATATATTTTATATAATAGCATATATAAACTTTTCTCCCAGTGCAATGTAAAGGTGATCCAACCCATTCAGACTTTCCCTGTTAACAAATGAAAATAGGTAAAGTATGTCTGAATACCATTTATGATTTCCTTGTTACTCATTTGGGTTGTGATATGTATCAAAAATGCACATTAATACATATTTCTTTCAAGGAGTTTCCTTCAACAAACATTGTCTCTCTCCAAGTTGAGGTGACAAATACAGACTGGTGCATTTCTCACACCATCTTCAGTATCAATAACAATGTTCTGTAGAACATCAGTAGATCTCTGCATGAACATCTCCAAGCGATAGATTTAATCTCTGGGTTTCACATCCAGCACATGTCAAGGAAAATGACAAGACTGAATCCTGTATCATTCTCCCATAACTACAATGATGTCCAAAGAGATTAGGTCCTGTATAAAGGCCCTCATTTCTCTTATACAGAATCACACCATTCACCTTTCAGACAACTAGTTCACAAAGCCACTAGGATATGACTTCCGAATTCAACTCACTCTTCAAATTTGTCATGAGGTGTTCCATTATAAAATTAGTGTCATACAGCAACACAAACAGTCTACACAAACCTCTGTTTTGATGAGACCCAATCAACTGGTCCCACATCAATACAAAGCTGTCAACAGATGCAGGACCTTCCCTCAACTTCCATCTGTACATAAATGCCTTTACTGGAACACTGAGCTCACTGTGCTTTCCCAGTGATATGGTCTCAGAATATGTTATACATTTCAGATCATACAAAATGTGTTAATTATATATGACAACAAATTCATCCAAGGATTAAACAGAACAAGTGAAAGATTCAGTGTACAATAGTGCATCATTTCAAAAGCACACCAACACTGCAGTCTCCTACAATGGTACGCCAGCCAAATCAATCTTCATGAATGTGGCTTAACAGCATCTGTTGATGAAGTAAATAGAAGATTTTCCCAGGTTAGTCCTCACCAATAACTCCAAATGCTTATGACTAAACTAAGGCATTGTAGAAGCCAAACTAAGAAAAAAGCACTGTATGCCATTTAGACACAAAATCTTTACAATGCAAATCAACTAAATGCCTGCACCTTGTTTGTACATACAAGCACATAACAAATTAAGTTTTTCTTCAAGAAAAAGAAATATTTGTGTTTATATATTTAGGCACTGTACATATTCTTTGACAGAAGCAAATATTAATGGATTTATATCTCATTTTCTGTAATAGCCTATCATTTAAGAAAAATTGTCATAGTAGCATTTAACATCAATTAAACTATACATAAAAACTGAATCTCGACAGTGAGGGAACCACAAGACTTATTTAACAAAGCAGTTTAAATTTCTGACTTCACCATAAAGAAAGAAAAACACTTCCTGTTTTCTAAAGAAAAGAATGAATAAACATATTTGTGTATATATAAACATTGAATACCCCTTGATAAGAATATAATCACAATAAAATAAACATTAACTGTATGTAAATATCCTGTATAAGAAAGAAATATATATATATATTTTCAATACATCTGTACCCAAACAGATATATAAAATGTTAGGAAATTGAATAAGCTTTTTGAATGCTTTAAAAACATCGCTTAGGACAGAACAGATAAACCATTAAATGTAAAAAGACAAAGTATTATAAGACATAAATCTTATCCCTCTTTGATTAATTCTGCACAATAGGGAGAAAGCTGCCTGTTTAGTTTTATTTGAGGAGGAAAACTGTGAGAATGATAACTTATGATTTCCATACAAACTGACTTTTAGCTGCTTGCAAGATTTGAAAAAGCGTTAAAATTTAACATTTGTATATATTATCCTTGGTGAAGAAGCATCTGGCTTGACGTAGAGCTCTGTGACTCTCTCAACAGTTATGTTTTTGAGGATGCTTCACAGTTTAGTAATGCTTCAAAAAATATTGGACTCAGACAACAGATTATTATTATCAGATTCTAAGACCATTAATAATGTTGTTTTGGCTTTGGCTCTAAGTCTATCAATTTAGATTGTATTTCAGAAATAGTTTATCTGATTTTAAATGCAAATGACTCAATTTTATCTCCAAAGCTGAGCACTGTTTTCAATAGTACCATTCTGTCATTTATTTGTTTTAATGTATCACCAAAGTCAGTAAATTTTTCTGAAAAAGTTCTGAATGGCACTATGTATAGGCTTTAATGCTAGCTTTAGCTCATCTAAACAAAAGTTTGAGTCATTTAATTCTTTGTTACTTACTTTGGCTGGTTCAGAAGAATTTTGGATGTTCTCAATCTTTGGAAGTGTATCTTTTCAGGTGATAACTGAAGAGAATTTGGCCTTGTGGCCTGAGCACCCATAGACTCCATTTAGTAGCCATGCCAGAGATTAGATGTTGTAACCAGTGACAAGTTCCAGGAGAATTCTGAAGCAGCATGCCCAAGTCAGATAGCTCCACAAACTTCTGAGGTAAAATGTGTCTCATAAAATTCCAAAAACAAACATTCCAAATATATATAGAATGCTTTGTATAATCTATGGAAAAAACTGAGGAAAAAATATTAATCCCAAGTTGTAAAAAATAAAGGTGATTCAGTCTGTGAGGAGCTCAAAGAATAGGGACTAGTCTAGTGGACCATCTTGGAATCCAGTGTGGCTTTCTTATGCAGATCCTGCCCTAAACATGTTTGACTCAATTAAAACAGTCATTAAGGTCATGATGAGGGCAATGGGTCCACAGCGTAGCTGGACCTTGCAAAGGCTTCTATACAATACTACATGTTCATTATAGATAAGCTCACCAGCTTAAATATAAACCCCTATGTCAGTAGAGTTAAAACCAGACCAAGGACAGAACAGACATGGTCAGACATGCTGCAGCCATGTCAGACTACAAACCAGATATAACTGGCATCCCAGGCTTGGTCCTGATCTCCTCGTTATATATGTCCATAGGTACAGGCAAACATGAAGGACTCTATCTGAACATGTTTGCAGAGGACTACAAACTGCTCACACATATGATCCACCAGCTGACACAGCATCCCACAAAAGGGCCACATAGAAACAGACAACTGGTGCCATAGCCATGTCAGCAAGCTAATTGCAGAAAAGTGTATAGTCAACTGTGGATATACAGTAAGTGCCCACCAATTACCACATAGGTGTTAACCCATTATGTAGTTAACATGTAATGAGAGACCTGGGGACACAAGATGATAGATATCCTGCATTGCACAAACATGGTAGTGTTTACAGAAACATACCATATACCCACCTAATCATGAAGGTCAGATCTAGATAAGGGAGGTCATTGTGGCTCTGCAGTCATCCTTCATCAGCGGTACAATTGACTACAATAGCCCCTGTGGGATGTACCTAGCAGACACCTCCATCAACCGTAAAGTCCCCAACAGTACCTCACCAGGAGTATCAAACAACTTGCACAGATGCCATGTGTGTGTTACTGGTATCAATAAACATGCTGCACCTTGTACAATCTGAATGGCATTGAGCTATGCACATGAGAGACCTGAACCCCAGCACTGACTTACATAGGACAAGCTGTAGTTGATCCATAACACAGAAGCCACACCCATGAGTGAACTCCACACAGGCTACCCATAGAGTCACTTATCAATTTTCCTAGAAAACCTGGGTATCACTGTCATGTCACAGGTAGACAGAGGCACAGTATACTAACCATGACATATGTCATGGCAAACCCACTTACAATGTGTGTTTAAGGACAAACACACTTAACTAGCATTAGACATGGACTAGGGCACATCGCTAGTGTTTGCAAATGTACATGTTGTGGAATACACTACCAATGTTGACAAGCCTGGTTTAAGTAGTTCATATCTGAACAGAATGCAACATGGTCAGATGTACACAACTGGCCCCTAACCAGGCAGTTGTGCTCTCTATCTAAATGTAAAGCAGTGATAGCACTAAAGCCCAGGATACTGTCCACCACAGTCAAAGTACTACCAGTACACTATACAGTACTACAGTGTTAGGTCAGTGTGAAAGGATGTTGACAACTGTATGCAAAGTATCCCATGCAAACATGCAGGCAGTATAATCCTGTTGTGTTCACACACAAAGCAGTTGTACAGTAACTACACAACATGACACACAACACACCATAAACGGGTGATACTTGTTGTCACATTTATCCACAAATGTGGTGGGCTGCAGAGTCCAACATATGGAATGCTCACACTGGGCATGCTCACACACTTTGATAAATGAGACATATGTCAGACAACATGCCATGGAAGGCTGAACTGGGCATGCTTACACACTTAGGCCAAATCTCAGTTTAGCAGTTGGACACACATATCCTGTATAAGAAAGAAATATATATATATATTTTCAACACATCTGTACCCAAACAGATATATAAAATGTTAGGAAATTGAATCCGAAGCTTTTGAATGCTTTAAAAAACATCTTTGCTCCTTAGGATCAGAACAGATAAACTTTTTCATTAAATGTAAAAGACAAAGTATTTGGATAAGACATGCGAAATCTTATCCCTCTTTTGATTAATTCTGCACAATAGGGAGAAAGCTTTTGCCTGTTTAGTTTTATTTGAGGAGGAAAATCCTGTGAGAATGATAACTTATGCGATTTCCATACAAACTGTTTTTACTTTTAGCTGCTTGCAAGATTTGAAAAGCGTCTTGAAAATTTAACAATTTTGTATATATTATCCTTGGTGAAGAAGCATCTTGGCTTGCGTAGAGCTCTGTGTGCTCTCTCAACAGTTATGTTTTTGAGGATGCTTCACAGTTTAGTAATGCTTCAAAATACACTTGGACTCAGACAACAGATTATTATTATCAAAAGATTCTGGCAGACCACGAATAATAATGTTGTTTCTGGCTCCTGGCTTCTAAGTCTATCAATTTAGATTGTATTTCAGAAATAGTTTTATCTTTGGATTTTAAATCGCTTTCCAATGACTCAATTTTATCTCCAAAGCTGAGTTACTGTTTTCAATAGTACTCATTCTGTCATTTATTTGTTTTAATGTATCACCAAAGTCAGTAAATTTTTCTGAAAAGTTCTGAATGGCACTATGTATAGGCTTTAATGCTAGCTTTAGCTCATCTAAATAAAAGTTTGAGTCATTTAATTCTTTGTTACTTACTTTGGCTGGTTCAGAAGAATTTTTGGATGTTCTCAATCTTTTGGAAGTGTTATCTTTTTCAGGTGAGTGAACTGAAGAGAATTTGGCCTTCGTGGCCTGAGCATCCATAGACTCCGATTTAGTAGCCATGCCCAGAGATTAGATGTTGTAACCAGGGTGACAAGTTCCAGGAGAATTCTGAAGCAGCAGGTGCCCAAGTCAGATAGCTCCACAAACTGTTCTGAGGTAAAATGTGTCTCAAAATAAAAATTCCAAAAACAAAAACATTCCAAATATATATAGAATGCTTTGTATAATCCTTTTATGGAAAAAACTGAGGAAAAATATTAATCCCAAGTTGTAAAAAAATAAAGGTGATTCTAGTCTGTGAGGAGCTCAAAGAATAGGGACTAGTCTAGTCGGCAGCCATCTTGGAATCCAGTGTGGCTTTCTTAAGTGCAGATCCTGCCCCTAAACATGTTTGACTCAATTGAAACAGTCATTAAGGTCACTGATGAGGGCAATGTGGTCCACACAGCGTAGCTGGACCTTGCAAAGGCTTCTAATACAATACCCTACATGTTCATTATAGATAAGCTCACCAGCTTAAATATAAACCCCTATGTCAGTAGAGGGGTTGCAAACCAGACCAAGGACAGAACAGACATGGTCAGACATGCTGCAGCCATGTCAGACTACAAACCAGATATAACTGGCATCCCACAAGGCTTGGTCCTGGGATCTCCCTCGTCTGGTATATATGTCCCATAGGTACAGGCAAACATGAAAGGACTCTATCTGAACATGTTTGCAGAGGACTACAAACTGCTCACCACATATGATCCACCAGCTGACACAAGCATCCCACAAAAGGGCCACATAGAAACAGACAACTGGTGCCATAGCCATGTCAGCAAGCTAATTGCAGAAAAGTGTATAGTCAAGCCCCGTGGATATACAGTAAGTGCCCACCAATTACCACATAGGTGTTAACCCATTATGTAGTTAACATGTAATGAGAGACCTGGGGACACAAGATGATAGATATCCTGCATTGCACAAACATGTGCTGTAGTGTTTACAGAAACATACCATATACCCACCTAATCATGAAGGTTGTCAGATCTAGATAAGGGGAGGTCATTGTGGCTCTGCAGTCATCCTTCATCAGCGGTACAATTGACTACAATAGCCCCTGTGGGATGTACCTTAGCAGACACCTCCATCAACCGTAAAGTCCCCAACAGTACCTCACCAGGAGTATCAAACAACTTGCACAGATGCCATGTGTTGCCTGTGTTACTGGTATCAATAAACATGCTGCACCTTGTACAATCTGAATGGCATTGAGCTATGCACATGAGAGACCTGAACCCCAGCACTGACTTACATAGGACAAGCTGTACTGCTTGATCCATAACACAGAAGCCACCCCCACCCATGAGTGAACTCCCAGTACAGGCTACCCATAGAGTCACTTATCAATTTTCCTCAATAGGAATCTTGATGAGTGGATGGGAGATGGTAGCTTTATCCTGGGTATCACTGTCATGTCACAGGTATACAGAGGCACAGTATACTAACCATGACATATGTCATGGCAAACTCCACTTACAATGTGTGTTGAAGGACAAACACACTCTCCAACTAGCATTAGACATGGACTAGGGCACATCGCTAGTGTTTGCAAATGTACACCTATGTTGTGGAATACACTACCAATGTTGGACAAGCCTGGTTTAAGTAGTTCATATCTGAACAGAATGCAACATGGTCAGATGTACACAACTGGCCCCTAACCAGGCAGTTGTGCTCACTATCGAAATGTAAAGCAGTGATAGCACTAAAGCCCAGGATACCGTCCACCACAGTCAAAGTACTACCAGTACACTATACAGTACTACAGTGTTAGGTCAGTGTGAAAGGATGTTGACAACTGTATTCAAAGTATCCCATGCAAACAGTGCAGGCACAGTATAATCCTGTTGTGTTCACACACAAAGCAGTTGTACAGTAACTACACAACATGACACACAACACACAACCATAAACGGGTGATACTTGTTGAAGTTCACACTTATCCACAAATGTGGTGGGCTGCAGAGCCCAACATATGGAATGCTCACACTGGGCATGCTCACACACTTTGATAAATGAGACATATGTCAGACAACATGCCATGGGAAGGCTGAACTGGGCATGCTCACACACTTAGGCCAAATCTCAGTTTAGCAGTTGGACACACATATCTGGTATTTTTACGTGTTATTCCAGGAACCAACCACATTACAGCAGTCTGCCCAGTGCACACAGTTAAATGACTACAGAGACATACGTGATATAGTGGATCCCTCCCATATGCAAACATCTTCCACAGATGCACAAGTTGTTCATACAAACAGGGAATGCTATGGCAATAAAGATGTGCAAACAGTCTATCAGCAACAAATAATGTGCATTTGACAATTAAACATATGGGTGTAGAGGTCAACACTAGGCTGGTTGCCTAGGGAATGACAGCTTAGCCAGAGTGTGCTTGGTGTCTGCCTCCCCACAGGATGCACATTTCCCTTTCTAAACACCGATGATGTCAGCACCCTATAAGTACAGCAGGAGAAAAAAAACTTCCCAGTAATGCGAATAGCGTGCTCTGCTAATGTGTCCGTCACTAGTATCATAACATAGTTAGGGAGGGGTTTGAATCTTGCAAATGCTCAGTGTGTGAGTGGGGTTGGTGTGTGTGTAAGTCTGTGGGAGAGAAATGTCCCTTTTGGCAACTAGGAAAACACACTACAGGATGCACATTCCCCTTTCTAAACACCGATGATGTCAGCACTCTATAAGTATAGCAGGAGAAGGGAAACCTCCCAGTAATGGAAATAGCGTGCTCCGCTAATGCGTCCATCACAAATGTCATAACATAGTTAGGTAGGGGTTTGAATCCTGCAAATGCTCAGTGTGAGTGGGGTTGGTGTGTGTGTAAGTCTGTGGGAGAGAAATGTCCCTTTTGGCAACTGGGAAAACACACTACAGGATGCACATTCCCCTTTCTAAACACCGGTGATGTCAGCACTCTATAAGTACAGCAGGAGAAGAGAAGCCTCCCAGTAATGCGAATAGCACAGTCTGCTAATGTGTCCATCTCAAGTGTCATAACATAGTTGGACAGGGGTTTAAATCCTGCAAGTGTGTGTGTTTGGCTGAGGGGGATTAGTGTGTATATAACTGTGTGTGAGAGAAATGTCCCTTTTGGCAACTAGGAGAACACACTACAGGATGCACATTTCCCTTTCTAAATGCTGATGATGTCAGCACCCTATAAGTACAGCAAGAGAAGAAGAACCTTCCAGTAATGCGAATATCACACTCTGCTAATGTGTCCTTCTCGAGTGTCATAACATAGTCCGATAGGGGTTTGAATCCTACAAATGGCAAGTGTGTGCCTTTGGCTAAGGGGGGTTAGTGTGTGTGAGGACAATGTCCCTTTTGGCAACTAGGTGAACAGACTACAGGATGCACATTTCCCTTTCTAAACACTGATGATGTCAGCACCCTATAAGTACAGCAAGAGAAGTGAAACCTCCCAGTAATGTGAATAGCGCACTCTGCTAATGCGTCCGTCTCAAGTGTCATAATCTAATTAGGTAGGAGTTTGAATCCTCGAAATGGCAAGAGTGTGTGTGTTTGGCTGTGGGGGGTAATTGTGTATGAGAGAAATGTCCCTTTTGGCAACTAGGAGAACAGACTACAGGATGCACATTTCCCTTTCTAAACACTGATGATGTCAGCACCCTATAAGTACAGCAAGAGAAGAGAAACCTCCCAGTACTGCGAATAGCACACTCTGCTAATGTGTCCATCTCGAGTGTCATAACATAGGCATATAGGGGTTTGAATCCTGCAAATGGCAAGTATGTGTTTTTGGCTGAGGGGGGTTAGTGTGTGTGAGGACAATGTCCCTTTTGGCAACTAGGTGAACAGACTACAGGATGCACATTTCCCTTTCTAAACACTGATGATGTCAGCACCCTATAAGTACAGCAAGAGAAGGAAAACCTCCCAGTAATGTGAGTAGCACGCTCCGCTAATGCGTCCGTCTCCAGTGTCATAATATAGTTAGGTAGGAGTTTGAATCCTGCAAGTGTGTCTGTTTGGCTGAGGGGGGTTAGTGTGTGTGAGCGAAATGTCCCTTTTGGCAACTAGGAGAACAGACTACAGGATGCACATTTCCCTTTCTAAACACTGATGAAGTAAGCACCCTATAAGTATAGCAAGAGAAGAGAAACCTCCCAGTAATGCGAATAGCACACTCTGCTAATGTGTCCGTCTCGAGTGTCATAACATAGTCAGATAGGGGTTTGAATCCTGCAATTGGTAAGTGTGTGTTTTTGGCTGAGGGGGGTTAGTATGTGTGAGGAAAATGTCCCTTTTGGCAACTAGGTGAACAGACTACAGGATGCACATTCCCCTTTCTAAACACTGTTCAGCTGAAGGCCATGGCTCTGGCACAAGTTGTCTGTTTCTATGATGCCCCTTTGGAAGATGCTTGTGTCGGCTGGAGAGTCGATTATGGTGGCCAGTTTGCAGTCATCTGCATATTTGGTCAGCCACAGTCCGTCCGTGTTGGCCTGTACCTCCAATAAATATATACCAAACAAGAGAGGTCCCAGGACTGAGCCTTGTGGGACACAACTCGTAACTGGTTTGGAGTCTGGCATGGCTCCAGCAATTCTAACCATGTGGGTTCTGTCCTTGAGCACAGTGCAATCCATCTAGTGACATAGGGGCTTATATTTAAGCTGGTGAGCTTCTCTAGAATGCCCAAGTGGGGTATTGTTGTGAAGGCTTTTGCGAGGTCCAGGTAGGCTGTGTGAACCACCTTCCCCTCGTCAATGGCCTTGGTGACTGTTTCAAAGAAATCAACCAGGTTAAACCTGGTAGTGCTGGTGTGCTCTCAGTAGCCCTGAACCAGGCATCTGTTACTGCACAGATATCGATGTTCTCCATGCCAAGGAGTGTTTTGGGTGCATGCATCTGGAGGTTTAGACTTCTGGCGTTGGGTAGCATTACTCTTAGTTTCTTAGCCCTTGTGATACCTATGAAGGTGGGTTTGTCATTTGAGCCTTGCCTAACATAGGCACTATGGGGGTAGCAAGAGCCTTTGCCAATATCTGAAAGTGCAGGGGTGACAGGTGCAGGCCGTCCCTAGCGAAGCAGGTAGTTCAACAGAAGATGAATATGTGAAGGTGTAGTGCCTGTGATTAGTTAGCAGTAGCATATATGACTGCTCACGTGGACACATGCCATGTAAGTCATATGCACTGTGTCACAGGCAATGTACATGTGAACAGGACAAACAGTGACATCCTGTCAAGTGGGACATGGACATACATATAGTAAGCTATGCAGATGGCAATAGGAGTCCACAGAAGCTCTATAACTATGCATTGCAGGTGTGATCAGTATTCCAGGGTAATTGCAAGCAAACATGCATGCAAACAAAGCTACAGTAAACAGGGCTGCATGTAGTCCATCGTACAACAAACAAGCTGTACCAGTTCCAGTAGGTAACACTGCAAATATGCAGGCACTATGCACATGTACATGGAAATACACGGGTCAGATGGCTAGGGTCTAGTCTCAGTGCACACAAGTGTACAGACCATGTACTGTCAGGATGTACAATAACTGGATGGAAACCCATGTGCTCATACCTGCAGTAATACACATGTCAAATAACAGACACTGAGCCTTCACTCAGTGGTTCCATACTTAGTAGGATGTATGCTACCTGGCCTGCCACCACAGTATCCCTGACATATATGGGGAATCTCCCTCCTGTGACAGTTAGTTATGTGTGTTGGGGCTGTCTAGCATGGTATGAGATGTGAGCATGCAGTGCTAGGGTGCTCCTGTGTGTCCTGTACCAGTCCTGTGGTACTGCACACATATCAACATCCTCAAACATCTGCATTGCAGAGTCCAGTGTGGGCAACATGCCACTTGCAATTTACATGTCCATCATTGCGTATTACTACATTCATTACCTTATCCCCTGTGCTACCTATGTATGTAGCCTTCTGTTGACATCATTACCACCAGTATGCCAACATGTGCAGATGATACACTATGGTACTTACCATGGGTGTAGACAACAGGATATGACAATCACACACTTACTGCATCAGGCATGCTGTGATATGCCCACAATTAATTCAGCACACAGTACTTTTAACAACATGATACTATTACTACACATCTATGTGGTCACCCTGTGCATCAGCAACATGTTAACCTGTACCTGCACAGTTGTTACAGATTGCAGGAGGTGGCACAGTTTCATCATATGCACAGGGTGTGAACTTGGTATGCCTGAGTCAGCCACCGATACCACCAATTGACATGTCTGTGTTTGTGTGTTGGTGAGGGACAGCAGTAGAAGGTGGGGCAATGTTGATGCAGTGTGTGCGTGTATGCAGTAGCCCTAGGTGTTGTCAATTTGCATGTGTGTATGGATGCACACAGTTCCACCTCATGGCTGCCATATACTGGTGTTTGTGGACAGCCACAGACTGTACCTGCCAGGTCATACAGATCAGTGTCTCTGGCCACGGACACGGTACCTGTGCCTTGCAGGGGTGCTACGGACCGTATCCAGTACCAACCCAGACTGGGTACTGTCATCAGAAGCAGGTGTTCGTTGACTGGACACAGATCCCTATCGGGCCCGGCCAGAGTCACGTGCACGTGGTCTCCTGGGCGGTCTGATGACAGCACAGACCCAGCATTGCTGGGGCTGCTGCTGGCACTACGGGGGCAGCCGCGGCCCTGTTGTCGTCCGCGACGACTGCCAGCTGCTGCTGTTGCTGGCATACGGCCACGTCGATGCCTCCACCGCCCACCATCGCCCTGGCTCATGGACATGTAGTTGTGGAACCGGTCTAATATGTCCCCACAACATCTGTCTATGACATCAGTGAAATCACGGATGGCAGCCGCAATGTCACGCATACTGTCAGTCATGGCTGTGCGATATGCTGTCAGCTCCCTCAGACCCTGTCTGGTGTACCGTTCCATACGTGACTGTGCCTGCATGACAGCCCGAAACATAGCTGAGGTTGTAAGACCTCTGCGGGCACGTCTGACAGGGGCAGTATGCCCACGGATGCTCCCACGAGAACCCCTGGACATCTGTCTGTGTGGTACCATCTCTGGGCCATGCCCATGGCTGCTGTGTGGGGAGGCATGTGCCACAGATACCACATTACCCTGGTCAATGCCCACTGTATGCTGTCCATCACCTAGGGACATTGGTGACAAAGGGTGTATTGGCAGGATAACTGTGCGCATTGATGGGGTCGACAGCTGTGTACTGTCAATCGGCTGACCAATGGCGGACCCTGGCATACTTTCCTGTGCCATTACATAGATGTCATCATTATCAGTACCCACGGCACCTGATTCAGGTTCCCTGCTACATGACACCAGAGCAGCAACAGAACCTGTGGGAGGGAAACAGGAAGTACAGTTTACAATGTCTACACATTACCAGTGATGCACACATGCACACATGCACACATGCACAGGTGCACACATGCACACATGCACAGGTGCACGCATGCACAGGTCACGTGCACACATGCACACATGCACACGTGCACACGTGCACACATGCACAGGTGCACACATGCACACATGCACACATGCACACAGTTTCACACAATTGTACAGTACTCAGTATGCATGATATCAACACACAGACACAGACACACCTACATGCATACAAAGAGCACTACTAAGTGAGCCAAATAGTACTATTACTATCAACACTATTACAGGAATTGTTAATACACACTCACCAGCATGGATAGGCTGCATTGCTGTTATACCAGAGGGTCCTGCAGACGTGAAGAAACTAATGTCAGTGGGCACAACTGTGCCATTGTTACTGAGTATGATACAGGTCAGTAGTACAACAGTCGCCTTTCACAGGTCAGCTGCTAATATTGAGGATATCACACTTGCACATTAAATACTATGGTGACAGCTACAAACCAAGGACACACCTCGCACATGCATTAACTACCAGTGTACACAACAGTCAACTATACATATGGCATATTACCTGCACATTCACTGTCTTGCTGCTGCGTGGCTCCAGCCTCCATCATAATGCATGTCAGCTGCTCTTGTTGTTGCTGGCGGACTGGAGCCACTACACTCATGAGTAGTCCCTCCAGTCTGGTGAGTGAGGGATGTGTAGCCACCCCACCAGCTGTGGCGACCTGCTGCCTGTGGATATCTGACGCACGCTGATGGACATGTCTGATTAAATCACTGCAGTGATGTTGTACCTGCTCATATGTCCTATTATGCGTGCCTATGTCATTTACCCGACGGACAAGGTCTTGCCACAGTGCAGCCCTCTCCTGCTGATTCTGGCTGGTGCGGGAAAAGAGTATTGCATAATCCCGCACCAGGCTCTGGTGTATCTCCTCATCCTCAGCTGTGGAATAAGTGGGATTCTGCGGGTGGGCCATGTACCTGAGAAAGAAAATAACCTGATATCAGCAATATATGTCAGCAGAATTTGGCACACATACTACATATGCTACTCGACTGTTATGATACAACATATCTCACATATGTAGCATCTGTCTGTCTATTGGTGGATACACATGTAAATGGCCAGGTATCAGTGCTCAGCCAGCAACTGTGCAACAGTACCTGGCACACTCCATACGACATACTACCAAACCCCAGCAGTCAGAACACTGATTCAGGTCAAGAGCACCTCCTCACTCTGGGGGTTTGTATCAAGGTACTGTATGGCCTACATCATCAACTACTGTGAGCTGACCACACACTGATTGCCCTGGATATACATATCCCACCTCCACCACCAGCACAAACGACTATAGTGCATAACATTACAGATGCAAACTTTACACTTTGTAACAGTCACATGGTATCCTTTCAGCCCACTGGGCCAGTGGCAGATACAACCTACAATGCTGACCCCTACACAATTGCTTTCTACAGACATCTCCGAGAATGCATGGATCATGCAATCCCATATATGATCAAGACACTCTCCACAAAGGGACAGCATCCTGTCTGGTGGACCTTAGCCATAGACAGATTGTATTACAGAAGATGGAAGCTACTGCAAGACAGAGCATAATTCCATAAAGGGAGGGCATGTCTGAGCAGCACTAGTAAGGATCTATTTTCCATCATACAAACATCCATGGGCAACTCTGAGAGGGAAATCAAAAGGGACACTACAGATAACCAGAAGGCCTTCTTCAGTTATGTTAGCAACCTGGTCAGGATCCATCCTCTATGCCCATAGTTAGTACACAACAACACATATTTCACTGACACCACAGATATTGACAACATTGTGGCAGACAGGTTCAGTGCAGGTGTCACCCCGCCCTCTCCCCCAAAATAAGACATAGTTATCCCAGCTGACTGTAACCTCCCTGTCATCACAGATGTCCAGGTGAGAGCCACCCTCAGGACAGCAGAATACACAACATAAATGGGACCTGATGGTATCCCCAGTTGCATGCTACATAAACTCTGACAGGAGCTAAACACACATATAGAAGTGCTATGTAACACTAGCCTGACTACAGGATATGTACCTGTACACTGGCGCACAGCAGCAGTGGTTCCACTCCACGAAGGAGGCACCTCAACATACCAATACAATACAACACAATACATTACATTACAATACAATACTATACAATATGCTATTGCCCCTGGGACTACAGCAGCGTACTGTTCTGCTACCCTGACCATTGTGACACATGTGGTGTGATGGTACCTGCTGCTGTCACACAGTTACACAGGGTGACTCATATGGCATATTACCTATCTGACTAACATTCAGCAGGGGTATGTGTGACATGTACTCATGGGGAGTCTTGCTTCTTAACACTGTGTGGTTTATTGCAGGGTATGTCTTATCTGTGGGTAGGAACTTTTACCTCCACATGTGCACTCTATTGCAGTGGCACGGACGACACACAGCAGACATTTAGGTTGTGGATGGTGTGAGGTGTTACTATGGTTGTTGGACATCTGTCATGGGTGTGACTTACATATGTAAATCCGAGTGGTAACCTCTATGTGGGTAGTATATGTGTACTCTGTGGTGTTGTCAGTCACTGTGCATTGGTAATGTGTTTGAGTGCATTGTCGCAGTGTTGTACATGGCACTGTGTCCTTCTCCATATCTGTAGCTGTCATGTGAGGTCCATACCATGGCATCCATTATGTGGTGTGGAGGGGTACACCGACCTACATGTCCATAGCTGACGCACCATGTCCGCTGACACATACCATGTGCAGGTATTCCAGGGATAGTGTGCCACTGTGAATATCATTGGGGCCACTATTGTACATATTTATGACCCTGTTCACCCCTGACACATGCAGTGGTGGGCAGCCAATCACATATCTGGTGGTTACTGGTGTAGGTGATTTGGAATATGGTATGGTACTCCGGTTTTGACACTGGTGTTCACTCCATGTCTTTGTCACCAGGCACCTGTTGCAATACATCTGTACACATGTGCCTCACTCAGAATGTATATACATCTCTCTCTCTCTCTCTATATATATATATATATATATGTATATAGATATATCTATATGTATATATATATATATATATATAAATACATATATATATATCTCTATATATATGTCTGTATACATATACACATATATATATTGATGTACATATATTGCTATAGATGTGGAGAGGGGGGACACAGAGGGGGTGGGACAGGCTGTGTTGAAGGTCGTCATATACAGTCATACCTGTAGATAGTCAGATCAGTCTGTCTATGTATATGTATCTACATATATCTATATCTGTATGTGTGCATTACATAGATATGTTTGTACAATATTCTATCTACATCTGTCTATGTATTCCTACATCTCTCTCTCTATGTATGTATACATACATATATGCATATCATATATATATATATATATATATATATATATATATATATATATATATATATACACAAACATATGTTGACATACATACGTATCCATATGTTAGACAGGTATATCAACATGTTTGTCTACCATACTGTATACACACAATAACATACTGTTAAACATACATAACTGTGAAACCTACTTTGTACATGGCACTACAACCTACAATCAACCAACATTGATATGTGCACATAGATGCTCTCACATACAAATGTATGTACAGCCTTCACTGATAGTTGCTGTATGTCCCCTGCCCTTTACACATCTTCATATACATATGGATACAGACCAATGACACATATGGAGGGTTCACAGTATGTAGACCTTTATAGTATTACTTTACATTACCTGTGTTTGTCACAGCTGCTTGTGTTGCTGTCTGGTTCTCTGTCCTGCTGCTCCACTTCCCATTTGTCAGCTTTCAGGTGGCTGTTGCTGAACAATGTGTTTGTGTCTGCTTAATTGCAATTTTCTCTGTCTCTGTTTCTGTCTCTCTCTCTCTCTCTCTCTGTCTGTCTCCTTCTCAGGGTGCAATGAAAGTATTGCATGTGTGGACTGGGAGTACAGCATACTTTTGTAGGTATCTGCATATGCCCATGTGACGGCCTCTGCACCAATTGTTAGCCAGCATTTGCTAATTGCATGCAGCCAGTTGTGTACTGATTGCAGTTCTCACTGTGATTTCAGAACAGTGCTATAAAAAGGTATGTGAGATAGGCGTAGCCCTTTCAGATTTTAAGGGCAGGGACCATGCTGTTATGCTGTGGACAATGTTCTGTGAGTGTAAAGGTTGGTATCTCTCTCATATTTCCAGGTGTGTTGTAGATTAACATTCCTCCATTCATTTCTCCAGTTTCCTGTACTAACTGTGTATGTACACTGACACTTACAACTACTACTACTGTTAATGTGTGTGTGTGTGCTTTCCTTTTACTTTTGCTTGCACTTTGTTGCTAAGGCTTCAATAGTTGCCCTTTACAGTCACTACTTGTATGCCTGCTAGGTGTCCTGCCTGTAGTGTGCTGCTGTAGCTTTCCTATTTTCCATGTACATTCACACCTTGGAATGCTTGCTATATCTGCTAGGGTGTTACAGCATGCAGTGTGGTCTGGCCATGGTGTGGGCCTTGACATCTATTAGGGTATTTGAGTTTGCTGCTGAGCAGGCCCCAGAGACTTTCAGGTTCATCTGTTATGTGCCTCATGGAATGGTACATATCAGTGGGGTACACCCATTAAAATGTCTGGTATGCTGCAGTTGTGACTGTGGGTTAGCATGAGCATATGTATTACTACACTTTTTCTGCCATGCAAGTGATGAATACTTTCAGGACTCCATAGTTACCATTGCATGTGTTACACCTTTCTGCCTACTGTTTGTACATTTCACATGGAGTCTGTGGGGCATCCCTGTAAGTCATTCACTGTTGCTATGTCTAGGCTCTTAACTATTCAAATATGGTGGTGTCAGACCTGTCATGTGTACAGATATTTACAGGTTGTCCACATTTCTGCCTCATATTTTGGTCAATATCTCATGCACACCTTTTTCTGGCAAATCACTCTGGGCTCAAGTCAGAATATGGTGACAAACATTCAAGTTTCAGACTGCATACCCTTCCAAACATCCCACAAAGTGCAGACCCTGTTACTCTCTGAACTGTCTGCGTTTGTTGTAACATTATTTGTAATGTGTCCCTGGTTTTGGGCCTTTGCTCCACATATTTTATTACTTGGTCCAGATGTGTTCCTGTAAGAGGTTGTGGGGTATGGGCAGTGATTATCCTACTGTGAGTATGTGTGTGGCTTGCAAGGTGCTATAGTGACATTATTACCTACTAGCTTCCGACTAGCATGGCTGTTTCTGCTCACACACTACTATTATGGAAATCCACTAGTTTTGATAGTAATTCTAAATGGCATGTTTTGTGTACTACACATCTATATTCCCTTTACATTGATTCCTACTATTACATGATATATTTATTTTAGCACCATGTTCTTGTATAAGAGTCATGGCTTAGTGGGAAGTCATGCAGACTACTGTTTCCAAGGTCCTGGGTTCGGGACTCACAGTGGGATTTTATTTTGCTTTTGAACTGAGTACAGGACCTGTCAATCAAAGTGACTAAGGCACTTTTAAGCAGTTGTAACCGGGTTAGCGCTGGTTTGTGCGGAGCTCACGCATGTGCACTGGCGGTTAGCTCCGCGCACACCCGCTTACAACCGCTTAAACGTGCTTACTCTTGCTCACACCCACGCTATTTTCTTTGAAAGAAAAGAAAATGGGGAGACAGGAAAGTGGTGAAAAAGGGGTCACAAAGAGGGTAAGCAAGTAGGGAAACAAGCTTGGGATGTGCAGGAGGGATGTAGGTAAGGCCCATAGCTGCCCATTTCTTCATCAGCAACAGCTGTGCATATGTATGTAATTTGTTGTGACATTTGAAACCTTCCACCCCTGAGAGAGGTGTCAGGACAACAATAATACTTGTTGTACAGCCAATTGTAATTGATAGGTTCCATGTCCAGCAGACGTGTGCGGAATGGGCAGCTATGTATGGGGCGTAATTTTTTTGTGGGTACAGAGTGCCCTTTTTTTTTTTTTTTTTTCAGGTGAGAGTGGTATGTCAGGTGAAGGAAGTCGGTACAGCTGGGGAGGTAGGTTGGGTAGGTAAACAGACAAGACAAACAAGACGCATACAGGGGTGGTGTATGACACGTATGGAGGGGTTACACAATTGACGGGGACGGAGGTTTGGATATCCAGAGCCCATGAGCCCACAGATGGCAACAGTGGAACTGATATCCCCACCCATAGGCATTTGCCACTGTTCCTTCACTGCCCAGGACGGGGCTGTGCTGGTGGCTGTATAGGCGGGGCAACAGGCATGCCCGTTAGTTGCGCCACCCGTGCCTCGAGCTGGCGTAGGGGCTCGAGAACAGAGTCCCGAATCTCCCTATGCACCACAGTCCGGACGCTATGGAGGGTGAGTGGTGGTTCTCCTCCGGCCACACTTGCAGAGGGGGGGCAAGCCCCATCCCCTGCAGCGCTTCCACCCGCAGGTGGCACATGGCCACCGGAGGAGGGTCTGGACTCGGCACTAGTGCCAGGTGCACTCGCCAGCTGAGGTGGGAGAGGTGGGTCCGCTGGAACCCGCCTTCCCTGTCGTCCTATGTTTTGCATTATGTCATGACAGTTTGGGTTAGTGACATATAATACCATTCACAATTAGTTGTAACAGCATGCATTAGTATTCTCATTAACCAAACACCCAGATATTCACACCATTGAACAGCATGCATAACACATGCATAATTTGAATAGAAATACACAGTCCAACAACATGCAGGGTTAATTGATGGCAACAGGCCATCAGGTGTGGATGTATGAACAGGGCAGATGCATCAACGGACATGCAAATATATATGACCCAACAGGACAAACGTCCAGGGGTGTTAATTGTGATTGCACATACCATTTTCACGTGGAATGGGTTATATGTGGTTATAGGGTGGGGTAAAGAAAGTAATATTAACACCTTCGAATAACAATACATATGCTGTACATTTCTAATAGCTACAGTTATATACACACTACTGTTCTAACTACAGTTTCCTATATGATAACTATTTCAACTTGGTGATAGGACTGTTACCGCAACATCAATATACATTTTCTGGTTCTTCATACACATTCATATCTAGCTTTGTTCAGCTACATCATCCTGCTACATTTGCTTTATATAGCTGTAGACAAGTGTGGATGTTTGGTATATCAGACAATCATCCTATCTGCATATTGCAGACTGAGAGCAACATATCCAGATTTTGGGATACACATTCCAGATGCAGCAACACTTTGAACAGATTTTGCTGTTTGGTTTTGAATCTCACATGCATTTCATTCTGTCTTGACTGCAGTATACTTTATTCAGGGGTTATTACTACTGTATTGCTGGATTCATGACACTTTCTCACACTCTCTCACTTGCTTTCATTTTACTATTCAGGATGGTACTTCTAGGCTTTATTGACATGTTTTACCAGTAGTTATTACAATCCTTTCCAGCAGTCTCACTTCTGTCATGTTTCAGTATTTCCACAGGGATATATTTCACACATGTGATTTCATCATCTTCTGCAGCTATACTTTTCAGCCTGCTGCAGGTTGTGTACTATTTTCTTACAGGTAGGGCATTTTTATTTCAGAATATATGTCAGACAGTTTCATTTTTTGGTTAAACTTACAGGATGAAACACACTTTTGTAATCAAGCAATACTTGCATACACTTTCACACTTTCACACTGTTACTTGCAGATTTTATTCCTTACTGACTACACTGCACTCTTTCGCTGACTGTCATACTTTTATATTTCTTTACAGTTACTGTAAATATATATACATACATACATATATATATATATCAGAGACTCGATAAAGACAATAACTAATAAAAATAAACAGATAGCAGGAACAGTCCAACAACGCAAGACTATATTGTAAAAACAAGTTTACTGAAACCAACTTCTCACAAATACAAATAGAAACACATTTAGCACTTTCGTCAGTTATTAGACTTCTTCAGAATGATATAATGCTGCCTGTTCACATACTATATACATTCTTTTTAATTGAACAATTACATCATTTCCTTCCCCAACCACGTAATACTGGAAATACATAGGTAGGTACTAGGCTATTTGCCTAAAGGCATTTATAAGCCTAGCCAGAATTGTGTTGGCTTTCGCAGGCCCCCTTAGATTAGTTCCCTGTGCCTCTGTCCAGCAGAGCCACAGAAGTGATCCCTGGGGTAAACTTTCTATTTCTGGTGTTGCTGTAAAGTGGCATATAGGGAATGGGCACTGTCAGAATAGTTTAAAAAAGAATATAGAAATGTAAAATAGAGTGATAAAATATATTAATGTGATAATTAATATAATGGTAAACTCCAAAAAAAAAAAATGCCACAAAAAAAATAAAAATAAACACACCTGTATAAATTCCTAAATGAAATTCCACTAGCTGCCTTGTTAAAGTAAATGCATAATTAGAAAATATTAAAAAATATGGGTTATTAAAAAATAGAAATACATAAAATATAACACATTCTTCACAACTTTGTCATTATCATTACTAATGCACTCATAACTGATCAGCAGTCATTTAACTGTGAGTTTTTATCATGTGTTCATTATTATCACTATAGAATATTATGTTTAGCACGTTTATTTACCACAGCCTTTCCCTTTCTCACACTGTTTCACTAGCACTTTGCTTCACTGACACTAACTGTAGATCTGTGTGTGTGTGTACCTTTAAGAAGCTATCCAAGGGCTTGTACAAATGTTTAAATGCTGAGCATGTTTGAGCATGACTGCCATTTTGTAGTAAGCTGTTGAGATGTAAGCATGTATGTCTGTAACGTCTGTTTGTTAATCAGTTTTTTAATATTTTATGATGCTGCTATTCATCCTGATATGTTTTTATCTAATGAAGCATCTAAACGAACTACCCCACCTGTTTGTCATCTATGTTTGAGAGGGACAAGCAACATTAACTAGCAAAACATGTTTTTGTTTCCAAAGGGGTTAATCACTTTTTATTGCCTACTTTGATGTTATACTTACAGATGTTGCTACCATGCTCCCCTGGGCTCACTATGAGTGCTTCCAATCCATACCAAGACAATGCCCTTACTAAACACCTGAGGTAGTTTTGTTCATTATGCTTCTACTAAGAGAGAGAGAGAAAGAGATGTTCTTACATTTTAGTGCATTTTACATGTGTTCTGTGCACCCCCATTCTAAATATTCTATATTGCTGTTTCAACAAAATAAATCTTGATATGTTATCTGTAGTATATTGCTCATGGGGTTCCTCCTGTACACACTTTTAGTACCAGTTATACCTTTTCTTTATCTTGAATGAGACATATCTATCTTTTATAAAGCTTCTCAGTGTTCTCTGTTAGAAATATGTAAGAGGACTGCAGGGTAAGTCAAATGGCACACATCTAAATTTAGAGTAACTAATATTGTACATTTCTGAGGGCAGCCACGGTGGTGCTGCGGTTAGCATTGCCACCTCACAGCAAGAGGTTCTCTGGTTCGATCCTTGGCTGGGGTGCCTTCTGTGTGGAGTTTGCATGTTCTCCCCTGTGGTCGTGTGGGTTTCCTCCAGGTGCTCTGGTTTCCTCCCACATCCCAAAGACATGCTGTAGGTGGATTGGACACTATAAATTGGACCTAGGTGTGAGTGCATGTGCCTTCTGTGGAAGGTTGGGTGCCGGGCTGGCAACTCAACACCATAAAACTCGGCTGCCAATGATGAGTGGACAGGTGATCTTCTGTGGCAACCCCTAACCAGGAAAAAGCCAGAAGAAGAAGAATACTATATATTCATGACATTTGTATTCCTTAGATATATGTTTCATTAATAAAATAACAGTCCAGAAATCAAACATATAATATGCAATGTATAAACTATTGAGCTTTGTAGACTTAGGGAAGGAGAGTCATTAAAAAGTTTAGTTACATATTGTATATGCATAACGTCAGGATGGCTGAGTGTTCTAAGGTGCCAGACTCAAACGTTAAGATCCTTTCATGTCTTATGGGAATTATGGTCTCTGGATGGAGGCATGGGTTCAAATCTTACTTCTGACAGATAATTTAGGGTGGGAAATTGGCATAATGGTTAAGGTGCTTACCTCAAAGGCACAAGGTACAGGGTTTGATTCTCAACTTTGAAGGGAAAATGGATGGGGTTAAATAGTCTACAAGGACAGCTAGCCTAGTAGTTACTTATAAACCTATAGAAATATATTACATAAACGTGTAATGGAAAGGACAGGTTCATAGGTGTTTACTAGGTTAATAACCACAAGGGCTTTTTTAAGCCTAGCCATGCATCCCTAATCTCTGACAAGTTTACCATTGATAAATGTAAGCAGGGGCTTGGGAGATTAAATATTTACAAGCATGTGCCTGGGAGATGAAGTATTTACAGGTTGCCTGTGTCCAGTAGAGATACGGGTGCCAAAGCAGGGATGAATTGCCTGTTCCCCATCCAATTGT
The DNA here is from genome assembly GCF_019279795.1 of Protopterus annectens. Classification (NCBI taxonomy): domain Eukaryota; kingdom Metazoa; phylum Chordata; order Ceratodontiformes; family Protopteridae; genus Protopterus; species Protopterus annectens. The sequence goes on from NC_056739.1 coordinate 1,837,874,054, forward strand.
CCAAGTTCTACTTGAATTGGATTCATAGGTGTGTACTAGGCTAATGGCCCTGGAGCCTTTACAAGCTTAGCTCATTACATTACCCTGGCAACGTGCCACCTTACCTTAGTTCCCAGTGCATCTGTCAAGTAGAGCCACTGAAGTGATCCCCGGGGTGAATTTTCTATTTCCCATTCAGTCATCACAATTCCTCTTGAAGAGGGCCAATAAGGTGCTCTGTTTGACATATATGGGAAGTCTATTCCATAGCATGGGCAGTCTCTTGGTTTATGAATCTGTCCTTCCAGCATGTTCTGTTGAGAGTGGTAATGAGGTTGAGGTCTCTGGAGTGTGTGGTGCGGAGAGATTGGTATTTCTTTAGACCTAACATTTCTAACAGAGCTGGTCAGACATGGCTTTGTATGTCAAGCAGAGATCGCCTCTAAGTAGGCAATATGAGACAGAGAATAGTTGGATTTTTTTGAGTTTGTCCATATAGGACAAGTGTTTAAGGCCTAGGATCCTCTTTGTGAGGTACTTTTGCAGCCTCTCCAATTGCTGCAGGTCTCTAGTGAGGTACATGCCAAGTGGGGCATTGTACTCGATGATTGGCCTAATGAGGGAAGAGTAGAGGGAGACAATGACCTATTTCTTCTTGGATGCAAAACCCTTAGTAATGAGATGTGCCACATAGAAGGACTTTCTGACCACAGTGGCAATGTTGTGGTCAAAAGAGAGTTTGCTGTAAACCTGTGTTCCCAGATCTCTTCTAATGCCTTCTGTGTTTAGTGGACTACCATTGATGTGGTAATTCATGGGAACCAGGTTTTTCCCAAAGGGGATGATGACACATTTTTTGGCATTAAGCTTAAGGCCATGATTCTGACACCAGTCGTTGGTCTCAGTGAGGCCTTTCTGTAGGATGTCAATAACACTTGGGGAGTTAATAATAGCCCTCAACTTGCAGCTGTCTATGAACTTTGTCAGCCAGAGTTCCTTCGTGTTGGCATGGACTTCAGAGAAGTAGACACCAAACAGGAGAGGAACCAGAACTGAACCCTGTGGGACTCCACTCATGACTGGTCGGCAGTCTGACTTGGAGTCAGCTACTTTCACACTGTGGGTTCTATCTTGAGCCAATTTGTAACCCCCCTAGTGATATAGGGGTTGATGCCTAGCTTACTGAGTTTTTTGTGATTCCTGAGTGGGGAATGGTATCAAAGGCCTTGGCCAGATGAGGGTAGGCTGTATGAACCACCTTGTCTTCATCCACAGCTCTGTTGACTGACTCAAAGAAGTCAACAAAGTTGAGCAGGCATGATCTACCCTTCACAAAACCAATCTGTGTGGGATCCAGAGTTTGAAGATTCCCAATATCCTTGTTTATTAGGTCCATGAAGATGCGTTCCATAGCTTTGCATATCAGACTTGTCAGGCTAATGGGGTGATAGTTCCCAGGGTCTGTAGTCACTCCTCCTTTGTGGAGAGGGATGACTGTAGCAGTGCACCATTCGGTAGGGACAAAGCCTGAGGTGAGGCTGTGATTGAACAGGGTACACAGGTGAGGTGCCAATTCACTCTGTTGTTCATGTAGAACATATCCAAGGATATTGTCAGGACCCATAGAAGCTGTGTTCCTCGCCTTGCCAGTGCTGTTTTAACCTTTACAGCAGTAATACACAGTATAAAAATACGAGTCCGCCATGAATTCACTATAAAAAATAGGTGAAGCAGCAATGGTATAAAACATGGTTACTTTATTAAAACTACACCAGGTTAAGCGCTTTCATCTAATAGTAATTTAGACTTCATCAGAACCTCATCTATTAGCCAAACGTTGTTTAATTAAATTAACCCACCAATCACTACACATGTCTTCAAAACTAATTAAAAGTTCCAGAAACTTCAAGATTTCAAAATACAAGTATTTCCTAACATAGATCCTACCTATCTACTATATAAACAATAGGTATAAACATATACATTCATAAGAACAAATTACAATAAAATTACAATAAAATAACCATTCAATGCCTAACATGTTAAGAAATATACAATATACACCTATGCTATTTTAAAAGACTACATGCCAAGAAATATATACAATGCTTTCATATATTACTAAATGCATCACGTCCTAGCTTGCAACACAGGTTTTATTGAAATATATTCATTGATACCAGGAGGTGTAGTGGCATTCAATAAAATCTGCCACCTAACGTCCTTGTCACCCAAAATTGCCTTAATATTGCCACCTCTACTGGATATATTAACTACCTCCAATAAGGCAAATTTAAATGTAGTACAACTTTTACTATCCCTAACATGCCTATATAAGGCATTATTTTCATCCTTTCTCCTAATTGCATATAAATGGCCATAAATTCTATCTTTTAAATGTCTCCCAGTCTGTCCCACATAAAAACTGGGACATGAAGTACATAATGCAAAATAGATAACATTTTTTGACAATTGCCATAGCAAAAATGTATAACAGTTTTACTAGTATTACCTACCTCAACTGACATGTCTTCTAATATTGCTCCACACTGATTGCAGTGTCCACATTTTATTGTACCATTCTTTCATCCCTTTGGAAAAGAACCATTCCTTTCAAATCTCTTTTTTAAATTACCCACACTATTAACAAATCTAGGTTAATTCCCAAGTAAAGAAAATAACCTCTCGTCACACTTTAAAATGTTCTAGTTATTTCTAAAGATCTTCTTTACCTGTTCAGTGTGACAATTATAAAGTAGTATACAAGCCCTGTTGTAATCAGGACAATCTTTACAGCAGTAATACTGGGTGCCTGGCAATCTACTAGTATTGTGATTGGCCCTTTTGGGGGGAGAGAGGGGTAAAGTTGGCACTGAATCTGTCAGCCAGTTTATTGGCAATATCTGTTGGCTCGGTATAGGAGGTACCATTGTGCAGTAGCTCAGAGCAAATCTGAGTATTGTCATGGAGATTCTCTTTACATAACTATAGAAGGCCTTGTGGTTTTATTTACTCTCTGCTGCAATTCTGTTTTTATAGCTAGTTTTTGAGGATTTAATGATGGATCTCAACTTTTTGTTGAGGCTGATAAGGGGAGTTTTTCCAGTCTTGGGACTTCACCTTATTCCGCACCAGTTTTCTCCATCTGTTGTAGAGTTAGTTTATGGCAGGGGACCACTAGATTGGCTTCCTTTTTTGGAGGAGAGCATCTTGGTTCTATTGGGTATGGCGAGATCCAAACATTTGTGTATGTGTTCGTACAGTGCATTGGCGTATGATTCGGCGGCCATGCAACTATTCTCACTTTGCATGGGGGCCGTGAAGTTAGCCACCTCTGTTTTTTGTAGCCAAAATTTAGCTTTGGAGAAGTTTTTGATGGTGGTTACCTTTGTAATGGGGAGAGATGTGGATTTCCAAGGTGATTAGTTTGTGATTGGAGCTAACCAGAGAGGAGTTGACTATTGGTGTAGAGCAACGGTCGCCCATGTTAGTAATGACCAGGTCTAGGATGTTGCTATCTCTAGTGGGGGTAAGACTGAGCTGGTGCAGGGCACTGGAATTAATGAATTCCAGGAAACGTTGGGCAAGTGTATTGGTACAGGAGTAGTTTTCCCAGTTAATGGAGTGGTAGTTGAAGACGCCCAGTATGAGTGTGTTAGGTTGGACCCTAGTATTCTGCAGTGTGCTTAGAAAAGTGGAGTGCGAGTCTTGGGACATGGTTTGAGACCTATAGAAGGCTATGACCTGAATTGCTTACACAATGTTAGCTGCACCTGAAGTATCTCTTATGCATTATGTTTGGCTACCAGTCTGGATGTGTGCACATCCTTTATGAATATGGAAACATCACTGTCTTTGGAGCATCAGTCCAAGTTCTGGAGCCAAAAGGTGTGGAATGAGTTATAACCTGGTAGTGCAGGGGTGCTTTCTGTTACCTTGAGCCAGGTCTCTGTTACAGTACAAATGCCGATGTTCTCCATTTTAAGGAATGCTTTCAGCGAGTGCATTTTGACATTTAGATTTCTAGCATTGAGCAGCATGGCCCTCAGACTGCATTTGTTTGTAGCTGTTATGGTGGTGATTTGGTCTTTGGAATACCTCTTAAAAAAGGTACTATGGGGTGGCAATAGCCTTGACCATTATTCGGAAGCCCATGGATGACAGATGCAGGCCATCTCTGGCAAAGCATCGAGGTCTGTCAATCATGTCATCCCAGGCAGACAGATACTGGATCCCCTTAGAATGACACCAGAAACTTAGCCAATTGTTGAAATCAATCATTTTCTGTTTGTACTGTGGTATCATTCTGGGTGATGGTAGGATGTTGCTCAGGGCTAGGATCACACCCACCTGGGTTATATAATCCAAGAGGTCCTCCATGTAGTCCAGGGAGGTACATCTCGGGTTAGGGAGGAACTCTGCTTCACATGAATAGGGAGCCTGTTTCATAGATGGGGTAGTCTCTGGGATACATACCTGTCTCTCCCTCAGGTCCTATTTATATCACAGTTAAGGTTCAAGTCTTTAGAATGGGTAATTCCAGTGCTGCTTGTTTCACAGATATGCAAGAGGTCTATCAGAATGGGGTCTGACAATGCCCTATATGCCAGGCATAGATCTCCCCTCAACAGCCTGTAGGAGACAAAATACAGGGTAGGCCCTTGATGCAATCTGCATAGGACATTTTACTTGCTCCCTGTTTTCTATTAGTGATGAAACTCTGTGGATGTTCCATTTGTTGGATATGCCTGGATAGGTACATACCAAAGGGGGCATTGTACTCAATGATAGGTCTGATGAATTCCAAATACAGTGGAACAATGACTTCCTTGGACCTAGATGCCATACCTTTGTTTATATGTTGCACAACATAGAATGATTTCCTTACTACTGTAGACATGTGATGGTCAAAAGCTAGATTACTGTCTGTGTGTGTCCCCAAGTACCTATTAGGTCAACTCTAAAGGGTGTGTTGTCAATATGATAGGTGCCAGGGGTGGACAACTTCACAAATGATACTATTATGCAATTTTTGGCATTTAGTTTTAGTCCATGGCTCTGACACCAGCTTTTTGTCTGTCAGCCCTTCTTTGAAAAATATATGTGTCAGGGTGGGATTCAATGACAGCTCCTAATTTGCAATCCTCTGTAAATTTAGTCTGCCAGAGACTATAGACATTGGTATTTACTTCAGAGAAGTAAATGCCTAAAAGGAGTGGTCCAAGGACTGATCCTTGTGGGACTCCACTTGTGCTGGCCTCTTTGCAGAGCTTCACTTTCCAATTTTAACTTCCTTGATTCTTTCTGTAAGTCAGTTGACTATCCACTGCCTGGTTCCAAGAAGATTAGAAGTCATTGGCATTAATATCAGGGATGAATTCATAGTTACCCACTCAGTCATAGCTAGGTGGATCAGTTTATTACTTCTTGTGCAAATAGAGTTGGTTACTAGCCCTTCACTAGGGGGTATTGTAGTTTGCTGTTAAAAGGAGATTTGATATGACTGGCTGCTGATATTCTTGGTAACCTTGCAGCAGTGTATTAGAAGTGAACAAGAATTAAACAGCTGCTCAGTATCATAAAGTTTTATGACAAAAAGAAATACAATAATGCACATAACTGGGACTGATGAGAAGTAACAAAGAACATTTTAAATTGTTCATAATGACAGTATTTTTTGCAGTATATCCAGCTTTTTGCAAGTTCAGATTTACCTTTTCAAAAATATACATTGCCTGGTTTGCCTTGAGGAGTGAAGAAGTTGTAAAAGAATTTTAAGACATTATATATCTTTTTCCTGAAAGCAAGTGCAGGTATTTTCTTCCAGGAGATGTTCTTTTAAACTTTTTGGTGAAATCCTTTAAAGTATTTTCCATTCTAATCTTGATGAGAAGTTGATTCTAAATTGATGAGTCCAGCTTTTGATGCTTACACTACTGTGAAATGGCAGCTGATTGTCCTGTTTCTGCCTGCCATTGTTCAGTTTCATTCACTAGTTGTTTACTCTAGTTAAAAGTGTCATTTAAAATGATTTATAGACATTTTACTTATATTTTTGTGAACTTAGTCAATATACTTAGCTTACCGTACCTCTACTTACTGCTGAAACTGTACATAATTTACAGGATACAGTTAACTGCACTTGTAGGAACTGGGTATCTGATATAAGCTTTTGGTATTTGAAGTCACCTGTTTGATATTGCCACTTAAAGAATGTCACTATTGATAGTTATCGTGTCATGATTTTACTGTTTTCACCGACATGTTCTGATTTTCTTAGCCCAACCCATTATACCTGTAAATTTATTTATTTTATTTGTTTACTGGGAAAGTTCAACTGGGTGTGAGCCCATTTTCAGTGGAGGCCCGAGGAGAAAAGCTCCACAGTACACATTAAACAGAATTAAAAAATCGAACAATGGTTACAAATATTAAGACAATAACAAAGTAATACAATTTGTGAATGCAATAAAGGAAAATAAGCAAAATATAAGGCAAGCAATAAAGTTGACCATTCATTATATACAAGAAAGAAGAGAGTTCCTAATATGTAGGTTACACAATGATACATGAAAAATATATAACAGACTAAGTAATAGGTCGTAAAAGCCACATAATCTTTCTGGCAGGAGATCTAGGTAGTACATTTCAGTCAAATTCTGGGATAGGTAAAGGTTAGTGTAAGAACATAATGAAAAGTCATTAGAATGTTAAGGTATTAAAGAGAGGTGAGGCTAGAATGTAGGTAAAGCAGGAAGGCGAGTAGGATATATCAACAGAAAGTCTATTAAGAGGGGGGAAAAGGGAACAGAAAAGAGTACTAAGATGGCATGGAGCATGGGCAGTTCCAATTATTGGTTAGATGTTCTTTCAACTTAGACTTGAAGGAATAGCAGTGGGGTATACGTCTGACTGATTCTGGAATGCTATTCCATAATTTGGCAAGACAGTGAGAGTGCAGACTAACCCCGTTAGATCTTAGAAGGTTGTAAATAGATAGTAGATACTTGTGACAGGAGCGTAGGTTATGAGATGGAATATAGTGTTGTACAAGTGAGGATGTAGTTTGTGAAAACGAGGAGTTGTACAGTATTTTGTGAGTTATGTTAGTTGATTAAAGGTGAGAAGGTGGGGTAGTTTAAGCCAATTTAGGGACTTGAGAACAGAGCAATGGTGAAAGTAGTGGGCCTGCCCTGTGGCAAATTTAGCTATTTTATTATAACACGCTCAGTCTTGCTTTGAGGAAGAGTGAAGATTGGTTATAACAGATGAGGCATATAGAAGGGAAGGTAAGAGTCCTATACATCATGCTCAAATTATTGTAAATGATTATATACAGTTAAGCACATAGCAACAAAATACACATTAAGAAAATGATTTAACCTATTGTGTTTCTTATATCTCTTTGATCATACTGGCTAATCTAAAACATCATTCAGATCTTGCCCCTTCTTTAGCCAGCCTTTTAGCAATTGGGGTTTTACTTGCCAAACGCCATCTGTTGCAGCCTTATAATGATTCAGTTTGTGAGAGCTGTAATTATTTTTTGAACTTGGAAGCTACCCTCTCACTTCAAATTGCACTTGCCATGCATCACATGAAGAGTGCACATAGATAACAACAACCTGCACGAAGGTTATCAAGAGAACACTATAAAAGCATTCTAGACAAGTACTAAACAACGCCTCAGCTATTACTTCACCATACTCTTCTGTAACCAATGTAAATGTATCCATGAGTCACAAGGGTGCTAAATCAATGCTCTTAATGTCAACATACTCTGTACCTAGCCATGGTAATGTTTTAGCAGTAGCTGTCTCCGTTGTCAGGTGGACTATTACTACTTTCTCTAGGTTAGAGAAGAACCTGGTGATGGTTAACTGCCTTTCTTGAGCCATGATCTATCACTTAGCAAGGGCTCTTAGATCATGACATTTTGAGAAATATAACTACAACCTTATGCTGGTAGATGCAGGAGTGAATGACTTCTATTGCTCTACCCGGAGGGGCCTGAAGAAGGATATGATTGATTTAGCTATGCATGTGTCCAAAGCATGCAAAACAAAAGCCGTAAGTGCTATCCTTCAATTACCTAAAATGATACTGAAATTCAAAGAAAAGATAATTAACTTTAAAAACTAGCTACATGTTAGGTAGCATTCTAGAAGTGCACTACACATGGTAGCTCTAGAAGTGCACTACACATGGTAGCTCTAGAAGTGCACTACACATGGTAGCTCAAGCAGGTTAAATGAGCCATTTGTGTGTCATTCCTGGAGGATCCAGTAAGTGTCAGCAAGGGATGAGATGTCTGCCAAGATTTTCTGCTTTCCATGGATAGTCTGTAATTCTTTTACTAGGATTTTCACATTCAGGCCAAAACCTTTGCTGCTAGGTGTTCGAGTTTATTAAATTCCAGTTCACAGCACATTAAGGAAGGTCTACTCAATGTCAACAGTCTGAAAATAAAATGCCTGAAGTTGAGGCCTTCCTGACACTATAAGGTCTCCATAAATAAGTAGTTATGGAGATGTAATTTCAGTGAAAGGCAAATACCTCTTCTGTTCCTGGGTTTCAGTCCTATCATAACCTTCTGACTAGTACAGAGTATGGGGAATATCATTATTCATCAGAGACTCCCTCTTCTGTCAGTAAGCTCCTTTACTCACAATTTGAAGACATCGCTGTCCATGGTATATTAATGCAGTTTAATTTCCACTTGGTAGATAGTTATATATCAGTTTTCATGTCCATTATCTGCCACATGATAGCTATATTCATGCCTTAGCTGAAATTGCCATTAATCCAAACATTTTTGCACTGAGCAGGTATCACTCGCACAGACACACACACGCACGCACACATACACGCAAGCACACACATGCACGCACACGCACACACACACACACACACACACACACACACACACACACACACACACACACACACACACACACACACAGAAAAACACACTCATACCCACACACACATGAGCACATACACATTTTGGTACATTTACATCACATTCTATACAATCTCAGAGAATGGATATTTCCCTACCCTGTGAATAATGATATCTAGCTCATGTTGATTATCTGTTTAGTCAATAAATGTTGTCAGTATCGACCTCAGACAACCAGCTCCAGTCAACCCATGTATATACATAAAGAAATAAACAGATGTTGACCAGCTTCATTCCATAAATATCTATAATCTATATATATATATATATATATATATATATATATATATATATATATATAGTGTCAAAATCTTTTAGAACTTACTTCTTCAGCTACTTTTGATAAAAATTCTTTATTATACCCTCTCTGTATACTCTCTCTGAATAAATAAACAGGTTATAAATTTAACTTCTTCAGCAAACATATTATCGTTTCTAGACTCCTGGATGCTCTTATAAATTGTCATCTAGGAATATTCTTTTTCATCCTATATAGATGATTGCTTCTATAGTGTAAGCAACTATTAGAAAAAGTATTCATTTGACAATTCTGCTTATTCCATTGTATAGTAACATCTGAGAAATTAACTTTCAACCCTATTTCATCTAAAGTAGGTTTCAAGAACCGTTACTTCAAAGATGATGACCTTGTTGGGATGTTGACATCATCAACAAGGGCAGGGCTTGTAATATTTATATGGTCACTGTAGATATTTGCTCTTTATTTTCTAGCATTCATCAAGATATTGGAGTAGAGAGTATTAGATCATTTATGACAAAAAATACTGATATAACCATTGAAATTATTTTATTTTACTTTTCCTTACTATACTAGAGGTTCTGTTGGACAATAATTATCTTTTAACAAAAAGTATTATAGACAAATCAAGGGAGTAGCAATGTGGTCCACTGTGCCTTCTGCCTTTGCCAATTTAGTGTTAGGGAATTGGAAATCTTACACTTTGAATTCTAATAAAATTTCTAGCTAGACAGTGTACTATAAAAGATTTGTGGATGATTTGTTATTTATTGTTATTGGGACCTGTGATTAATGTAAGCTTTTCACTGAACATCTTAATGTACATTCTGAGTTTTTGAAACTTACTTTAGGTGAGATAGGGTTGCAAGTTAATTTTTTTTGAATGTTACTATACAATGGGATAAGCAGAATAGAATATCTGATAGCTATATTTTTTGAAAGAATACTTTTTCTAATAGTTACTCACATTATAGAAGCAATTATCCATATTTAATGAAAAAAATATTCCTTGAGGGCATGTTATAACAGCATCCAGGATGACTACAAATGATAATAAATTTGCTGATGGAGTTAAATGTATAACCTCATTCTTTATTCGTGGAGGGTATAATAACAAATTGTTATCAAAAGTAGCTGAAGAAGTAGCTCTAAAGGAAAGACTTTTTGAGATTATGTTGCTTAAGTCTTTTGTAGAGATTCAGGAAAGTGAAAGAAGTGAATATAGGTTGTCCTTTATGGATAAAATACCTGCTTGTTTTTTAGATACATAAGCTGATAGTTATGCTATTTGAAATGTTATTAGAACACATTGGAAATATTAGAAAGAAATAGTGATTTAGTTAAAGCAAAAGGCAGTCACCCATGGTTTGTTTATAAAAAAAAAAATAACAGTTTTAAATCATTACAAAAAGCTAGTACCAAGATCCCTTTATCTTCAGTGATAAAACTAAAGGAACATATACATGTGGGATTTGTATAGTTTGTCAATTTATTTATGCGGGACCCTACATTTTATTGTAACATGTTGAACAAACTTTTGTAGTACCTGAGAAGCTTACTTGTAAGTGTAAAGGTATAGTTTATATTAGTTTGTGTTCAGGGTTTAATGCACTTTATGTAGGGATGACTACCAGAACTTTAGAAAAGAAAAGAAAGGAACATTTGTACTCAATTAAAGTGAATGATCAAAGAAATGCTTTGTATGCAATAAGTAGAATTTTTTTTTCAGTTTTAGAACATGTCACATTAGATTTAAGGTGAGGCAGTTACAAAAATAGGATCAAAATGAAGGAAGCTGAATGGCAAACTAAACTTAAAGCAGATAGCTTTCCTGAATTAAATGATATGGTTAATACTGTTTTTTTGAGAGAAAAGAGATTAAAAGTTAAAAAGAGATTGTTGTAAGTTTTATAAGTATTCATATTGTATGTCTTTTTAAATTGTTTCTGTCATATTAATTTTATTAATTGTTTAATTGGTTTGAACATATTTTGTTTGACTAAATGTATAAATGTCTGTAATGGTTTGTTTTACAAAATATTTCTGATGTCTTGCAAGACAAAAGCAGTAAAATAATGATTTTGACACTCATTCATTTATTTTATTTCTGCTGTGCCTTTTTGTGTGATTTTTTTTATACAGTCGATTTTATACCACTTTTCAGAATGGTCACTTTTTTTATTAGGGCAAGTACATTACAGAATCCAAATAGGTACAACAGGTGAATCAGGTGAATACAATTCTATTTTTTTCTATTTATTCATGTGAGATATTAAGTTCTTGCCAGCTATCTCCTTTTACATTTTTATATTAGTGGTTAATTCTTCTGTTTTTCTCTGTCTGTGCAAACAGGTTATTTGTTTTAGTTTACATTTTATAAGGATTTTAGAAATTTTAATTGCTGTTTGACATTTTATTTCTGAAATATTTTTTCCATCATCTCTGGGAGTAAACTGTGCAGCATTTTCTTTCAATTAGTTGAATAGTAACAATGAAGAGTATTTTAAGTTGAAAGTTTAAGGTATCATTAAATAAAAATATATTATGTCTGACATCTCTTCTTACCACATGACATACTGAAATATAAGTTAATAAATTTGCATTTAATACATGTATTGTTCATTGGTTATAGATAAGAAAATATATATCACAGCAAATTTTGATCAAGCCATTACATTATGCATGCCATGGCTAGGTTATCATAATTACCCTTTGCAATAAAGAGCTATTTCCGATTTATCTTCTAAAGTCACATATTCCTGATGAGCCATTTTCTAAATCAAGAATGGTGGCATAAATTTAGGCACATTTGTTTTCCTCTTATATCCGACAGATAAAGTTTAGGTGAACTTGTGAACTAAAATCTTCTAAACTGTCCTCAGGTGAGTGTACTGTGTATTGCTTATTATTGTTTGTGTGTATGTTTGTGTTGGTGAGTGTGTGTGTATCCAGATAGGGTCTATATTATTTGAATGAAAGTTCAAAATGTCAATCGCTGTAAACAATGAAAATGCCAGACATCGATGTCTGTTTTGTGAGATCATGGTACAGTGAAGATCGGGAAATTTGCCCTTTCCTCATTGTAGTTCGATCTTGGAGTTGGTATGTATAATTAGCGAGATTTAATGTCTGGCATTTTCACTGTTTACAGCGATCAACATTTTGAACTTTTGTTCAAAAAATATAGACCCTCCAGATATGGGGCCTATAGATTCTCATAAGTTCCATTGTCAAGCATACACTAAGTCCTGTGATAGGTGCTTGCACCTTCTTTTTTATTTTATTGCATTTATAAAAAAAAAATAATAATTATACTTGATTTACAAATCAGAATCTGTAGTAGAATGTGTTAGAAAATAAACTGCCCTTTCTTCCTATCTCCTGTCCTTCATAATAGCAATAAATAATTAAATACATATTGAAAAGGATTAAGCTATCAGAGAATCAAAGAATGAACAAATAAAAGGAGGAAAGAAAGAACGAATATTATAGCTATGCAAACGTGTGTCATTATAATGTTATTTATTATTTCAAGTTTATTGTTTTGCATAGTTGTGGAGCAAGGATTGTTAATTTTGAAACAGTTCTTTCCTATTCATGACTGTCAAATCATAGCTCATTCTAGAATAATTAAGTACTGACAGATATTTTAGCCATCAAGCTGTTTATTTTAACTTGTGTAGCTGTATATTCACAAATGAGATTTAAATGGTTCCCTGAGTGCTGGAGAGTGGCAGGAAATGTGGTTCTTAAATTAAAAAGTGATGGAAATTTTATATGCCCATTTTCAAATTAATCTCTATTAGTCTGTGCCATCTCAGATTAGCCTGATCTGTCATAATAGCTTGCTTTCAAAAATAAACAACTATTATAAAGCAGGAGCCTTCATTAGTGTTTGAGAAGTTGTTTAAATATTATTCTCTGAATGTCACAGTTACTACTAAATCAGAGCATATAAAAATTATGGACAGAAATTTCTGCCATCCTAAAGTATTAAGGAATATGTCATTCAAGATGAATGCTTCACTCATTGTATTAGAGTTGTAGCTACACTGTATATTTTGAAAAATAAAATAAAACTGTAGTATTTTTCTTTCATATGCAGAAAATAAATTTATCATGCAGTTTGAAGCTGGCAGTCATAGCAACATAGAAGTGGATAAAATACTATTCAGGAAAGGTATATTGAATAGGTCAATCAAAAGTAACTTAAATACTGCACGCTACCCTTGCTGCAGTAAGTATTATTAAGAACAGCAAACAATTCACAGACTTTTCTAACATGCTGACATCACTGCAGTTAATTACATCTCATTCCACAGAGCTGTTACAATGTATATGTATCAAAAAACAACTTTTATATTTAAAGACAGTGACTTAAAACTACTGATGTACAGTCTGAATGTAGTACATGGAGTATTGTGATTATGCTCCAAAATTAGAAAAAAGACAAACATGTAAAGTGCTACTACAGCATGAGTCCCAACCATAACACCACTTTCAGAGGTGTGCGACATTTGTTACACACACCCTAAGTACTGCAGTGGTCTGGTCCCATGGAAAGGAACATGCTTTCACTCTCATCTGTCCCTAAATATCTTGTCTCATATTTTCATTCTGGAAAGTTTACAAATGTCAGTCTGTAGGCAATTTATTTAACAAAATAAACTGTCCCTGACTTTCTTCCACTTATATTTTCTTGTTGTCTATATGATAGCACTTGTTAAGTGCTTTGCTGGCCTTTTAAAATTGTTAAAACACTTTTGTTTTTGATGATGATAGTACATGAATAGATAAAACGCAATGCACTACAATGAGTTATGATCGAGTCTCAGAGATCCTAATCAGTTATCATGTGTTCTTGACATGAATGCCAAGATTCACCTCTCAATTATTTCTTGACATCCATGTCTCAAACACATAAAAGCATGGTTATAACTACAGACCTGCTCATAACCCTCGGTACTGACCTCTATGTGTACACTCCTGACTCTACTCCTTATGGGTAGTTAACAAGGTTTATCCCATGTTCTCACAGATCATATGTTTTAATATCATTGCTTAAATGTAAGAGATTGGGGCTAAGAGGGAATCTTGCCAGACCAGAGTATATTATGAAACACAGCACACTGACCCTGACGGATAAAAGGGAAAAAAGAAAAAGAAAGAAAAAAAAAGAAAAAAACGATCTGAGACTACTAAATCATTTCAAGGCTCCCTTACTCCCAGTTTCAGTTTATTTCCTCTTTTTCCTGCATGGCAGTGGTATATTACTTGATTTCAATCAGAGGTCAGTATTTATTATTTATTGGCATTTGATTACCAGGAAAGTTCAATTGGGTACACGCCCATTTCAGTGGATGCCTGAGAAGAAAAACTTCAAATTATTACAAAACATTTTAAGAACAATAATTTTACAATCTTCAACAATGAAACAAAAGCATCTGCAGTTTATATAATTGTAGCAAATTAGATATAATATAAAAACATTGGTTAAGAATAAATACACGTTATATGACAATCATTTAATATTTAGACAAATTTAGATGGTTTGTAGAGAAATAAAAAGTAATTTAGCCTAATACAAACAGGAATTGGAATATGAATTAAGGGAAAAACAGGCTTATGGTATATTTAGAGAGAAAGTCAGGGAAGAGAATTTGACAGACGTATAGAAGTACGTGAAGGCGAGAAAGTTAGAAGGTACATGGAATGAAAAGGTATTTGTTCACATTTAGGGATATAGTTTCTTCTGGTTTTGAGCAAGAACAGAGACAGATTTTAGCTAAGAAAGCTTTCAGAATAGTTTTGAAAGATGTGAGGGAGAGTATTGACCTGATGGATACAGGTAAGGAGTTCCAGGTCTTAGCAACCATGTACGAGTACCACAAACTGAAAACACAAACTTGGTAAAAACAAAAAACACCCAGCAGGGAAGCAAAGCCTTTCCAAGAGTTTAATGTAAGCATTTTCATCTTGACAAATGCCAAGACTTCATCAGACAAACATACAAATGCCAAAAATCATTTTATAAGGGACCACAAGGTCTGACATCATCAATTCAATTAACTTTTAAAGGCATAAAGATTAATATAAAACACAAAATCCTACATATAAAAAAATACAGATATACATACATGTATAACAGAGAAAACCATATAGCAATTCATCATATAAAAACCACAACACCTATAAAATACTTTTAACATTTATAACCCCACCCTTTATCTATGCAAAGCCCTTAACTTTAAAATGCAACCAATGGAAGCAAGTTCATTTAGTCCTCTGGCTGAAAGCTGTTGGATGGCCTTGTGGTCTGTTATAAAATGTTTTTTGGCATTTGTATGTTTGTCTGATGAAGTCTTGGCATTTGTCAAGATGAAAGTGCTTACATTAAACTCTTGGAAAGGTTTCACTTCCCTGCTGGGTGTTTTTTGTTTTTACCAACCTTGTACGAGTACACACAATGTCAAGCAGATGTGATAAGTTTAATGTCCAGCAAATTTGATAGGTTTGTAGACAAAACAGGAATTTTTGGTCACTGGACCTCATTGACCAACTTGGAACACAGTTGTGCAGAATGTTTTTTTAGGGCTGAACAGGCAAATGAATTCTGGGTAATTTTGTATGTGGTTAGAAGCTGTGTATATGTTAGCTGATGAGGCAGTTCTAACAAGTTTGGGCTTTTCAGAGATATACAATGGTGGGTTCTGAAAGGAGTATTTGTGGCAAATGTAGCAACTTTGTTATAGCATGGTTCAAGTTTTAATTTTTATGAAGTCTGGAGGTTAGTAAAGCTAGGCATGCCATAAAGAAATTTGGGAAGGAGATAAGTTGTGGCAAGTGTAATTTTAGTTGCTTTGGTGAGAAAGCTTTGGGGTCTGTAAAGCATCCCAAGTTTTTTATCAGGTTTTTCTTATGCAATTTTGTATATGTAAGCTGAATACAAGCTTATCATACACTATCACCCCAAATAATTTGCTAGGATAACTGACTTCAATAGTTATTACTGACAGTGGACTTTAAATTTTGTTTTTTTTTCATGAGGAAGGGATTTGGGGGAAAAGTTTGAGCATGAGTTGTGAGTTACAAAACCATGTGTTAGTGGCTGTGACAGCTACCTGAGTAATTTTTGGAGGTGTATCATATTGTCAGATGTGCAAATGAGAGTGGAATCATCTGCTTATTGTATTAGGGTGGCCTGTTGTGTGGATGTATAGAGGGTGTTGGTGAAAATATTAAAGAGTAGGGAAGCAAGGATAGAGCCTTGTGGTACACCGGTGGTGACTGGGAGGGAAGGAGAGCGTGTGGAGTGCCATTTTACTGACTGATGTGCATTGGACAGGTAGATTTTGAACCACAGATGGGTGGGCTGGGAGACACCCAGTGAGGACATCTGAAGTAGAAGTTTACTGTGGAAAACTGTTGATGACTTTAGACAAGTCTAGAAATAAGAAACAGACTAGTTTGCCATTATCTCTAGCTTTATTGACAGTATCTATATAGGTAAGAAGGGTAGTGCTATTACTATGAGAAAGTTGGAAGCCATGCTGTGTAGGGGATAGGAGTTCTTCCTGCACAACATAGTCTTGCAATTGTTTTTGAATACATTTTCAAGCATTTTGGTGAGGGGAGGTAAGATTGCTATAGGTCCAAAATTATTAATGTCAGAAAAGTCATTTCTGTATATTACAGGATAACAATATGCATCCAAGGAGCAGCCTGCAATGTCCACCACTATGTCATTTTGTGGCAACTTGGCTGGCTAATCCTACATGATAGGCTGATCAGTATCCAACTCTTCTATACCCGTGCTCCTTTTCCAGCCCCCTCCTTCATCTAGTGCATCTAAACTCTTTAGTTTGCACTTCTAAACCTTCCTAAGAGGACACTTACTGTTAATGTCTAGCTTATTTATGCTTCCATAATACCGGAAAAGCTTGGGAATGTAGCTTCTCATGTGATATATCCCATCCTAGCTCTTTATACTGCTCTTAACTCCCTTAACCTAGTACTTCTAAGCTCATCTAGGATTTGTTTTTCTTCCTCTGCTTTTAATATAGCTACTTTCTACCCCCTATTCCCCTTATATTCACCTAAACCTTCTGCCGCAATTATGTCAAAACAACTGGTGACTGTTAGGATCCTGTCTATATAACTGCTAAAGAGATGGATTATGTACTGTAAAACCTATTATTAGACTAAATCAATGTATATGTAACATGTAACTTACTAGGCTAATGGTTTAGTGTTTTCATAAATGTATTCTCTGTTTTATTTACCAGATGTTTTATATATTAGTTATGAACTTTAATTACTATGCTAACATCTCATACTGAGTGGTATTTTCTCTCTCTCTTTTTTTAACTTCTGTGTGTGGAGCTTTTCAACCCAGGCCTCCTCTGAAAAAGTGCCCCTGGCCTAGTCGGACACTCCCAGTTAACAAATGTAAAATAAATAAAACAAATAATAAATATAGCCTCCTTGCTCATGGAATTATTTGCTGACACAAAATGGTTAAGGTCCAAATTCCATCCATACCTTCAAAGCTTCTGTATAAGCTCAACACTTATCCAAAAACAAATGTGCAACATCATAATAGATATATTTCATACACAAAATTCTACAACTTTTCTACAGTGTCCTCTTTCTCAAATCCCCATCCCCACCCAGTGATGCCTTTCCATTCATTTATTCTTATTATGTGTTCTAATATCATTGACTTAGAAGAGGAGACTGTTGAATCTATAAGTTACTCTTGTGACAGTCATCAGTGAAATTTCTCAATGGCAGTCTTTGATTTGTTGTTAGCTATAAGCAGCCCTAGGTATAACTTTTGATTTGTTGGAAAAATTCACAATTTTAACTCAGTTTGTGACAGACTGAAATTGAATGAGGACCGAGTGAGTAACTGAGTATAAGATGAAATAGCTGCACAGAAACAATAAACATTGTTGTTTGAAAAACAATGGGATCATAAAAATGTCCACTTTAGGTTGTGGATAATAGCATGGCAGTATGACATTTCAAATATAGTCCATGAGCCATACCACCTTCTCTTCCTGAGGAATATAGGGCCTGGAGAGAATTTGTGAAGGGACCACAACAAGCAAGGACAATAGATGGAAGCCAAAAACAAACAGCAGTAATAAACATTATCCATAATTATGGTTACATAATATTTGCCTTGATATTTTCTATAATTCTTTTCTACTTTTGTTATGGAGCTAACTATCAAATCTTTAATTTAGTGGAGTGTTTTAGTGGTAACTTACAATCTGCATACATGTCATTTTCTCTGTTCTGTACAGCAGATGTATTCATTTGGTAGTATCACCTGAGTTTTAGATGGGATTTAGTCAAATGATCTTGGCCAGAATTTTCCTTTCCTCATTAAATCCCAACGTTTTGGTGGTGCTACCTTTCATTCCTTGTTTAAAGAATTGTTTCCTGCTTTTTGCTGTTTACATATAATTTTACTTGCATGAACCATGTCATTTACTACTGTTGAAATGTTTGATTATTGCTTGTTATGTTGTGATATTAGGGGTTTATTTTGCTCACAGGATACTTTTGTACTCGAATTATGTGCTCACATTTCACGACATGAAGTTTCTCAGCAGCACCACTGTTTCTTCATATTTGTTTTGTTATATTTCCATATAACACCTGGTTAATTTCATTTCTGGTTTGCTGTTTTTCTTTCTATGTCGTCTTTTTCCCTTTTATCCCCCTGTTAATCTACCCTCCACCTTCCATTTTTATAAAACCATTAAGTTGAGTTACAGCCTTTACTCTTTAATTGAGCAGCGCAACTAGTGCCTAATCAACATTATTTGTCATGGTCCAATAAAAACACAAACACCTACAGACGTTTGACGACCTTTATTGTGATAACATTGCTTAATGACATAACTTTATTGAAACATAAAAGACATGAGGGCAGCAGTCCCGCTCACCCCATGAATACAATTAGCTAATGAAACAGCAGCAAAACTGTATCAAGGATCTATTAAATCAACATACAGGCAGCATCCCCACTCACCCATATATACAATAAATGAAGACAAAGGCAGCGTATCCACTCGCCTTGGATAAACAACAAAGGCAGCATCCCCGCTCACCTTAATTCCTCACAACTACCAATTTTCCATCCACCATCTTGTAGAGGAGGAACAGATGAGGGTCAGGCCTGACCCTCTTCTCCACCCAACAAACCTCAAACCAAAATTAATTGGTTTGGGCAGGGAGGGCAACAAGACCACACCAAAATGTGCTTACTCACTCTGGATTTCCTTTCAAAACCCATCAAGCCACACCCCTCACACTGCCTCACTTCCCTTCAATTTCAACTCGCTTAACCCTTTCCTAACCCTTCTCAGCCACTCAAATAACCTAGCACAGCTTTCACCCAACACCCCCCATCCCACATTAATAGTCCCGTGACAAATTCGTCTGTGCCAAACTTTACTTGTCACGGTCCAATAAATACATAAACACCTACAGATGTTTGACAACCTTTATTGTGATAAAATTGCTTAATAACATAACTTTATTGAAACATAAAAGACATAAGAGCAGCATTCCCGCTCACCCCATGAATACAATTAGTTAATGAAACAGCAACAAAACTGTATCAATCATCAATTAAATCAACATACAGGCAGCGTCCCCACTCACCCATATATACAATAACTAAAGACAAAGGCAGCATATCGCTCACCTTGCATAAACAACAAAGGCAGCATCCCTGCTCACCTTAATTCCTCACAACTGCCAATTTTCCATCCACCATCCTATAGCGGGGGAACAGAAGAGAGTCTGGCCTGACCCTCTTCTCCACCCTCCAGCCCTAAAGGGCTGTTCCCCCTCAAACAATACCTTTCTTCACAAGATCCTCCATCATCAAACCCAAATTAAGATGAAATAAATCCAGACCGAAATTGTTGAGGTGAACTCCATCCAGTCTCTACCACACTGGATCCTTATTGTCAAACTCTACATGTCGAACCGCATGAACCCCAATTTCTCCCAAATATTTTGTCAACTTAAAATTGACATATCTGTGATCCTTCTCTATGGCGGTAAAATTCTGTGCCCCTTTCCATACCAACCGAGGAATAATGTCAGTCCTGATAATAACCATCCCTGGATACATCCTCCATAATGCTAAAATGTCCTCACAAACTTGACAAACAAACTGCCTCTTCAGTACCCTGCCTAAGTCATTTACACCTATATGAACCACTAACACCTGAGGCAACCCCCCACTGAACCTGCAACCCATTAAATTCCTGCAACATTTGACTCCACCTTAGCCCCCTAATACCATGCCAAATGATTTTTAAACCAAAATTATCTAAACCCACATCCATGTCATTAGGTCTAACCTCAGCACATCTAGCAGCCCAGAATATGAGCGAATGACCCAAAATGATGATCCACCTCTGATCTAAGAGAGAGAGAGAGAAAAAAATTTAAAAACAACGCCTCTACAAACTATTTAGTATAATTCAAAAAGTCATTGGATGTCCACCGACCCACCTGTTTGGTTATTTCCACTGACCTACCTTCCTTAGCCAAATCGGATGCCCTACCCATCTGAAAGGAATGTGAAGAAAACTTATCCCATTGCAAACCACCACTCCAAAGCACCCTTCTTATAACCACATTCAACTGATCGCCTGTCAGTGCTTTACCACTTACTGCTGAAAAAAGTAATCCTTAAATTCTACCCTTTTGAGCCCCACACAACTTTCTTCCCCAAACTACAGGGCATCTCCAAGCAACCCCCGCCTCCTCCAAAACAATGGGTGGCTGAAGCCCCTCCTGATCTGTCTTCAAGGAACACAATTTAATATGCACCGCCCTGGGTAATATCAGAACATCCTCCCATACCAATGAACCCAATAACTCCGACACACGAAATGCCCTGCAATACATCTAAACACTAACTGCACACCACAACACATACTCATCCAAACAACCACACACTTTTTACCCAAACCCTTTAACAACATCCTTAAAATACCCTTCGTAACCAGCCATCTCCTATTCATGCTGTTCCTTTCAACTCTAGCCCACCCTTTTAAGACTCTACTCACCACCCATGGCCTAGTGAAATCCTCTAATCCAACCAACCAAGTATACACAGCAATGGCTGCTAAAGCCACCCTCACTGTTCACACTGCCCTTCCCTGCCCCTTCAACATGGCTAGATAGCATAACAATAAATTCTCAGACCACACACAGTCCTCATCAGATAACTGCCACAAATATTTGTCAAAATTAGGCAATGCCATACCGTAGGCTCGTCTCGTGGATGCTGCCCATGATTGTTGCACCAACCTGCCAATCACCATTGCCCAATCTGCCAAAGGCTGAGTGGGACCACTGATGGATGCAATGCCGCTTCTGGAGCCACCTGACAGAACCTGCAGAACTGAAAATTAGACAAATTTTCGGCTATCTCATTCAAAACCCCCAGTACATGTAACCCTGTAAAAGAAAAGTTAATCAATAAGCTATGCAACACCAATTTCCTAAGAATAAATAACAAGTGAGGTGCTTTAGCCATTTTTATCTGTAACACTCTCACCACCATAGAATTATCTGAATGAAATACCTCCTGCCTCCCCTTCAAATGATCTTACCATTCTACTGAAGCCGCCCAGATTGGCATCAACCCATTTCCACTCCTCTGACCAATGCTCCGACCATGGAACAGCAAATCTTTGACCCGCAAAGTAAGGACCCATTCCTGACCCCCCCCCCCCAGCTGCATCAGTAAACAACTGCAGTTCTCCTTGTGTAACCAGTCCAACTGCCAAAATGAAATCCCATTAAACTGTTGTAAAAATTCCATCCACAAATCTAAATCCTCTCATGCCAATTTACTGACCCATTCTATATGGTGCTTACTGTTATGTCCATTCAACAAAAATGCCACAGACCGGCAAAACGTCCATCCAGGATGCACCATCCTGCATGTGAAGTTCAACAAACCCAACAATTCAATAACATCCTTCACCTGAACGTTAGGCCTAGACTTCACCCAAATGATCTTTTTCTGCAGCTTAATCATCTTTCCCTGAGGCAAACAAAACAAACCCTGTTCTGCATCAACAGTCAGCCCCAAAAATTCCAAGGCCCTTGCCAGAACCTCCAACTTATGCTTAGCCAAAGGTACCCCCAAGGCCTCACACATCCCCACAAACTCTTGCATAGCTACCTGCGCCCCCTGTTTACCTTCCCCCACCAATAAAAAATCATCTAAATAGTGTACAGCTTGCTGATCCTCCACCCTCTGCTGCCATATCCAGTGCAAGCTGAGCTAAACTTCTTGAAAGTAGCACATGCCACCGCACATCCCATAGGCATGGCAGTGTCAAAATAAAAGTTGTCCCCTACCACCATACCTAATAACAGCCAGTCCTCCTCCCCCCTCACAGGTAGCAACCAAAAAGCTGACTCAATAGCTACTTTAACTAACCAAGGGTCCTTGAAACTCCTGATAACCCAAACTGCATCATTCAAAGATGAATACATCACTCTAGCCTCTCCACTGGGAATGAAATCATTCACTCAACTCACCTGCAGGGTACGATAAGTGGTGAATTAAGCAAAATTCACCCTGCTCTTTCTTTGGAACCAAACCTAATGGTGACACCTTAAAGTTAGGAAAAGGAGAGCAACAAAAAGGACCAAACACCCTCCCCAGCCTAGCACTCTTTGTCAATCAACTCTTGCAAAATCACCTCCTACCCCTTGACAGACCTCGGTTCTCTCCCCAGACTTCCACCCCCAACCAATGCAAACTTAATTGAAAACCCCTTAAAAAAACCTTCTATTAACTCCCCTGCTACCACTGGCAGCGGATAATGCATCAATAAGTCCCTCAATACATTCACCTTAATAGGAGAATAGTTCTCCAAAATGCCCTCTACTTCCCCGAAAAGTCCCCCCTCCCTTTGGCCCAGAAAATTAGCTTGACCATGCCCGCCTAGCAATGCTGAACGGGCACTGTTCCAACCTCTCATATCCACAAAGTGCAGTGCCTGTCCCCCAACCCGACCCCCACCCCCACATTGCGTAAATGCATGCGCCCCCATACACTGAGCAAATATGAGCAAATCTACAACCCACCCAAGAACACCTGCCGGCATTAAAAGCCTAATATATCCTTGTAACTCCCACAGATGGCTGAGATAATCTGCCCTCAGATGGCTGAGCTAATCTGACAACCTCTCTAGTGGTACCCATCATGGAGGACAGCCAAATGTCCAGATGTCTGACCTCCCAATGCATAGATTTATCTACTGCTTTACATTTGTGAAATTTCTGGTCATACCATAACCATGCATAACCAGGTTTCAAGCTCTGCGCTTCCCTAATAGTAACAAAATAAGCCAAAAGAGGAAGAGCCAGTGACATATCCCTTTCCAAACACACTGCCATATAATAAATGAAACCTAGGACTCAGTTATCCCATGTCTTAGCCCAAAACCTCCCTACCCTTTTGTGACCTATCGCAGCCAATAGGTCCTTCCCATTAGCCGTCTCCACTTCCGTCAACTGCTGAACCCCATCTGCAATCAACTCAAAAATGTTGACAAACTCCCCTTCCCAAATCATCTCCTTCACTAACAGAGATATGTGTGGGGTCAATAAAATGGGAGCCCCTTCCTGTCAAAGGGCTTGCAATGCCAACCAATCCCCTGGCCGTAAACCAAAGTCAGACCCCACCTCATGGACATCCGGCCCTAATTCCTAATCTAACAACAGGGCATCCTCAAAAACCCCTCCACACTCAGCTAAGGCCTCCAGACCACTACCCAGTAGCTCCCTTTGGCCACCCTCACTGTCCCCTACCACACCTACTCCAGGCTCCTCATCCCCCCAAGCATGATGAATTATTCCCTGCAGCTGTTAAAGGGGGCATCATCACATCTGTAGCCTTCTCCGCCGATGCTGTCTGCTTGGCTTTCTTTGCCCTGGATGCCCGGGTTGAAGCCGTCTGCTGCTTCTTACAAATGGTCACACCCTGCATGCTAGTTGTTGGTACCTCAACAGGAATGTCCTTGAATAAATCTTCAGCCTGTGCTACAATACTGGCCCATCTCTGTCTCAAAGCTGCTGCCATAATCCCCTGGAAATAAAACAAAAGTTAATGACGTATAATAAACTTGGCACAATAAATTGCTCTCAAGAACTATGCTGTGTGAAAAGAAACCACCGCTTAATGCATCATAAAGCAAGTATGCTACCTATACTGCCACAAACCCATTTGAACTTCAGTCATTCACCCTGCAGTCAACCATCACACTAGGTCCCTCAAAGTACCTTACAGGAAAAATAAAATCAAGACTCCATTCCATAGCTTTAATTCATCAGCTATAAAATACAAACTGCCATCAGACCCAATACAAACAGCATACTGGAATTTACAGCCCTTGCAGGTCCAGAACGCAGGTCCCTGTACACTATAGTCATAGTAGTTAACCACTAAGCCATCTACAGACACACATTGACATACCAAAACTGAACTACATGACTCGCTATATAACTAAATGCAGTACTAAGGCTAATACTAAATAAACGTAAACCACATTACAAGTGAATTAGCTATGAACCAAGCAGCAGTCAGGGGAAAGAAACATACTGTGCAGCATTCTCAACCACTAAGGGGCTGGCGCACTTTAAATATCATAAAGAACCTAAATGCTGCTTAGTTATGAACCAAGCAGCAGCCAGCGTTTTCTTTTTTTTAGCTAATGCTGAACCTGATCGCAAGGGGCAGGCTCGTGCATTCTTCATAATAGACCTCACTTGAAGGAAAGAACATGCCTGAGCAACAAATAGCCCCAAAAGCCGGTGAAACACCACAGACCACCAGGGAACCTCGGACAATGCGTTAACCCCTTTAAAGAATGCACAAGCAACAACTAACAGCCCCAAAAGCCGGCAAAACACCAGAGACCACCAGGGATACAAGTTAACCACTAAAACATGCACACAAACAACACTGATGGCCCCAAAAGCCTGCAAAAAACACAGACCACCAGGGAACCTTAGACAATGTGACAACCCCTTTAAGAAATGAACGAGCAACAACTAACAACCCCAAAAGCCCGTGGAACACCACAGACCAACAGGGATGCAAGTGAACCCCTAAAACGTGTGGACGAGCAACACTGATGGCCCCAAAAGCCCACGAAACACCACAGACCACCAGGGAAATGTATTAAACTAAAGCAACTATGGTTCAGGGCTACAAAACTGATAAAACTAAATATCATCTTGATCTCCTTCTAAACTGCATTACAAACTTACGTGCTCGAGGTAGCCAGCAAAATACCACAAAAGAAAGCATATCACAATTTCCAACATGCATATGATATAAACTATGTACTTGTTTTGATTGAAAAGTAATAATCTAAAAGGAGATCATAGAGAGGGTCCGTTTAACTGTATGAGCAAGTCACAGGCTTATTGGGCCTGTTTATTTGAACTGTTTCTTTCTGAAATTGGTGCGCCTTGTTGCTATAGCATAGACCAGATTCAGGCCTGCTGAATCTAGCTTTGTTTATATAACTTGAGCACTGATCCAGGTCATTTATTTTTGGAGAAGGGTCTCCTGCACCCTAGTAGCAGCAGTGTGCAGTTAGAACTTGCCGGATTGAAGACTGCTGGAACAGAGCTCAGTTTTAAGCTTTTTTTTGGGTTAATTGGGTAACTTGTTTAAATCAGTTTGTTTGTTTTCTATTGTTTTATATATATATATATATATATATATATATATATATATATATATATATATATATATATAAACATTGCACTTTATTCATTTGCTTTTACTGTATTTGTGTTTCTTCCTACTTTATTACTAGGAGCATTGACTACAACTCTGATCTGTGATATATAATAAGTATCCTTTTCTGTGCATTTAAAGTGTTTTTTTTTATTGTATCTACTTTATTTTCTGAAACAAAACAAAAAACAAAAAAAAATGATACTTGTTTCCCTCCTTTATAAGCTAGTATAGTCCAGTTTTCAGGTTGTGTTTGCCCATACCTTACTTGGATAAAAGGAAGTTTCTCTGTTCACCTGTGAGAGAGGGGAGCTTTAAGCAGCCTATCTGACCCTGTACGATCTGAATAAAAACCTTTGGAAAGCACTTATCTTTGGACAAGGGACTTAATTTTTATTATTTTTGTTCTTATTTTATTTTACTTTTTTCATTAAATTCTGCATTTTAACAGAACTTTTATCACTGGATTACACAGACAGTTTATTTGCTTTTCAGCACAGTGTTAGCCTGGGTGAATCAGCTGTCTTTTGGTTTGTGGATTATTTATTGGACAGTTCACCGCAGCAAAAGGGAATATTTTTTCATTTTTTTGTTGCCCCTGTAGGAGTGGTTTCAACCCAGAAATTTGTAGTTTATTGGCCATTTGGGGCTAATTTCGATCTCTTTCATTTCCCTGTTATAAATACCGCATTTTTTTTAGCTAGGGTATAACTATTCCTGGCTCCACAAAGTCTCCTCTTCAATTTTTCCCTTGGAACTAGACAAACTTTCAACTTAAGCACTCAAGCCATTCATTTCTCAGCTCAGCACTTGCTCAAACTTCATAGCAAGCACTTATAAACCCTAGCACTAGACCCTCCTGTACTGTACAGAAGGACAAGGCACTCCATTCGACCTTACCAGCCATCCAGTAAAACAGTTTACTGTACCTATCCAGGCATGTCCAAAGGGCAGTTTCAGGTGTACTCTCCAGTCCAACTAGTGAATCTGGGCATTTTGACACAATGTTACAACTGCCTCATGTACACAGACAACCATCTCCTCCTACCACCAAACATTAATACATGCGAGAGATGCAATTATACAGCCAAACTGGAGGCTAAGCTCTCTCAACCCAAGACTGGATCAGACAGTCAAGAGGAGAAGGGAAATACTTGCATCATACCACCAGTCTCGCATAGACACATTAAACCAGCACCAGCAAAAAACACACATAAATACATGAAAACATACTTGGAGGCTCTAAATAAAAATCTGCAAAAGCAACAGAGACCTCCAAAGCAAACATCCAAGCAACCTCCACCCCCCCAAACAAACCATGAAACACATACTTCACAAAACCAGTGTGTCATGCAATCACAGCCCTTAAGGCAAAATAACATACCGACATACTAGTAATAGGTGACTCTATAGTCAGGCACACTGATGTCCCACTCACTAGGCTGAATATGGAGAAGGTTACTGTTTGCTACCTGTCAGATGCCAGGATCCATCACATAACACAAGCACTCGGGTCACTCCAGAACAAGTACAAATATGACTCTGTCATTGTCCATGTTGGTGTGAATGACCTGAGCCATTCCTCCCTGGACTACATGTAAAGAGACATGGAAGAGCTCTCTGATCACATGGCCCAGGTGGCATGACCCTGACCCTGAGTAGCATCCTGCCCTCACCAAGAATGATATCACGGTATAAAAAAAGAATTCTCGATTTCAACAATTGGCTAAGTTTCTGGTGTCATTCAAAGGGGATCTAGTGTCTGTCTGCCTGGGATGACATGCTCGACAAGCAACACTGCTTCACTAGAGATGGCTTGCACCTGTCACCCTTAGGCTTTTGAATACTGGCCAAGGTTCTTGCCACCCCAATAATGCCTTTTTTAGGCAAGGCTCAAAGACAAACCCACCACTGTAAATAGCACAGTAACAAAAAACTGAGGGTAATGCTACTCAATGCCAGAAGTCTAAACCTCAAAATGCACGCACTCGAGGCACTCCTCAGTATGGAGAAAATCAATATATGTGCAGTAACAGAAACCTGGTTTAAGGCTCCAGAGAGCACCCCAGCACTACCAGACTACAACTTATACCAAACATTTCGGCCACAGAACCCAAACCAAAATACAAAAGGTGGGGGCGTATCCATATTTATTAAGGATACCCACACCTCCAGGTTAGTGGCACAGCACAAAGCTTCAGAGATCATCCACATGCAACTAACAACAGGCAAAACTGCAATTCAAATTGTAGCTTGCTATAGATAACTCACCATGTCCCAGGACCCCCATTCTGCATTTCTGGAAACACTGGGAAACATAAACGTCCTACCAAACACCCTAATATTTGGTGATTTCAATTACCCAAACATTAACTGGGAGAACTACTCAAGTACTAACTCCCTTGCCCAACATTTCCTAGAATTTATAAACTCAAACACCCTGGTTCAACTGGTCAACACTCCTACCAGAGGTGACAACATATTGGACCTGGTCCATCAGCAACACAGGCGACCGGTGTTCCACACCGGAGGTCAACCCCTCACTGGTTAGATCTGATCATAAACAAATCACTTTGGATATACACATTCCTCCCCCACCCTCAGACAAGGAAAACACAGTGAAAACCTTTTCAAAAGCAAACCACATTACTTAAGACCGAGGTGGAAAGTTTCCTCCCAGATTTTCTTTTGTGGATTATGTATTGATTATCAGGAATAAGCTTACTGAGCTTATAGACTTGACACAGGCGCAACTAGCCCAAACACTGCAGTGACAAAAAGTTTGGTATAAATGAACAGTAACAACACAAGAATAAAATCTTGGACAAAGGGTAAATGCACTTACCCATGTTCAGCAAAATAAATGATACTTACCCCTGTTCAGCAAAAAAAAAATGGTACTTGCTCCTGTTTAGCAAAATAAGTTCTAAGCTGCACATGAAGTTCCTTTTGCTATTGTAAGTAAAGTTAACAATGGTAATTATGTTGTGGAGTTTTCAAGCAGGATGCAGAACTGCAAGCTTTATTACTTTAACATGATGAATACTTGTCAAAATAGAGATCAATTTGAAATTCATTATTTGCAATTGATTATTAGAGAAATTACTTGTGGGGGTCTTGTAATAGACATCAGTGAAGTTCAGTCTGGGACTTCAGGAAAGAAGGCAGTGTTTCTGCAGCAGATATCCCCTATCCAGGTACAGGAAACATGAGCAATATTACAAGACATTGGAGACACGATCATTACTGAACCTAGGTCTTGTTATCTTATGGGACAACAAGCAAATACAAGGACACAGTGGTCAATCAAGCAGACTTCACAGATGGCACCATTACAAGCAAGCATATTATGAGGGAGTATCTAAAGGAGATGTTAGTTTTAAAGTAAATTAAAAATGCAGTAATCCATCAACCTCACTAGTAGTGCTGCTCCTTAAAAAGTATGAGACCACTTGCTTCTGTGTAGATTACAGGAACATACAAAGTCATATAAAATCAGATGTTTATCCCATGCACAGAAGAAATGAAGCTTTAGAACAGATGGGTGAGACTAAGCCTCTGTCATTGATCTATCCAGTGGTTATTGGCTTAACACCCACAGTAGGGGAAATATCAGCTTTTAATATACCATTTGGATTATATGAACTCAGCAACAAAAAGAAACTACAAGCACATGATCTATGCTGATTAGATATCTGCTTTATACATGACAAAACAATTCAATGCACAAGCTTTCATCTTACAGGGATGCTCTCTCAGATACTTAAAAATCTTTCATTAATGCAAATGTCCAAGTTTAGATAGTAAACAGATGGAAGTATTAACCAATGAAAGCAGAAGATATACTTACATATTACTATAATTATTTCAATGAAAATTCATTCATAAAGTGCATAATCTCATGATGTAATTCAATCATAGACTGATTTGTTGTTAAGAAAAGATGCAACACCACTAACAAAAGAAACCATCAACATTTGATATAAATGTTTAATATAATAAAATTAATATATATAAACAAAGTAAAAAAACAGATCAAACTTATATACATAATCAGCTTTTTAACAATAGATGATAATGTTTTAACAATCTGTTTCAAAGTAACAAGTTTATTAATTCCAGACTACTTACCAGCAAATAGAAATGTTATCCAATGACGTTGATATATCTCAAGAAACTGTTTTATATCACCATTTCTTGGATGTTATTAACTTATTCATTTCCCTTTGGTTACTAGGAAAGTCTGACTAGGCAAAGTCACTTTTCAGTAGAAGGCTAGAAAGAAAATCTCCATTCAAAACATCTCCACAGGTGGTTAGCATGAGTTAACAGTAAAAATATACTGTATAACTCTGACGTATATATAACATGCAGACCACATGGAACATGTGCTATCCAGTTCATACAGCATGTTATGTTCACATGCATCTTTAGAACCTTCCGCATTGTCTTGCAAGTACATGATCACATTTTAAATTTAGTATATAGACAGCAAATGAGGCATGTGCTGTTTATAAAATCTGTAAAAATTCACTTGTAATGCGTCACTAGATTATTATAGTAAAACTGGGATGATTTTTATTTTAGTCCTTTGGTTTCACTGCATAAGGCAGAGACTTTATTATTAGGTTCATACAAGGAGAGACCATTTTTAATAGGCATGTGTGCACTGAGATTTTAGTCTGTATCGGGTATAAGAGTTTGAATAAGAAGGAGGCTTAGAAGTGGGGCAGTTACAAGTGTGGGACCTTTTTATCGATGCACATGTTCTAATGAGATTTTAAATTGTAGATGGTAGATGACCATGCCTCTCAAATGTACCTTTAAGCTTAAATGCACCTCATTATAAGGGGTACTTATTATAAGTCTTAAAAATTCCATGTTCCTCACTATTCCATGTAGAAAGAGTCTGCCACAAATTCATTGTTAAAAATGTTTAATAGATGTCCATGAAAAATAATTCTGAATTATATTAATTCATCAAAGGAACTTTAAGTATAACGTAACTAAATTTAACCATGCTGTGAGTTTCCACTGTGAGCTTCCAAACTGATGCTATTAGTGTCTATACTATGAGAGTTGGGATTGACTGCCATTGTTTATAAATATACCAAGAGTATGGAAAGTAAGTGTTACTATTTTTTTTTGAGTGAATACTAGATGTTGGTTCACTCAGAGCAGTTCTTTGATGTGTGTGTTTGCCTGTTTAATAATTAGATGTTTGCAGATCATCTGGTTGGAGTACCAGAGGATGCTATGGACAGTCCGATGGTCAATGAAAGTTAATGATTATGTGGCTCAAACAAGTTAAGGTATTTAAGTACAAGACAGTCATCATCATCTTCTTTCGGCTGTTCCCGTTAGGGGTCGCCACAGTGGATCACCTATTTCCATTTCTTCCTGTCCTCTGCATCTTGCTCTGTCACACCAACCACCTGCATGTCCTCTCTCACCACATCCATAAACCTTATCTTAGGCCTTCCTCTTTTCCTGTTACCTGGTAGCTTCATCCTTAGCATCTTTTTCCCAATATACTCAGCATCCCTCCTCAGCACATGTCCAAACCAATGAAATATTGCCTCTCTGGCTCTGTCTCCAAACCTTCCAACCTGGGCTGACCCTCTAATATACTTATCCCTAATCCTGTCCACCCTCGTCACACCCAGTGCAAATTTTAACATCTTTAACTCTGCCACATCCAGCTCAAACTCCTGCCTTTTTGTCAATGCCACTGTCTCCAACCCATATAACATAGCTGGTCTCACTACCCTCTTGCAGACCTTCCCTTTCACTCTTACAGGTACTCATCTATCACAAATCACTCCTGACATTCTTCTCCACCCACTCCATCCTGCCTGTACTCTCTTCTTCACCTCTCTTCCACACTCACCGTTACTCTGAACTATTGACCCCAAGTATTTAAACTCATCCACCTTCGCCACCTCTACTCCTTGCATCCTCACCATTCCTCTATCCTCCCTCTCATTCACACACATATATTCTGTCTTAGTCCTGATAACCTTCATTCCTCTTCTCTCTAGAGCATATCTCAATCTATCCAGGGTCTCCTCCACCTGTTCCCTACTCTCACTACAGATCACAATGTCATCTGCAAACATCATAGTCCATGGGGACTCCTGTCTGATCTTGTCTGTCAACCTGTCCATCACCATTGCAAATAAGAAAGGGATCAGAACTGATCCTTGATGTAATCCACCTCCACCTTAAATGCATCTGTCACTCCCACAGCAGACCTCACCGCTGTCACACTACCCTCGTACATATCCTGTACCACTCTTACATACTTCTCTGACACTCCTGACTTCCTCATACAATACCACAACTCCTCTCTAGGCACCCTGTCATATGCTTTCTCTAAGTCTACAAAAACACAATGTAACTCCTTCTGACATTCTCTGTACTTCTCCATCAACACTCTTAGAGCAAACATCGCATCTGTAGTGCTCTTTCCCGGCATGAAACCATACTGCTGATCACTAATCATCACGTCCTTTCTTAACCTAGCTTCCACTACTCTTTCCCATAACTTCATCCTGTGACTGATCAATTTAATCCCTATGTAGTTACTACAGCTCTGCACATCACCCTTATTCTTAAGAATCGGTACCAAAACACTTTTTCTCCATTCCTCAGGCATCCACTCACTTTCCAAGATTTCATTAAACAATCTGGTTAAAAACTCCACTGCCATTTCACCTAAACACCTCCATGCTTCCACAGGTATGTCATCTCGGCCAACAGCCTTTTCATTCTTCATCCTCTTCATAGCTATCCTTACTTCCTCCTTGCTAATCCATTGTACTTCATGATTCACTATCCCTACATCATCCAACCTTCTCTCCCTCTCATTCTCTTCATTCATCAACCCCTCAAAGTACTCTTTCCATCTCCTCAACACACTCTCCTCGCTTGTGAGTATGTTTCCCTCATTATCCTTTATCACCTTTACCTGCTGCAGATCTTTCCTAGCTTGGTCCCTCTGTCTAGCCAATCAGTACAGGTCCTTTTCTCCCTCCTTAGTATCCAACCTTTCATACAACTCTTCATATGCCTTATCCTTAGCCTTCACCACCTCTCTCTTTGCCATGCACCTCATCTCCTTATACTCCTGTCTACTTTCTTCATCTCTCTGACAATCCCACTTCTTCTTTGCCAACCTCTTTCTATGTATACTGTCCTGTACTTCCTCATTCCACCACCATGTCTCCTTGTCATCCTTCCTCTGTCCAGATGTCATACCAAGCACCTTTCTAGCCGTCTCCCTTACTAGCTCTGCTGTAGTTACCCAACTATTTGGTAACTCTTCACTGCCACACAGTGCCTGTCTCAACTCATCCCTGAACTCCACCTCACAATTACCCTTTTTCAGTTTACAAGACAGTGATATCTTTAATTAACAAATTGATGCAACATCTTCTCCCACCCTAAATCAAAATGTTTTTTGGTAACCTAAATTATGCACATGCTTTGGTAATCCATTTGTTAGCACTTCCATCTAATAGATATATAGTTTTCAGCTATTCTACCAGTTAAATATCTTGAAGATTCACCAAACTCAATAAAAAAGTATGTAGTTATGTAGATAAAAAAAAAACTGCTTTGGCATTTTGCATACTTATCAAAACAGTACAGTATGCCTGCTATTGGATGGTTACTAATAATAAGTTGACAAAAACAGCATCCATAACATGGCAGTAGCATGCTCAGAATGCGAGGGATATGCTGATCATACTAAAAAGTGCTGTCTTAGCCATAAGGTCAAATATATGTCAGGTATGAATGATAAAAATATTAACCCTGGTCATCATTTAGGCATTGATAAGAGTTAAAAAGATCCTGCCAAGCAGAAGCTATATAGACGCGATCTATACCTGTTACCTAAAATTATGAAAGCACATTCCTGAGAACAGTGGAATACTTACAGAAAGTTTGGTCCTCATGCAGCAGAACAGGCCAAATAAAATTATCTGGAGAATGGATGTGAGCAGGTATTCCAAAGGCACGTTGAAGCCTTAATAGAACTTTTGAAACTACTTGACCTTGATAATACCAAATATTTGATTGTAAAGGTAGTTGTTTTTACTATAGCTTGAATGATGTGCTTAGCTAGGATTCTTCAACGACAGATCACCCAGTGGTGTGTCTTAGTAATATAACCCAGAAAAGGGAAGTATCATATGCAGTTGTGGGGAAGGACTGTTTGGCAAAGGTGTAGATTTCATAAGATTCAGCCCTATCTATTTGGTAGAAAATTTACAGAGTAACAGACCATAATCTCTTCAAGTAGTTACAGTGATATAGTTGGCAAAATGCCTAACTACTCTGAGGGAGTTTGGCATAACAGCCCTACAATTTCATTTGTTAGTAGGGCAAATGTAGATGGACTGTCAAGATAGGCAAATGAGTGGTGTACATGCAAGTATACTTTCTCCCCAAGTTACATTTTTTGGGGAGGTCTCCCAAGAAAAATAATTTGTAACCTAGAAAAGGGGGGATAAATACCAATTCAGAGGCATTGATGGCTTCTCTAGTGCTCAGTGATGCTCTCAATCTGACATCTCTCAACTCTTAGTGAAGGAGCAAATAAATATAAAGGTCACTTCTCTTCTAAGCAGAAGTGCAGTTCCTAGTGCCAGCTCCATAAAGAAGAGAACAAAAATAAAGATAATTAAAAATAACTGTAGCAATATATTCGCTTGCTACATTTGTATCAAGCAGCATGCTCCAACTGAAGAGCACACCAAAGTGCTTAAGGAACTGCACAGATTTAAAAATGTAAAATGGAAATTTCTTTATATATATATATATATATATATATATATATATATATATATATATATATATATATATATATATATATATATATATATATATATAAAGTATGACAATTTTTCTTTAATAATATGGAGTTGTTTACCACAAACTGGAATTGTTTATCATCATCATACTGACTGTTTGCTTGATAAGCTTAATTATCTCGCCACAGAATGCAAGTGTATTTCTGTTCTAGTGGGTGTTTTTTGAAACTCATCCAACCAACACGGAATCTACTTAACAATAGCTACTACTGTTATTTTTTTAAATTTTTTTCTGAGATAGTTATTTGGACTCAGATATCATTCTATCCACTGTGTAGTGTACTGACCCAGAACTGCTGCTGTTCTTTTATTACATTTTATCTAAGACTGTAATTTGGAGTTGAAAATCATCTCTAACCTCAGCGGACAATGTTCAGGCTTTACTCTCTGTCGCCTGGGACTACTTTTTAGACTCGGAATAGTCTATGTAGGGGGAACATTGATATTTTCATTTTAAGTCTTCACTCAGAAACAATAAGTAATATGAAATAAAATAGCAGACTCACTTAGATTTTTTTTTTCAATAGTCAGATGTTATGTTGTCCATCTCGCCTTCCTTCTTTCTGGTTGGGTTCGGAGCCAATCTCGGCTCTGACTCGGCCAATTCTAAAGCTCAAAGTGTCCTTACTGGCTCGAGGCTAGCCCCTTATCCCAGCATGCTTAGCGGTAGCTACACAGATCTTGTTTGCCGCTTGCAGCATTGAGATTCTCTACTGCTGGCGCGGGCTAAGTAGTGATATTTTTCTATAAAAATTATTATTGTTTAAGGCTAAATTTCTTTATAGTTTAGTGATTATTCCTTCTATATCACCCCTTTCCTCGTTGCTTTTTTTTTTTGTTGTTGTTGTTAGGCCATCGTTTTCTCTCAGGTCTTTACCTGTATGTTGTTGTCGCTGGCCCATTTTTCTTGAGGGTTGTTGTCTTGTCCTGTTATCCCTCCATTTCAGTTAGAGGCCTTCTACCTTTGGGAGCAGTAGCCATTTAACTTAGAGGCTACCCCTCCCTTCTTCCTCTCTTTTCTTCTAAAAAAAAAAAAAAAACACACTCTCCAAGTTGTTAGTCCTGTCCTTTGTGGTGTTTATAATGTCTAAATAAATACCTAAGCAGTCAGGGTTCAAGAAATGTGGCCAGAAAATGTCCCTTACGGACGGGCACATGAGTTGTGTATATTGTCTAGGTGCAGTCCACCTGCAGGACTCGTGCTCTGTTTGCCATGCCTTTAGCGCATGGGTTTTGCAGGAGAGGTGCAACAAACTTATTTTGAGAGGATTATTAAAACCCCAGGTTGAAGTAGCATCGGAGACTCAGCCCTTAAAAAAATCTGATGACAAACTGGCATCTTCGTTGGCTCCACCTTTGGTGCCGACAAAGTCTAGACCCAAATCTTCATAACCTTTGGAGCAGATTCTTTGCTCCAAGGAGTCTTTTTCTCCAGCGGCTCCATCAGTGTCTTCGGAGCTGTCCCAGACCCAAAAGAGATTGAGATCTCCTTCGCTGGACCTGGTGAGATCTGTGCCTCAGTCTCCACTGTTGCAGTCAGTGGCGGGTAGTCACCAGTCCTCAGCCCACTCCTCTCGATCATCCAGGAGTTTATCAGATGATGATGTGAAGAGAGTGGTGAAGAGACTGCTCAAGACACTGGTATTTGCTAAATTGTTGGTGAGCCCAGGACAGAAGGAAGTGGTGCTGTTGTCCGAACCAGTCCCTTTCTCTATTCCTCCTCTGACTGCATCCAGTTTGGAGCCGGAGTGCACGGAAGTAGTAGTGGTGGAACAATCGGTTTCGACAACCATTGCCTTGTTGGTTCCGGCATCCACTCCGATCTCCTCGATAGTCCACCCTGTCAAGGGGTCTGAGCACCGAGACTCTCTCATCAGCTCCGAGGAGGGAATTGGCATCGGACCCTTGTCCGACCCCACTTTCCCCCTTGGAGCCTCAGCGCAGGTGAGTTTGGCTCCCACATCTGCCTTGGAGCCATCACCTTCGATGTGGAGGAGTTATCTAGGCTCCTTGGAGCCAGAGCCTCCCTCTCTTTTGGAATGCCGTGCCTTCGAGGTGATGGAGTGTGCTGTCTACCAAGACCGCTCCACCCTCGGCTCCATTGGCTCCATCCCCATCCCTGGTGTCTGACTTGGATCCTCCTCTCCATCTCAAGCGTAGGGAACTGATGCTCCAGGATGCCCCACAGGGTGACCCCTCTTCTTCTGAGATCTCTCCTGAGCATGCCTCAGAGGAGGTTCCCAGGAAGAAAAGATGTAAGAGGAAGTATGTGGACTCCCCTGAGTCCGTCACTTCTGACACAGACTTTTATGACTCAGAAGGGTCCCCATGGTCTCATTCTCAGACATCCTGGAGATCCTTAGGCAGAGGGGAAACTGGAAGTCCCTTGCCCATTCTGAGGATGACTCTGTGTACCTGGACGCATTTGTTTCCCGACCCTCCACCTCCTGGGTGTCTCTGCCTTTCGACCCACTTTTGTCTGTAGTGACTCGAAAGGTGTGGAGTGCTCCAGAGACCATGGAGCCCATTCTTAGAAGGCCTAACAAGTTCATTACCACACTTGAGGCATACCAGTTGATGCTATGGTGGTGGCAGCAGCCACCAAGAAGGAACTTCCGGATACTTCCTCTTCTACCAATCCACCAAACAAGGAGTCTAGAGCCATGGATAGATATGGGAAGTGTGTTTTCACTTCAGCAGCCTTTACTCTTTGGTCACTGAACTATTCAACACTTTTCACAAGAATTCAGAGGGATCTCCTTAAAGAGCTGGGAGATACCCTCCAGGATCCTTCAGCTGAGGGAGCGGCTTCCAAGTCGGCTAACCAGCTAGCGACCCTAACTTCCATTGTTAACTCCTCCATGTGCCTGATTTCTTAGACAGCAGATGGAGCGAGTAGGGCTGCAGGCACAGGAGTTGCTCTTTGCAGATACTCCTGGATGTGCCTTTGTCAATTTGTGGAGCCCTTCCAAATCCTCCTTTACGATCACCCCCTTTGATGGGTCAGCCTTGTTTGGGCCACACGTTAGGGAGACTCTTACCAGGAGTGAACGAGATGGCAAATCTCTCTCTGCCGTAGGAGTCCATTTTTCCACTCCATCCAAGTCTTATCCCAAAGGCCAAAAGAGTGGTAAAATGCGGTTCCGTAAATCCCAGGGAGCTCTGCCAGACACTCATGAAGATAATTCCCTCAGGGGGGGTCTGCAACAGAGTGACAGGGAAACGTTCTCTGCCAGGCCATTTCAGAATCCATGAAGGGTTGCCCGGCTGCCCACCTCTGGAGGCAGTTGGGGGCAGAATATCACTATACCCAAAAGCCTAGCAAGATATAACAGACGACGCGTGGGTACGGTGCATAATATCCAAAGATTACAAAATTCCTTCTTCCAAACACACCCAGGAAGTCAAAAACAATCTCAGATGTTCCACCCAATCTTTGGGATCAAGCAGCCCTGGAAGTAAAAAGTTTGGTGCAAATAAGAGCCATTCAGGAGGTCCCCGCAGACCAGATCAAATCTGGAACTTGCTCAAGGTTATATTTAGTTCCAAAAAAGACAGGGGACTTGGATACCTATCCTGGATCTCAGCAAGTTAATAAGGTCGGTAAAGAAGACCAAGTTCCAGATGGTGACACTGCAGTCCATTCTACCCTTTTTAGATCAGGACAATTGGATGTACTCTATCGATCTCCAGGACACATACTACCATATAAAAATGGACAGGAAGTCCAGGAGACATTTACACTTCCATCTGGGAGCCAGTCATTACCAGTTCAGAGCTCTGCGCTTTGGTCTCACTACAGCCCCCAGGGTGTTCACCAAATGCATGGCAGTAGTGATGGCTCACCGGAGACATTTGGGATTCCAGGTGTTTATTTATCTAGACGACTGGCTCCTCACTGCCACCACCAAGCATTATCTCTTAAGGGCCAGGAACCACATGATTCACACTTGTGCACATCTAGGAATCACAATAAATTACAAAAAAATCTGCCTTGTTGCCCTCTCAGTGTATTACTTTCATAGGTGCTCAACTAAATACAAGAGGCATGATAGCCAAGCTCCCATAGGAAAGGATGCTTACAATTCAACATCAGGTCTCTCTCCTCTTTTCAAAGTCAAAGGTCCAGGCATGGTTAGTCCTAAAGGTCTTGGGCTTGATAGCAGCTGCCATTACTCTAGTCCCGTTAGCTCGTTACCATATGAGGATTTTGCAGCGGCTCCTTTTCACTCAGTGGCTGTATCAGGATCTACGAATGTTACACATGATCTTAATCATGAATGCTTACAAAAAAGATCTACAGTGGTGACTCCACTCTCCCCTAGTGACTCTAGGCAGACCCTTTGTAGCCCCTCATCCGGTAGCCACAGTGACCATGGACACTCCCCAGATAGGATGAGGGGGGCATTATCTAGGACAGACAGTCCACGGAACTTGGCAACCTCACGAGTACCATTTGCATATCAATGTCCTGGAGATGAGAGCGTTTTATTTGTATTGCAAGCACTTCACGACTCTCTTTCTTTGGGCTATATAGCAATTCAGATGGACAACATGTCAGTGGTGGGGTACATCAACAAACAGGTTGGAACAAAATCTTACCCCTTGTGTCGGGAGGCCTTTGAGTATGGCAATGGGTGATTTCCTCTCAGCATTTTCTGGTTGCAGCACACATCCCGGGGAAGTCCAACATGATAGCGGACAAGCTCAGCAGAGCAATTCACATGTCCAATGAGTGGTCTCTGAAACAGTATGGGGCCAGCCATACTGCAATCATTTTGCCTCATGCCTAAACAACAAATGCAGCAGCTACTTTGCTCTAGTTCCCCCACCAGGATAATCACCCAGAGATGCACTTATCCAAGATTGGCCCCCAGGAATTATTTATGCCTTTCCTCCAATTCCAAAAGTTCTTCAGAAAGCAAAGTCTGAGTCGCAAGCTGATCCTCATTGTCCCTTACTGGCCTCATCAGATATGGTTCCTGTTCCTTTGGCATTACCTGCAAGAGGAGCCTTGGATTCTGGACCTGTTTCCAGATCTCCTGACACATCAGTTGGGTGCTTTTCATCCCTCGATTCAAACTCTCAAGCTGACAGCTTGGTTTCTCCACTTCCAGTCCTAGTCAGGCTTCTGGATATCTCACCTATGGATCAATATATTTTAGTTTCTTCTCACAAACCAACTACAAGGAAACTTTACGCTAGTAAATGGAAGAGGTTCTCTTTCTGGGCTGAGCAAAATGACATTGATCCCTTTACAGCACCAATTTAAAAAATGTTAGACTTCCTGGCCGAAACCTTTGAGAAAGGAGCAGCGGCTGCTATGATTTGAGTTCAACTGGCTGCTATTTCAAATTTTCATTTGGGCCTTCTAGGTTTTAACATCATGTCCCACAAGCTATGTAGGGCCTTTTTGAAAGGTGCTACCCTATTAAGGCCTCCCATCTGAGAACCTCTCCATCCTTGGGATTTAAATTTAGGACTAGTGGCCTTCATTCTCCCTCCCCTTTGAACCAGCTGCTTCTTGTCCTCTAAAATTCTTATCATGGAAGAACCTCTTCCTGATTGCAATTACATCAGCTAGGTGGGTTTCTGAGTTACAGGCACTTTCCATCCAGCCGCCTTATACGATTTTTCACAAGGATAGAGTATCTCTTAGAACAAATCATTCCTTTTTACCAAAAGTCTGTTCAGAGTATAATTTGAATTAGTCAATTGAACTCCCTGTATTCTTTCCAAATTATGGCAACAAGGCAGAGTATACTACATCAATTGGATGTCCACAGACAGTTACGCTTTTATCTTCAAAGAACCAAGGACATCAGAAAATCAAATCAGCTGTTTGTAACCTTCTCAGAGTAAGCAAGGCTCAGCAGTTTCCAAAGTGACTTTGTCAAAATGGCTGTCCAGTACTATTACTTATGCTTATGAGTTTCAGAATGCGTCTGTCCTGGGAAAGGTAAGGG
Source organism: Protopterus annectens (assembly GCF_019279795.1). Classification (NCBI taxonomy): domain Eukaryota; kingdom Metazoa; phylum Chordata; order Ceratodontiformes; family Protopteridae; genus Protopterus; species Protopterus annectens. Next base: position 1,837,914,909 of record NC_056739.1, read on the forward strand.
GACACTCTACTAGGTCCTTGGCTACCTCCATAGCTTTTCAAGCCAAGCTTCCATTAGATACTATTTGTGCGACAGCAATATGGGCTACTCCCCATACCTTCATTAATCATTACAAAGTGGACATGGCCTCTTGGAACAGGGCATCTTTTGGTTCCATGGTTCTGAAGTCTCTTTTCCAGTGAGCCACCCAGGATTTAGGTGCTAGGGATGCTGTCCCAACCAGAATGAAGGATAAAGAAGTTATGTTCTTACCATAACATTCCATGTTTGTTGTCCTTTATCTCGCCTTCCTTCTTGCATCCCTCCCTCCTTCGCCCATCCTGGATGATTGAGAGGAATTCCCTTTTTGTCTGATTTGGCCGAGTTTCCTTTGCTTTTCAGCTGTTTGTATAGTCCTTTTCACCATTGTTGTTCTGTTGTTTTCGGTACAAGGAAGCAGTATTGTTTGGTTACCTCCTTTATTTGGTAATTTATAGTTCTCATATCTAGTGGTTAGTTGTCACAAATGAGATCTGGGTAGCTATCACTAAGCTTTCTGGGATAAAGGGCTAGCCACAAGCCAGTAAGGACTGTTCGAGCTTTAGAAGTTGCCGGGTCGGAGCCGAGATCGACTCCGAACCCAACCATAAAGAAGGAAGGCGAGCTAAAGGACAACAAACATGGAACGTTATGGTAAAAACATAACTTCTTTTTTACCCATATGAAACAACTTATATTATTTTCCCTGTGCAAATGCAATACCTTTCTGTACATGTAAACAGTTCTTTTTTTAAAAGTAAATGGTTTTCAATTGTAAAAGCTTTATATTTTACTAGAGAAAGGTACTCTAACAGCACTGGTATCACTGCTGGGATCACTCCCATTTGAAGGCAGACTGGCAATCAGCTCTAATTTAATGTTGCTTGGCTCATTAGAACAGTGTTCGGAATTGACATATTTTTGAATTAGATTAACAATCTGACTTGTGGCAGCACATACCATGAATGAAGGAAAGAGGTATTATCAGTAAAGTGGTATCAACAGCCTTTTCTGGGAAATTATAAGGAAGTATGAATGACAAAATAATCTGTTTAAATCTCGATTACTGTTGGTAAACTTCCAATAGAAGGCACTGAGCTCAGACTGATGTGTGTGAAATCCTGGGGCACCAATGATTGCAATCTTGTTCCATAGCTGAGGATATAATGCTTATTTTACTGATACTGATGTTAGCCCTTACCAAAACAGAAGTGCAAATTCACCTTAACTTCATAAGGTAAGTCACACCTTGCATACATAATGCATGGCAGTAGATCAGATTTAGGATTCACTCCTCCCATTTCATTTTTATTTGATTGAATAGTGTTTTTTAAACCCATCTGGTCGACTATTATCTAACCATACCTTGCCTGCTATTTCTTAACACTCTCAGTCCTTCCCTTCTCTGACCCAACTCCTCAACCTGCTTACAAATTGCTTTCTTCTAACTCTTGCTAAGCAACCCTCCTCACCCCCAACTCTCCTGTGATGTTTACTTCCATTATAACCTGCACCCTCTTTTGCAATTACAACTGCTCCTATGTGCAAGAAGCATACATTCACTTTCACTTTCTCTACTACTAATCCCTCTCATTTAATCTAACATCTGTAACCTCACTTTTTCAAATCTCTGCAATGGCAACGTATAATTTATTTTTACTAACCATAATCTCCTGCCACTATAGAGTTTGGCCTGTCTTGCTTTATAGCATCCTTTTTTTTCTGTAATCCACTATTTCAGTGACAAATTACGTAGATCACCATAAGAGCCGCTCTTCATAGTTCACAGTTTCAGTGACAATTTTTGCACTCCTCCATGAAGCATAGATTTTTCACCCACTGCAGCCCTAAAATAACGTGCTATCATCAGATCATCCTTTTGCACCCTTTTCTTGTGGACTGCATGCATCATTTTTCTAAATACATTCCAATGTATTTATCCTTATGTGGACCGTTGCCTTCTTTCTTTTACATTACCATGCTCGGTTATCATTCATTTTCCCCATAGTACCCTACATTTCTCCTTCTAGCTAATGCCATACTTCCAAGTACTATCTCTATCTACTCGTTTTATTAAATGGAAGTGAAAAGGAAAGGGGAAAACATGGTAGACAGAATATGCCCCAGGCTGTCTTACCTGCTTGCATGCTCTTGGCAGTAATAATATTACTTCTTAATTCCCACTCACATCCCAACCAAGTCCTTGATGTTAACACTTTAATGGGCATTACTCTAACTTCACGTATTTACCATCCAGACCTAATCAATTGGCATGCACCCATTATCTGTAAGTAGACTATGCCATAAGCTGTACTATAGTAGTCTCATTCCCATATGAATGAACCTGCATGCTGCCTATAAATTCTCCAGAATGAAGGCTTATAGGCACAAATTGACACCAATTTTATGCTTAATTCTACTAACCAAGGCAATACAGATGAATCCTAGTTGTACTAATTACACCACATGGTCTCCAAGTAGTACTGCATTTTTAAGCATTGTATGCATGAACATATGCAGCATAAATAACACATGGCTGCAGGGTGAACTCTGGCTAAACTAAAATAAACCTATGATTTATTTTCAAAAACTGAATACTGACTTAAAGAAAACTCTTGGATCTCCCTGGAAATTAACCTGGAATGAATACTGCACAGACAACAGTCGACAAATGAGGAGTGGGTATGGGGTAAAAACCTGAGTTCAGACATTTGGCTATCTAGACCCCAAACTGCTTAGCAGAAATAATACTACCTCTGATTCAGCACCTAATTGGACTTCAGCACAAAATGCTCTGAGAAAACCTGCTATATTCAATATTGCTACTGTCTATATCACTCAGCACTTTTCAGTACAACTAGCACAATATAACTCTAGAAACATTTTATCACATTTTCTGCACCACAAACAGATGCTCTTTGGTGATCTGAATTTGATTGGACAGAATCTGTCAAACATCACTTAATAAGGTTCTTATCCAGCAACAACTAGGATCAATTGATGACTGGGGGAACTTGCTTTGATGCTAATTCAGGTAAATGCTCACTGACTACATGATATTCTAGTAACAGATATGTGCAGCAAATGCATTTCACTTAAAATCTTACCAAACACTATCGATGATCATACTGCATGCAATTTCTGTTGGATTTTAAGGCACAGTAAAAAAAAAAAAAAAAAAAAGACTTGGGCGGACAATACTATTCAGACCAAAAACTACTCAAACTTCTGATGCAGCTCTCCAGCATGAACTTACCCTCATCCACTGGGTCCATCTTATTTTTATTTTTATTTTTATTTATTTTACATTTGTTGACCGGGCTGGTCTAGCTGGATATATGTCCATTTTCAGTAGAGGCCTGGGGAGAAACGCTCCACACAATTCAAACAAAGTTCACATCTACAGAAATACATATTTAGAATGCATATGCATTTTCTTAAACAGAGAAGGCTGCAAATTTACAAGTACATAACGAAGGTTACACATATTTGAATAGACTTAGTATAGTTAATAAGAAGTTACATTTAAGTGTTACTAAAGAGTACTAGTTGAGAGAAGAGAAGAAAGCAATAGTGTCGATGTAGGTAATAAAGGAAGATAAGGAAAATGAAATGGAGACGCAGTTAGGTAATAAATCTAGAAGTAATATGAGTCACTTTAAAGAATCCAGTACTAGCTAGGACTGTGATGGAGAGGAAGCATGGTAGTATTTAATATGAAATAGATTTAGAGAATAGAGGCAAAATAAGTTAGAAAGAAGAAGTAGATTCAGAGATGAGAAGCTTGATTGATTCAGGTAAAAATTGATAAGTTGGTCAGTCTGGTTTAGAACAAGGGCACATCCAGTGTGTTTTCAGGAAGAGCTTAAGCTTATTTTTAAACAGAGTAGTAGAGGGAAGTGTGGTAAGTTCAGAGGGAAGTAGGTTCATCTCCTCTGACCCTACATCCACCCTTTTACAGCCTTCATACACCCATTTGAAACAGGATCTTCCCACATACCTCAAGATGAATAAGAATCAACCAGCCACCTTGGCTGTCCTCAGAACTCAGATGAATGATCACCAAAAGGGGCCACGCATGGCAGCCTGCAAGAAAAACAGTGTCAAATTTTACAGAAAAGGAGACCTTCCTAAGTCTCAGAAAAGGCACAAGTGTCAAAACTGACACAGCCAAAGCAATATACTATAGAAACCTTCAATTGCCTGCTATAGTTTACCCGAAAAAGCTTTGAAAAAACTATTAAATTGCTAAATAATTCCATAGTCCACCCAGAGCTGTACAAACCAAGTCAGGGAGCCCACACTGGTGCAAAAATTCAAAGAATCTGCATCTTCCCCTCCTCTTCTTACTACTCTGAATTTTCTTTACACAGACTGAGGATATCCTCTAAGTCAACTTCATACCATGTGTAACACTTCCGCATTCTACTTTAAGAGTCATAAGCAATAAACTTGCAAAGGATCTACTGGACAAACTTGACTTTAGTTGTACATACTCCACGCAGAAATACTACAAGTAGATAGCTTAGCATGCTCAAGACTTGTAGCATAGATTTTTAACCACACCCTTGCTAGCAAGATAATCCTCCCTAGCTTAAAACATGCTGCCATCATCTCACTCCGTAAGTCACTTCATTGACTTAAACAGGCCCGTTGCAAATTAATGTACCCATAGCCAAAATCCTGGAAAAGATCACATATGATCAGACACTGGAAAATATTCTGAAACATGATAGTTTGCCTGACAAACAATATGGAATCTTACCCAAGTACAACAGTCTGACATCCTTTTACCATTTACTAAGACTATCTGTGCTAAGATGGATAGCAATATGATCATTAGAGCTATGGATCACATGTTGGCCATTAAGACAGCTGACTAATTCACTCATTCCAAAACTTAGTGATTGCAAATTCTCAGAGAATACAACGGAATGGCTTCAAAAGTAAAGCAATGAAGCATTCCTTGAACATTCTTATCAACAATTCACTCCGCAGAATGTGTGTGTATTCGTGTGCCAGTGTTATTAATGCTATTAATGTTATCAATGTTTTGTTAACAAACTCAAATATCCAGAATGTATTGGAATCTACTACATATTGGAATGCTGCTTTGTAAATACAGTACAAAACGTGGCTTAACATCACAAATTAAAATTCTCATCTTAATAGTTATATCAACCCTCCCCAAGAAAACCACCTACAAATGACTGCACAAGCAAAATGGCTACTAATTAATGACAGAGCTTCTCTGCTTCTCAGTTCCCTTACTTTTAGATTATTGAATAAAAATTACTGCCCCCCCCAAAGATGTTCATATGAAGGGAACCACTAACTATAATCTCAAAAATCATGACTCCAAACAGTTAAGAAAACTACAGAAAAAGTATTCTGAAAAATGTTACCAGAAAACTGCTATAGATGGCCAAGTGATATAACTTTCATTTACATGTCCTACCTACAACCTCCTACATAACTACTTCATGCTGCTGGTTAAGGCTTATACAGTTGCATTTGTATATATTTGTGAACATGCAGCTCTGTTACAGCTAACTTTTTTAAGGTAAAGTTACTGAGTACTTCTGTTTATGTAGCCCTACTTTCCTTCTCTAAAGTGTATAACTTTACAAATTTGCATTATTCTCATATATCATATTATTAGTTTGCCAAATTAATCGGGTAAACTTTCTTTGAACCAATTCAATATTACTGAGTTGTCCCTTCTTATAAATGAAGAAAATATTATATTCCAAAACTAATCTTATGTGTATCTTATTTAGAAATGTTAGATAAAAAACATGACTTAATGTTTCATTTTAATCATGATGTTAAGTTGTTTTAGCAACTGACAGATTATTGCATCGGTATACTTTCCAAATGAGAAAGCGCTGGTCAGTGTCATTTTTATTTATTTATTTAATTATTTCATTCGTTTACTGGGTAATGTCCCACCGGGCACAAGGCCCATTTTCAGCGGAGATCCGGAGAGAAAAGCTTTTGACACACAGTAGAGATTATTAACAATACTGACCAAAATTAACAAATTAACAAATACTAATAATGTTTACAATGCATAATGCGCATACAGTATAGTAATCAAAACTAATAATATTAATAACATTAGTAACAGTTTGAGGTGAATTAACAGTGTAAGATTGCAGTAAAACAGTGTGATTCAGTTTGTCCAGATAACGAAAATACAGTTTCCACAACAGTTGTAAGACCATACAGTATTTGCAAGGAGTAATTTTTAGGTAAACAGAGTTGGTACTGGTTGTAATTTGTGAACATTTTAGTTGCCTAGGCTGTAAGTAGTTTAGTTGCTAATTGAAAAGACAGTGTTGGACCAAGTTAGCTTAGAGCAGATAATAACTATAGCTGAGGGTATGAACTAGTTTAGGGAGGTAGGGAGGGACTAGTATCGGGAGGTTTTGTTTGGCAGTGGGTGGACTAGCCAGGAGAAAGGCAGGAGCAGAGCCAGTGTTTTGGTAGATGTTCGTTAAGGAGCTGTTTGGACTCATGAATACTAAAGGTTTTTTGTTATAGGTTGAGGAAGAGTGCTCCAGAGTTTGGCAATTTTATAAGAGTAGAAGGAGGTGTCTTGTGAGTTGTGGGATTGGGTAATCTTTAACAGCAGTTTATTAGAGGATCTAAGTGATCTAGGATTTATGTTGGGTTGCATTACGTTAGTGAGTGCAGGACAGTCATTCAGCTGGTGAATTATTTTATGGGCAATGGACAGTTGGTTTAATGTTAGAAGGTTTGGGATTCTAATCATGTGAGTTGGGAGAGTACTGTGCAGTGGTGTGTTCTGCAAGGGTGTCCTGTAGTGAATTTGGCAACTTTGTTGTAGCAGGATTCTAGGTTATTTAGGTCAGATTTACATATGTTGGTAAATACTTGGAATCCGTAGAGGAGGCTGGAAAGTAGTAAGCGGGCAGTGTCTAGTCTGACACTATACAGGGTGCCGAGTTTGGAGTGAACTTTTTTGATGGTGAGGGAGATGTGGCTATCAAACCTTAGGTTTTTATCAATTGTGACACCTAGAAGTTTGGTTTGGTTAGTGGGTTCTATTTTGGTTCCATTTGTGGAAAGGACTGTAAGTGGGAACTGGCACATGTTATAATTGAAGATAATTAACTTGGTTTTGTTTGGGTTTAGTATGAGTTGATGGCTGGTGAGGTATTTTTCTAAATCCTGGAAAGATGTTTGCATTTTTGTTTGTAGTTCCTGGGGGATAGGGGCTGACCCGATAAGAGTGGAGTCGTCGGGGTACTGGACTATGGAGGCTAGTTGGGTTGCAGAGCTGAGGTTGTTAGCAAAAATTGTAAAGAGTAGGAGGCCAAGTATGGATCCTTGGGGTACTCCTACAGTGATGGGAAGAAAGGGGGAAAGGGTGTTTTCCCATTTGGTGGCTTGCTGATGGTTGCAGAGATAACTATGGAACCAGGACAGGGGAGATGTATTGAGGCCATGTGATGACAGTTTGTTGAATAGGAGTTGGTGGAAAATGGTGTCAAAGGCTTTTGACATATCAAGAAATATGGAGGAGACAATTTGGCCTTCATTTATGAGACCTTGGATGTTGTTAGTAAAAGACAGTAAGGCGGTGCTGGTACTATGTTTTGACCTAAAACCATGTTGAATGGGGCAGAGGAGGTTGTGATTGAGGAGGTGGGTAAGGAGTTGGGAATGAATGCATTTTTCTAAGATTTGAGCTAGAGCAGAGAGGATAGCTATGATTTGATAGTTTGTTAGAGCGGTTTACTATCAAATTTTCAAATCTAACTCCATCAACTGCACTTTGTTCGAACACGGAAAGTCGAACACGGCAATGTTGAACTCGAAAAGCCAACCTAGGAACGGGTTTTAACATGGGTCGAGATAGGTGTTCACTGCTATTGCCGAACTACAAACCTCGCCCCTATCTTGACCCATGTTAAAACCCATTCCTAGGTTGGCTTTTGGAGTTCGATATTGCCGTGTTCAGTTTTCTGTGTTTGAACAAAGTGCAGTCGACGGAGCTAGATTTGAAAATTTGTTAGTAAACCGTTAGATCTTTAGAGGGACCACCTTTGTGTAGGGGAATGATGTGAGATATTTTCCATAGATAGGGAACATATTTTTCTGAGACTGAGAGGATGATCAGGATTGATATGAGATAGACAACTGATGGGGCGGCAATTTTAAGGAAGTCATTAGGTAGTTGGTCTGCTGCTAGACAGCATGTTTGAGCTTGGAAAGGAGTGATTTTGTGTAGCTTGGTTGGATTGGGGTAAAAGAGAAGGGTTAGGGGGAATCTGAAGAGGGGGAGAGGATACAGCAAAAGGTCGATTAGTCTGATTACTAAGAAATGATGTGATTGAGTTAATAAAGTGGGTGTTAATTTATGTAGCTATTGGGTCTATTACCTTGGATGTGGCTGGTGGGGAGGGGTGAGGTATAGCCTAGATTGAGAAGATTGTTAATGTTTTGCCAAAATGTTTTGGGGTTGTTTTGGTGGGTTTGTTGACATGATAGGAAGTAGTTTTGCTTGTCTGATTTTGTTTCTTAGCCAGGTTACGGAGCTGTTGATATATCATGAGAATTGTTTTATCCTTGTTGGTGTGGTAAGTGGACCATGCCCTGTATCTTTGTTTCAAATGTGCAGGGTATGAGCTTAGTTTTTGTTCTTATTTTTCTTATGGGTGCTAGATTATTTAGTATTTTAAGAAAGGTATTGCTGAAGTATTGAACTGCCTAATCAAGTGGAAGGTTTCTACGAGGGGACCAGTTACTTTGTTGAAGGAGAAAGTGGTGGGGGAGAAATCTTTCTTGTTTCAGACAGATTTATATATTGTGTTGGTTTGTGTCTGAACTCGTTTTCTGTACAGAAAGGTAGGTGAGTGGTCACTGATGGAGTCTGGAAGGCAGCCTGCTAAGTAACCTAGGTTGGGTTTGTTAGTCAGTATCCAATCTAATGTGGACTGCCTTTTGGAGTGTTTATGTTACAGGGTTGGACAGAATATGGTTTGGGTGAAATGGTTTAGGAAAATGGAAGGGTTTCTGGAGCTGTAGGAGTGCCAATCCAGGTTGAAGTCATCTAGCATAATGGTTTCCTGGCTGAAATTCGATAACGCCCAGGAGAGAAGATTTTCAATTAAGTGTAGGTTATTGCCAGGGGGGAGATATGTGTTCATGATAATAATAGTTTTGTTAGAGTTTATTACTAGGTGTGTTGTTAGGATTTCAGAGTTAGGTAGCTCAGGAGGAGCACAGTTTAATTGTTTGGTTGTGTCTTTATACATAATGGTGACACCACCACCCCTTTTATTTCATCTGTCTAACCTTATTATGTTGTATTCATTTGAAATTATGTCTTTGTCTTTAATGTGAGGCTTTAACCAAGTTTCTGTTATTGCAGCAATGACTGGTAAGAAGGTGATAAGGGTTGCATGGAATTCAGTAATTTAATTTATGATACTATGGAGGTTAAAGTTGATAAAGACTAGGTCAGTGTTTTTGGTTTTTGGAAGTGGGGAGGGGGTGGCGGTTAGTAGTATGGTGGCTAGGGTTGGTGTAGGGCTGGCAGAGGAAATAGCTATGCAAAGTAAGGGGTGGGTGTGTGGCCCTGGGTTTGGGTGGATGTCAGCCTGGAGTATAATTTGTGTTATATTGTATAGAAAGAGGTGTCTGAGTTTATTGGTTAATTGTACATATCTGAGAGTGGAAGGATTAGTACAGTGAGTGGGCAAGTGTTTGAAAGTTAGGAGGAGAGAGGTAGGTGTGTTGTAGAGATGTGAGCTAATGTAAGCATATGTATGGGTGTGATTGTTGGTGGAGGACAGAGGGAGAGCAGGTGAGTGTAGGTGATTGATAGTGTATGAGTGGAGGGAGGTGGACTTATGCAAGAGGTACAGGAGGTGGAGTACAAGAGTACTGGTTATTAGGGAGACGAAAAGAGACATAGTGGAAGGCTGTAATGGGGTAGGCTGGAGGTGTGGGGGAGGGAAGAGACTATGGCAGGGTGGTCATTGGCTGGTGGTAGAAGGGGTGTGGTGTGGTTAGGCATAAACCTAATGAAAGAGGGTGTGTGTGGGAATGTGGGTAGGGGAGCGGAGTGACCCTGAGTGCGGCAAGACCAAATGGAGCAGGGCTAACCCCAGCTAGAGTGTATGTGAAACAAACAATCAGTTGCAATGAACCAGTTGGAGGATAATACCTTTACAGCTAAGGTAAAGTAAAGTGTAGAACTAATGTAGACTATATAGAAAGTTGCTACTACTGCGATAGCACTTAGCGGTGATTCTACTTGCTATAAGTTACAGTCCAATTAGTGTAGAAAGTCTAACAGTGGCTGTACATCTTTACTTTTACAATCTTGAACTTTACGAGTGGCTATGTAAAAACTATAACAAAAAGAGGTGGTGATGGAAGTGTAGAATGCCGATAGGGGCTGAGTGGGATTGGGCAATGCAACTAATAGAGCGGGAGATATGGGGGGAAAAAGAGTGAAAAGGTAAGACAGACCAGGGGATAATCTGCAGGGCATCTCTGGTGGCATGCTCACCCTAGGTTTTACAATACAGTTAGCAAAAAGGCTAGAGCAAGTTCTTAAATCACAAGCTCATACTTAGATGGCAATGTCTGTTGGTGTTTCAGGGATTATTTGCACCAGACCCACCCTAGCATTGGTTGGAGATCAGAAGGTTAACAACTGCCCCAATAAGATGTTGAAAAGTCTGATTTTGAGGGGACACGGCTGGAAAAAAATACAAATGGATACAGAGGAGTTAGGTTAAATTATGGGGTATTGTAGGGTGAGGATAACTGAACAAGAGGTAAAGTAATAAGTCACAGCAAAGTTATACACAGCATGAGTTGCCCATGCTTATCTGCCTGGTTTTACTGCACTGCACATAGTAAAAACAGTCAACAAGGCTAGGTATAGAGTTATTTAAGGCTTTATAATTAATTAACAGAATATGCAGTGTAGTAAATGAATAATCGGTACTTACGTATTATCGCAACCAGATTTTTGCGATAATATGGCTTGCTTCCCGGTGTGTGACTGTGAACAGAAATGTGTGCAGAATCACACAGAGAATGTTATCTGTAAAAAAAAAAAAACACTTTGTTGAGGTAGGAATAGTGTAGTACTTTAAAAATGACTGCTTGTTTGAACCTATGCCGTTTCCCGACATCATGTAAGTCATAGTACTTTTCCAAGTCCTGTTATGTGTGCACACAACACAGCAGAGCCGCGTCTGCAGCATAGATTCCCTCCCCCAGAACTAGCAGCCCAAAAGGGGTAAAAAGCAACTGACAGTTCACACACCATCCAAAAAGGGGGAGAAAGGTAACACCTACAGACGTGATTCATTTATTATTAAACACACACATCACAGAAAGCATGACACTCTGGGGGTGCGAAATTTTCATGTGAAAATGCAGAAACGTGAAAGACTGTTTCAGAAAAGTAAAACCTTACAACCTGCACATTTACTACGGGGGACAAAAATACTGAGATAGCCGATCAAAATCTTTCAGATGACTAAAATAAAATTTGAGTACTGCCATGAACATAAGGATGGTATATTCCCGATTAACTTAGCCTATGTTGTGCTTGTAATCAGGAAGGCAGGATCTGCCATGCGCTGCATGCAGCAGTATGTAGTTCACTGGCAAAGTGAGACATGCCAGTCAGGACTCCAAAATTTGGCAGTTAGTCCTCTCCCTGCCTCACACCATGTGTGCCACAATTTTACTTACTTACACTCCCTTTTCCAGCTTAATAGACCTGTTGTCTCAGACATGGGACTAAATTTGCAACCTTGAAAATCTGGTTGCGATAATACGTAAGTACTGAATAATCAATAATGACTTAGTAGAATAATAGCATTCCAGTGCACTCAGAGTATAGCTCACACAGTTAGTATTTATTTATTTATTATCAGTTTGATTACCGGGGAAGTCCACTGGGCCAAGAAGTGCCCATTTTCAGTGGAGGCCCGGGGAGAAAAGCTCCATGAACAATATAATACAATAAAGGTTGCAAAATGCAAATAAATGTTACAAAGTGAAATACAATACAATATAGGTTGCAAAAAACAAATAAAGGTTACAAAGTGAAATACAAGAGTAGGATTTATACATTCAAGAATTGCAAAGGGTAGTATACATTATGAGACAGTTTAACAACAGAAATAATTATTTTTTTTTTTTTTTCAGATGATTACAATATTTACATGCTTGGAGTCAAAGTCTGCTAGTTCTGGTTCTTTGGAGCAATAAGAATAAGTATGAGAGTATAGTGGAGTGGGAGTAAGGAGAGCTTAGTGGGGAATCCCTAGAATTTATGTGGGGTGAAAGCAGGAGCATTTCCATTTGGAGGATAGGTGAAGGAAAAGTTGGGTCTTGAAGGATTCAGTGTTGGGTATAGTCCTAAGAGAAGGAGGCAGAGAGTTCCATTTTTTACCTAGAGAGAAGGAAAGTAGAAGCTGGCCAGCGGGAAGTTTGGGTTTGATAATGGAGATTAGGTTTTGGTGTTCAGATCTCAGTGATCTGTTAGGGATGTATGGACGAAGGATGTTCTTTAAGGCTGGGCATTTATCAGGGGAGAATATTAGTTTGTGAGCGGTGGTTAGTTGCAGATAGTCTAGGTGGTTAGGGAGTTCTAACCAGTTCAGAGATTGTAGGCTGAGGCAGTGGGGAGTTGATGTTTTGGATTTGGTGGCAAATTTAGAGATATTATTATAGCAAGCTTCGAGCTTAGAGGTGTTGGTAACAGACGAATTGGTTAGAAGAGGGGCTCCATATAGAAGGGAAGGTAGGAGGTAGGTGATTGCCAGGGTATGCCTAGAGGAGTTGGAAAGAAAATGATTGTTCCTATATAGCATACCTAGCTTTTGGTGGGTTTTCTTTATGTTTTGTTGTATGTGAAGATCGAATTTGAGGTGTTCATCTATGGTAATGCCAAGGAGTTTTGCAGAGGGGACCACTTCAATGGCAGTGTTAGTTTGGCTTAGGACATTGAAAGTGTTTTTGTCCAAGAAGGAAACCTTGGAGGGGAGGAAAATTAGTATTTTAGATTTATTGGAGTTGAGTGAAAGGTGGTTTTGGTGCATCCAGTTCTCTGTAGTGGAAAAGGCTAATTGAGTTTTGGTCAGTAGTTCAGGAAAGTTCGGGGTGGAACAGACCAAGCTAGAGTCATCAGCGTATTGGATGACCGTGGTGTCGGGGATGATGGTGTGAAGGTTATTTATAAAGATGTTGAAAAGCATGGGTCCAAGGATGGACCCCTGAGAAAAGCCAGTAGGTGTAGGCAAGAAGGAAGAGGAGGAGTTCTTCCATTTGACAGCTTGAGATCTGTCAGATAAGTAACTGGAGAACCAGGATAGAGTATTAGGGGAGAGATTGAGGTTAGTCAGATGATGAAGAAGGTGTGTATGGGAGATGGTGTCAAAGGCTTTCGAAAGATCTTGCAGTACTGTGGATACAATGAGTCCAGAGTCTCGTGCTTGATTGACAGTTTCTAGGAAGGATAGTAAGGCAGTTATGGTACTGTGGCCAGGATGGAAGCTGTGCTGGGTAGGTGTTAGGAGGTGATTCTGAATTAGATAAGGTAAAAATTTGTGGATGGACACATTTTTCTAGAATTGTAGATATTGGAGAGAGTAGGGTGATGGGGCGGAAGTTAGAAATAGTGGTGTTTTTGCCTCCTTTGTGAATAGGTAGAATGTAGGCTGAATACCAGAGTTTTGGTACGTACGACTCATTTAAGGATCTATTAATCAGAATACTAATTGGGAGAGCAATACCTTCAGCTGCATGTTTGAGGAAGGAGGAGGGAATGTTGTCAGGGGCATTAGAGCATGGCTTTAGCTTGGATAGAAGCTTTTTTATAAAAATGATGGAAATGGGTTTGAGATGGAAATTAAGGGGATTGTTGCTTGGATTGTTGGGCATTGTGAACAGGGAGTTAGGTGGGTTCTTATTTGGGAATGTTTTAGTTAGGTTAGCTATGGATTCAGTAAAGAAGGTGTTGAAATGGGAGCTCAGTTCACTGTCAAATAAATTAGGGTCAGGGCCGGGATTGTTCCGCGATCTGGGATGGAGAAGAGAGTTGACCAACTTCCAGAATTGTTTTGGGTTCTTATTGTTGTTGGACTGAAGTTTATTATAGTATTTTTTTTGTCCTTGGTAATAAGTTTTTTTACTTGGTTGTGGAGTTGGGTATATTGGAGCAAGGCAGAGGACAGTTTATTTTTCTGATAGAGCTTCCAGGATTTGTCTCTGTAACACATAATTAGTTTAGTTTCTTTGGTCAGGCCATGGGGCAGAATTAGCTTTGATTAGTTTATTTCTTAGGGGTCTAGGGAGTTAAGAGTATTTATGAAGATAGAGTTAAAATGCTCAACAGCATTGTCGAGTGGGAGAGTGTTTAGAGATTGCCAGTTAATTTGTTTAAAGATGTTAGAAAAAATTAAGGGGTTGAAGTTGCTGAGGTTACGAGTTTGAACGTACAGATGTTGGTGTTGGATGGAGCTAGTTGATCGATGGATGAAGGCAGGGAGATGGTCACTGAATGTGTCAGGGATAGTGCCACAGAGAGTGATTTTGTTTGGATGGGAGACTAGAATCCAATCTATGATGGACCCTGGGGGGTTATTTTTGTTAGGGCGAGTAGTAAAAAAGATTACGTGAGTGAAGTTGAGAAGGTTAATGGATAGAGAGGGGGATGGTGTGTTGATTTTATTCCAGTCGATATTGACATCGCCTAGAATATAGGTTTCGTATTTTAATTCAGTAGAGGCCCGGTATAGAATATCTTCAAGGGTGGAGATATTGTTGCCAGGGGAGATGTATAAGGAAATGAAGCAGATATTTTTATGTTTATTCAAACGGAGAAGGCTTGCTGTGATTTCGGAATTTTTGAATTTAGGGGTAGGGATTTGAAGAGGAATTAGAGAGAGAAGATTGGAGTAGATTAGAGCAGAGCCTCCACCATTTTTATTTAAATGGTCACTTCTGAGGATGTGGTAACCAGGAGGTAAGATTTCAGAGTCAGTAATGTGGGGTTTTAGCCAAGTTTCAGAGATGGCTACGATGTCGGGTTGATTCTGATTAATCCAGGCTTGAAAATGGTGAAATTTGTTGTTAAGGCTCTGGGCATTGATAGTGAAGATCTTAAGAGTGCTAAGAGAGGAAGTGGGAGGAGAAGAGAAAGGGGGGAGTGTTATTTGTTGTAGGTGAAGGAGAGGGTGGAGGGATGGAGTAGTTTGTGCTGAGGCAAGGGCCAGGGTTAGGATGAATGTCTCCAGATAAGGCTAGGACATTACAGGTGATAAGTTTTAGTCTGTAAGGTTTGTGTAGTAGGTATTTGTATGGGGTTAGCAGAAGTTTAAGAGAGAGAGTTTTAGCTGAGGTAGAGAATAGTATGGGATGAAAAAGGTGCAGTAGGTTGGGTGGAATAAGGGAGGAGGATATGGAGTGAAAGTGAGAGAGTTGGAAAGATTGTAGTTGGGTGTTAGGGATAGTTTGAATAGGAGGGAGGAATGGAGGAGCTTTATGGGAGTAAGAAGTAGCAAGATACAGAGGTATTAAGGGAGCTGAGGAGTTGGATAGTTAAGGGGAGTTGGTTGGGCATGTTAGGATAGGGTAGGGTAAATTACAGTGAAGAGAAAAATAATGTGGTATGCTAGTTAAGAAGGGAAGGTCTAGAAGTGAATGGAGAGAGTTAGATATTGGAGACAAGGACAATGGAAGAATGAGCGTATAGAGATATAGGAGTTGGAGTGGGAGGAGTAGTAGTGGGAGGGGAAAAAGTGGAGGAGTATTCTTTGATGAGAGAATAAGGGGGAGGGGTAATAGGAAGAGCACCGTGATTGGATAGTAGGTTTGGTAGGTGGTGTTTGTTAGGTATAAATGTAGAGGTGCTGGGGGTGGGTGGGAATTGGGGGTAGGGGAGCGGAGTGAGCCCGCAGGGCGAATGGAGCGGGTTCAGACAGGTAAGTGAGCCAGCCAGCAAAAAACCTAACAGTAAGAAGTTGACTACTGAGTTCCTTAGTTGAGACAGAGTAGGTCAAGGGGGATAGGTAATATTGGTTGTGAAGGTAAGGGGTAGCAAAGCAAAGTAAGCAGAAAGTAGCAGGTAGAGACAGGGCAGAAAGACAGTTCACAAGGCTAGGACAGAACATTAAAATACTTTGGAGATCAGGGAAGAATGGAAGAGTTAGGTACTATCCTGGTTTAGAATGCCATCTAGTGGTCAGATAGAGTTATAGCAACAGATGCAAGTGAGCAGTGAGATATATCAAGGTTTGGGAAGGCTCCTAAGGATAGTTTCAGGAGACAGCACAGAAGTGATAAACATCCAAGTGCTAGGGGATAGAGAGGGGAGAATGGCTGCTGGGTATCCTGGCTAAGGTAGCATATAGTACATACACTAGATATTAAACAAGTGTTTAAATATTACCACTTTTAACATATACTTTCTTGCCTCCTAGTGAACAGGGTTCATTAAGCAGGATGGCAAGTCTTTATGCTATAGAAGAGTTGAATGGATTTGGTTTGCAGGGAGTCCTTTCACCAGGTAGGTCTGTTCAAGGTATTAGTGTAGGATAGAAAGTTCAAACTTTCTTGCCTCCGAGTGAACAGGGCTCATTAAGCAGGACGGCAAGTCTTTATGCTATAGAAGAGTTGAATGGATTTGGTTTGCAGGGAGTCCTTTCACCAGGTAGATCTGTTCAAGGTATTAGTGTAGAATAGAAGGTTCAAACAGTATTGGAGACACTGGGGCCAGATACACACAGGAGCCAAGGGATCAGATCCTAATAGTAAAGTATGTATCATCTAAAGGACAATAAATGTATCGGCTAAAGGACAATAAATAAGCTGTACTAGGCAGACTGTTCTATCTAAGGCTACAATGATACAGAAGAATGCTATCCTTGCAAGGGCATTATCAGATTAAACAGTAAGACTAGTGCTTCACAATAATATGGTAGACATTAATAAATTAAGAATAGGACCTAAATGCATTCATAAAAACAAAGCACAGCTTGGCACTATCGCTTATATATTACTGAGAGTGGCGTTCTAGCACACAGTTACAAACCAGTAAAATATTAACAAGTAAAAACAGGTAAAAAAATCAGGTAGCAGCAGTAAGCATTGTAATTTGTCTCCAAAGATTTAAATTACATGCATTTAACATTCATCATTGAAGAGGCAGCAGTAGAACACTTACATGGGAAGCACACTGCACCAGCTGGATGCTCGGCAGATGAGATAGTGAAAAATGGTGCCCGCAGTTACAGGTAACCAATATAACTTTACACTGGATGTTAGGTGCTAGGGGGAGGTAAAACAGGAACAGGTCAGAGGATGCAGAATTAATTAATCTACCCACAACTAGTGTGTGTGAGAAATAATCAGCCGCTGTGAACCAGTTGGAGGAAGATACCTTTACAGCTAAGGTAAAGTTCTAAAGTGTAGAACTAATGTAGACTATAGAGAAAGTTGCTACTACTGCGATAGCACATAGTGCTGATTCTACTTGTTATAAGTTGGAAGTGTAGAATGCTGATAGGGGCTGAGTGGGATTAGACAATACAACTAATAGAGCATGAGATATAGGGGAAAAACAAGTGAAAAGGGTAGGGAAAACGTGAGAATAATCTGCAGGGTGACTCTTACAGCATGCTCACCCTATGTTTTACTATATAGTTAGCAAAAAGGCTAGAGCAATTTCTTGAAACTCAAGCACATACTTATATGGCAATGTCTGTTGCTGTTTCAGGGATTATTTGCACTTGTCCCGCTTTAGCATTGGTCAGAGATCAGGAGATTAACTACTGGCCCGATAAGGTATTGAACAGGTTGATTTTGAGAGGATACAGTTAGATGGCAATGTCTGTTGCTGTTTCAGGGATTATTTGCACTGGACCCACTTTAGCCAGATCATTGTAGTAGCTGACTTCCTCCAGTGTATTTGATAATCATATCATTTTTTGTTTGCTTTGTTAGGTTTCTGGAAGCAATATTTCTCTGTACAAAATTTTAACCTTCCGGGTTTAGAACAAGTAAATATTTCTACCATATAGAAATTTATTGTACTATAGCCACTGTCATTAGTAATGATAAAACTGATTTTATTGTCATTCAAATAACACTGCCTATTTTTAAGGATGGTAGCAAAAGCTGCATTGAATAACACTGGCCCCAACAAAGACTTCTGCGGGACTTCAAGATTGACTGGATTAATAATCACAAATTGTGAATATCCATTCAATGAGGAAAAAATCTATCTTATAGTATATAGATTACTGTGTGACATACACAAAACCCTTTTACTTATTTGAAATGATGAAAGTCAAAAGCTTTGGTAACATTCAGAAATGTTACAATTGATGCATCCATCCATATGCCCTTTTCAAAATTTTGCATATGGAGTTGAGGTGTCACTTCAACAGTGACAATCAACTAAAGATAAACTTTACACTGTCAGGTGGTTAGCCCTGCAATGGTTGTTCTTCAACACCACACACTCGCATGCACACTCACACCTATGGCCAATTTAGTGTCAATCCACCAACTGTATCTCTTTGGAATATGGGAGGAAACTGGAGTACCCAGAAGAAACCCATGTGAACATAATTAGGGAATGGAGACTCCACACAGATGACAGATCCAAATCTTTTGGCATGATGATTTAATTACAATATTTAATGAGATTGGTAAATGTTAATCTGCTCTTGGTAAAACCATACTGATTAATCTCTAGGACTAATATTGTGTTGCTGTTATTCATTAATTCTAGTATCATCCCTTTGTCCTATTTGTCTATGGGTGTAATGTGCATGATCTTACAAATACCTGGCACGTTTCCTGTGTGTACAAAGTTATCAAAAATGTGTCAATATTGGCATAAGAATAGTCTTTAAGTTATGTAAAGGAATAGGTGGTATGGTATCAGGTCCAATAGGTGTTGTGTTTTATTTTATCTTGTTTATTGATCTCATAATAGTATCTGATGGTATAAATGGACAACATTTGCCTAAAGGAATACTAGCATGTACATTTCTGCACAAGTGCTGTCAATAGGCAAGGAAGATATTGAATTCACAGGCAATTACTAATATATGAGTAACTAAATAGTAGTTGATTGAAATCATGCCCACATTGTTTCATTTTACTAGTTTTACTTATGAATTTATAGTAATTCTCTAACACTCCATGCTGTAATATTGATTTTATCTATCATACTGCATTAAGAAGTTCAATTCTGTATTTACAACTACTCTGCATTATTCAGATGATCTCACTTTCTCCCAATAGATCTTTGTATTAATTAATCCTTTTTCAAATAATTGTTCTTTACCTATGATCATTTTTATTTCCCTTTCATTTGTACCTACTTTATCTGCTGCTAGGCTGAAAATTGTGTTAGCCCACCAATCCTGGTACTATGCTTAGTTGCTAACAGGATGAATAATTTTTAAATTTGCAGTGTCCTTTTTTAACATGGAATCTCATGTAAGCTTCTTTATATGTTGGCTATAATTTGAAAATGAAAGGTGCAAGCCTTAAAGGTGAAACATCAGATAAAGAACAGAGGTAAGGAAGCAGAAGTGTTAAAGGTCATGCAGAGACACTGTCTACCTGAAGGTCTTAAAGTCATTTGCTTTCAGATGATTCAAGCCATTTTACTATTTTCAAACTTCAATGATGACATACAGCAGTGCTGCATTGTAAAGTATTTTGCAAAGTTGCTGCTTGCTTCATACTGTAAACTCCATAGTGTAGTGTGTGTATGTGTGAGTCTATATGTATGTGTGTGCATATACACATGCACGAACGTACACAAACACACACAGATGTGCACACACACACACACACATTAAAAAAACACTGTAACACATCATAATGAATGTATACACTAAACAGATCAAACAGAAAAGCAGAGTAGTTTTCTGACGTTTGCCTAAATTTGCAATTGGACAGCAGTGTTACATCATTTACATACTTTTCCTGCTGCACAGTAATACGTGCAAGATTTTGAAAATGTATTAAGTATTAAACTCCCTTACCTTTTTGTTGTGATAGTTTGTCACTTCGCAAACATCATGAACAGCTCGCACTTTTCAAAGATAATCTAGTCTGAAACTGCAAAGTTTCTTCATATCTGATGAAAATAATTCTTACCTGTCTTGGATCATTAAATTGTCTTTCTTACCCAAGAAGAACCAAGCAGTGATAAATATGAAGTGTCATTATTACTTTGCACTTACCCTTCAGTCCATAAATATGAGCGGCAGTATTTGTCTCTGAATACAGAATTCTGATTGTGATTGTTTGGACATGCTGAGAGAAAAAGTATATATTTATCCATTATCCATTGAGAAGCTTCTCTAAGATCAAGCAGGAGTGAAGATGAAGAAAAAAACATTGCTTGGCTCTGTAGGCATGAATGCAAATATAATTGCACTGGATGTGTTTCTAAGAAAAGTGCTATGTTTTGTAAACAAAAGCAATTGTTTGAAGTATGTAATGTACAGATGTATATTTTATATCAAAAAAGGCTCATCTCAAGTCTGCATTGTTGCTTTAGTTACAGGGGACATGAACTATTTTTCAAACCGCAGGTGTTCAAATAACTTTTATTTACGATGACCTTACCAAAAGTGTTAAAAACATCAATACATTCAAATGTGAATACAGAGATGTTGACATTTAATACATACATTTATATATATATATATATATATATATATATATATATATATATATATATATATATATAAATGTATGTGTGTGTGTAAAATGGGGGTGCAACATTCTGTACTGATGCACCTGCTCTGGCATACACTGGGTAGGAGTTTTATTTGTAGCAATACGTTTTGTTAAACATTGTTCTGAATGTTTGACTACTGAACACAGTTGCCTTCAGTCCTCATACAAAATGGTTGTAAGTTCATGTCTGACATATATATATATATATAACACAGATTACAATACACATAGATCTATCAGAGTGCAGTCATTTTAACTGAATCACATCTCAGTGAATTACAAACAACAGAACAAATTTGATTGAAAACACATGACAGAAACCTCATTTCACCGAATCGCATTAAACTAAAAAAGCATTATTACACTAGCACACCTCCCTAACTTAAATTAAACTTCACTGTGTGTGAGGTATTAACTAGAAATTGTCCACTTTTATTAAGCATCTGTTGGGTTGTTTGTTTCTGATAACTTTTTGCAGTTAAACTCTTTTTTCTAGAGGCTCCTTTAGCTTTTTAAAACTTTCATTTAAAGGCTCACTGCTGCTTTTCAGCCATGAGTAACATTTCTGCAGTTTGATTGCCACCCTCCCTCCCTGTTGGTATAGTGTTTTTATAGTTGGTGGCTTTGCAGTTGCCCGCCCCTAGTGTAAATTTGATCTGGGACCCTCCTCCTAGTCTAGTGTCATTACCTCATTCTACCCAGTACAGGGAGAACATCTGAGAAGGCCAATCAGCTTAGTTTCTGCTACTCCTTTCTCTCTTTCCACTTATTTATCTGCTTTTACTGTATTTGTGTTTCTTCCTACTTTATTTTGCTTTTATGTCATCTTAAAAGTACTCACTTGTATTTATTACTGCTTGGTGTAACTCATTCTAAGCCTTTTAGTTTAAGCACTTGGGCTTCAGACCAGTTGTTTTACATTAGGAAGGTTTGTGTCTTGCACTGTGGTGGCAGGACAGGTAGCTTATATCCTTCTAAGTTGGGAACTGCTGATTGAGGGCTCAGTGTCTGGTATTCTAAAAGTGTATTAGTTCTGGTTTAAGCACTTGGGCTTCAGGCTAGTTATTTTACATTAAGAAGGTTCGTGGTCTGCACTCTTGTGGGAGGAGAGGCTGGACTCTGCCCTTCTGAGCTGGGAATTTCTGGTTAAAGGCTTATAGTGCCTGCATATTTGAACTGTTTCTTACTGAAATTGGTACACCTTGTTTGCTGTAGCATAGACTAGATCCAGGCCTGCTGAATCTAGTTTTTTTTGTATGCTTGTTGTTTGTTTGCTTGTTATTTCAATGAAACGCTAATTCCACCTAAAACATGGCTTTTCAGTGCTTCTGGGGATCCCTAGTGATATCTGCATTGCTTACTGTACTTATTTCCTTGTTTCACTTGAAAGAAAGTTAATGTTTGTCGTTTTTGCATTTAAGTTACCTGTAACACATTGCATTTAAGTTATCTGGCACTTGCTCACTAAGTCAGCACTAAAAAATTAAAAGCACTACACCCTCACAAACTCCCCTTGAGTACCTTGTTCTCCATTGGCCCTTTTTTCAATTATAAAGGAATTCCCAATACTATTCTAGCATGTCCAAAGGTCAGTTGTCAGTCTCCTCTCTGGTCCAGCTGGTGAATCAGGGAATCTTGAGGCAATGTTACAACTGCCTCATGTACACAGACAACCCTCTCCTCCTCCCAACAAATTCCAACAAATGTGAGAGATGCAACCATAGAGCCAAACTGGAGGCTAAGCTCTCTCAACTCAGTACTGGCGTAACCAGTAAGGAGGAGAAGGAAACCACACTCACTACAATTCCAGTCTCACATAGACCTACCACGACAGAAAACCAAACACATAAACACACAAAAACATACTTGGAGGCTCTAAATAAAAATCTGCCTAAGTAGCAGAGACCTCCAAAGCAGACAACCAAGCAACCGCTACCCCAAAACAAAACACGTGCAACACATAGCTCACAAAGCCAGTGTGCCGAACAGTCACAGCCCTTAAGGCTAAACAACACACCTGATACACTTGTAATAGGTGACTCTATCGTCAGGCACACTGACGTCCTGCTCACCAGGCTGAACAAGGAGAAGGTCACGGTGAGCTGCCTGTCGGGTGCTAGGATTTGCCACATAACACAAGCACTCAAGTCACTCCAAGGCAAGTACAAATATGACTCAGTCATTGTCCATGCTGGTGTGAATGACCTGAGACATACCTCCCTGGACTACATGAAAAGAGACATAGAGGAGCTCTCTGAGCATGTAGCCCAGGTCGGTATGACCCTGACCTTGAGTAGCATCTTACCCTCACCAAGAATGATGCCACAATATGAAGACAAGATGATCAATTTCAACAATTGGCTTAAGTATTGGTGTCATTCAAAGGGGATCCAATGCCTGTCAGCCTGGGATGACATGCTCGACAAGCCACGATGCTTCGCTAGGGACGGCTTGCACCTGTCACCCCTGGGCTTTCAGATATTGGCAATAGCTCTTGCTACCCCCATAGTGCCTTTTTTAGGCAAGGTTCAAAAGACAAACCCACCTCCATAGGTATCACAAGGGATAAGAAACTAAGAGTAATGCCTCCATAGGTATCACAAGGGATAAGAAACTAAGAGTAATGCTACTCAACGCCAGAAGTCTAAACCTCAAGATGCATGCACTCGAAACTCTCCTTAGCATGGAGAACATCGATATCTGTGCAGTAACAGAAACCTGGTTCAAGGCTCCTGAGTGCACCCCAGCACTACCAGGTTATACCTCATACCATGCTTTTCGGCCCCAAAAACTGGGACCGAAACACAAAAGGAGGGGGAGTATCAATATTCGTCAAAGATACCCACACCTCCAGGTTGGTGGCACAGCACGAAGCATCAGAGACTATCCATGTGCAACTAACAGTGGGTAAAACTGCCTTCCAGTTTATAGCTTGCTACAGACCACCCTCCCAAACCCAGGAACCCCACTCGGCCTTCCTGAGAACACAGGAAAATATGAAGGTCTCTCCAAACACCATTATATTGGGTGACTTCAACTACCCAAACATAGACTGGGAGCATTACTCTAGCTCCAACACCCTAGCCCAAAGGTTCCTAGAATTTATAAACTCAAATGCTATGGAACAACTTGTTACCACTCCCACAAGAGGGGAAAACATACTGGACCTGATCATCACCAACATGGGGACTCTATGCTCCAGACCAGAAGTGTATCCCTCACTGGTAAGATCAGACCATAAACTAATCTCACTGGATATTCACATCCGACCCCACCCCCTGCCCAGAAAACCACAGTGAATAACTTCACTAAAGCAAATTTCACACTCCTCAAAACCTAGGTGGAATCCTTCAAAGCCCCCGGGCCTGTGGAAAATATGGCCCAGACCACAGAATCCTTTATAAACACATTCTATGAACACCTTCAGGAATGCATGGATCATGCAATCCCAGATAAAACCAAGACCCAATCCTCCAAAGGCAGACGTCCTGTCTGGTGGACCCCAGCCATAAACAAACTATACAATAGAAGGAGGAAGCTACTACATGATAGAGCAAAATCCCAAGAAGGGAAGGCATCTCTGATCAGTATTAGCAAAAAACTACGAGCACTCATAAAATCGTCTAAGGCCAGCTTAGAGAGAAAAATTGCACAGGACACTAAGGATAGTCACAAGGCTTTCTTTAGTTATGTTAGGAACCTTGGTGGGAATTCCCAGATATGCTCAGAATTAGTCCAAAATGACAAAAAATACACCGAACCCACAGACATTGCCAACATCCTAGCTGACAGGTTCAGCACAAACTCCCCCCCCACACCAAAAGGGCAAATATCTATCCCAGCAGAGTGCTGCCCCCCTGACATCTCAGATGCTCAGGTAAGAGCCGCCCTCTCCAAAGCAAAAAACACAGCATCAATGGGACCAGACGGTGTCTCGGGCTGCGTCCTACAGTTTCTTCCTTTTGTTGTAAAGCCTGTTGATAAAGGATGTCCACCAGACAAGTTTGTGTTTCATTGAGGAGCAGGTTTTAGTTCTGTTGGATATGGCTGAGTCCATGCAGTTGTATGGGTGCTTGTATACGGCATGGGTGTACTGTTCAGCATAGTTGTCTGCATCCTCTGAGGGGGGTGGTGGTGTGAAGCTGCTGATACCCTCCCTTAGAAGAATGTAGTCGACTTTTGAGAAGATTTTAGCCCTGGGGAGAGGTTGGGTGGGATAGAAACTTCAAATGAGACAGACTGATGATCTGATCTCACCAGTGAAGAACATACTAGAGTGGTGGAGTGGTCAGCCATGTTGGTGAGAACCAAGTCCAGTATGATTTTTCCCCCTTTTAGGGGATGAGACCAGCTGGTCTAGTGCATTAGAGTTGAATTCAAGGAATCATTGGGTGAGTGCAGGAATAGTTCACCCAGTCTATGTTGGGGTAGTTGAAGTCAGCAAACATCAGGATGTTAGTGGGTACCTTGGAGTCAAGTAGGTTTAGGTAGGAGGAGTGGGTATCTTCACTGAGACATGGAGGGGGGTCTATAGCCGGCTATAACTTGGATGGGTATCTTGCCAACTATCAGTTGCACCTCGATTAATTCCAATGTGTCATGCTAGTAAACCAGTCTTGAGGTGTGCCTGTCTTTAATGAAGATAGAGACTCCACCACCCTTAGGCTTTCCAACCTCATTTTGGGGTCATAAAGTGTGGAATGAGGTATAACCTGGTAAGGCAGGGGTGCTATCCGCATCTTCTAGTGTGAGGAAAGCCTCCAGTGCATGCATTTTCAGATTAAGGCACCTAGCATTGAGCAACATGACCTTCAATTTGCTTTTTAACAGGTCTTTCATGTTGGAAGATTTATCTTTGGGAAATAGCCTAAAAAAGGCACAATGGGGGAGGCAAGAGCCTTGACCCAGATCCAGAACCCCAGGGGTGACAGGTGGAGGCCTTCTCTGGTAAAACATCAAGGCCTTTCAACCATGTCATCTCAGGCAGACAGATACTGGATCCCCTTGGAAAGACACGAGAAACAAAGCCAATTATTGAAGTCAATTATTTTTTGTGGATATTGTGGTATTATTCTTGGTGAAGGCAGGATGCTGCTTAGGGCTAGGGTCATACCTGCATGAAGCACATACTCTGAGAGCTCAATCATGTCTCTCTTCATATAGTGCAGGGAGGTACGTCTCAAGACATTCACACCAACATGGACAATGACAGAGTCATACTTATACCTGTTGTGAAGAGACTTAAGTGCATGTGTGATGTGGTGGATTCTAGCACCTGACAAACAGCTGACCGTGACCTTCTCCTTGTTGACCCTGGTGAGCGGGACATCAGCATGTCTCACTACTGAGTTGCCAATGACTAGTATGTTTGGTTTATTGTTATGCCTTATGGGCTGAATGATTTATTGTTATGCTAATGGGCTGTGTTTGTGAGACACTGCTGTGTTGAATTCTGCGTTAGATAGGTGGGTGTGTGACTCTGATGTGGGTGATATGCTGTTTGAGCAGGCAACCTCTGGACCTATATTAGGTAATCGAAACTTTAGGCAATCAAATACCTAAAGCTTGACACCTAAACAGCGAAAGCTGTAAACATCGAATGGCCACTTCATAAATTTTTTTCAAAGGGAAATAATTTGCTTGGCTGTTATCTGGAATTTGCCCTAAAATCTGCCCTTTTCTCCACTGTAGAGCAATCTCAGAGTTGGTATATTTACTTATGGGGTGTGTGGGGTGCACAGCCCCTCACATGGAGGGGTGTGTGGGGTGAAGCCCCCCACTCAATTAGGGTTTGAAATTTTTTTTCCTCCAGCAAAGTGAATTCTTTCCCTACAAAAAAATTCGAGGAAGTGGCCGTTTGATGTCTACAGCTTTCATTGTTTAGGTGTCGAGCTTTGGTATTCGATTACCTAAAGGTTTGACAATATAATATAGACCCCACTCTCCTATTTGTCAGGAGTACCGACTGTGATATGAGAGAGCATGTATTCGAGCTTACTGATGTAGATGTTTCTCTCGCAAGTAGAAGAATTATGTGCTAGGAGAAGGGGACTGTCCGTGAACATGAGGCAGTTGCTATATTGTCTCAGTATGGCCATGTCAACCAGACTGGCAGGAGAAACTTATGGGAATTGTCCAGACATAGCGCTCTGAATACTTGGTGGACTTATGGAGAGCAGGGTTTGATAAGGGTTTGTCCACAAAAACCCTAAATGTAAAAATAACTGGCCTGAAGCACAAGTGCTAAAACCAAAACTAAGATGCTTATAATAGCATGTAAATTTAATCAGGCTACTAACAAGCAGTAATAAGTGCAGAATAAGAGCACTTAAGAGCACATAGAACAGAAAGCTAACTTAATAAAGAAGGTAGAAGACAGTTACAGTAAGAGCAGTGGAATAAAGTATAAATATATGTTTTTGTTATTGGAGAGGGATGGAACAGAGCAAGATTAAGAGACTACAGGAGTTATCCTTCCCAAATGCACTTTTTGTACACAGTGGATAGAGCAGAAGTCAATATAAGTTAAATGTACAATGACCAATTAAACATCACAAATGCATATACACTAATCAGAAAGTTAGCTATGCACCCTGAGCATCAGATAGAAAGCCTTTCTGTCCCTGAATCCAAAATATAGAACACAGAGCTATGGCTCAGGTATCATAGGTAGGTACTAGGCTATTGGCCCTAGGGCATATATAAGCCTAGCCAAATGGTACCTTGGCTTTTGCCACCCAAGAAAATTATTTTCCTGTGCCCCTGTCAAGCAGAGCCACAGAAGTAATCCCCGGGGTGAATTTCCCATCTCCCATCCAATCATCAAGATTTTTCTTGAAGAGTGTTAATGAGGAGCTTTGTTTGATATAGCTAGGTAGTTTGTTCCAGACTATGGGAAGTCTCTGGGACAGGAATTTATCCCTCCAGCATGTCCTGTTTATTGTAGTGACAAGGTTTAGGTCCCTAGAGCGTGTAGCTCAGAGGGATTGGGATTTCTTTAATTGGAACATGTCCAACAGCTCTGGGTTTGACATAGCTTTGTATGTTAGGAAGAGATCGCCTCTGAGTAGGCAATATGTGTCAGAGTAAAGCTGGAGTTTTTTGAGAAGATCTGCGTAGGGCATCTGTTTGAGGCTGGTAATCCTCTTTGTGAGGTATTTCTTTGGCCTTTCCAGTTGTTGTAGATGTCTTGAGGTACATACCAAAAGGGGCATTGTACTATATAATGAGTCTAATAAGTGATGAGTAGAGGGGAACAATGACATATTTTTTCCTGGATGAGAAACCTTTTGTGATGAGGTGTGCCATGTAGAAGGATTTCCTGACTACTGTGGCGATGTGATTATCAAAGGAAAGACTACTGTCCACCTGTGTCCCAAGGTCTCTTATCACACTTTCAGTGTTAAGTAGACTACCGCCTATGTGGTAGTTCATAGGTACAGAGTTTTTACCAGAAGGGATGACAATGCACTTTTTGGCATTGAGCTTGAGGCCATGGCTTTGACACCAGGCATCTGTCTTAGTGAGGCCCTTTTGTAGGCTGTCCGCATCTTTAGAAGTTTTGATTATGGCTCCTAGTTTGCAGTTATCTGTGAACTTTGCTAGCCAAAGACCTTCTGTGTTAGCCTGTACTTCAGAGAAGTAGATACCAAACAGGACAGGACCTAGGACTGAACCCTGTGGTACTCAACTTGTCACTGGTCTGAAGTTGGATTTAGAGTCTGTTACTTTCACTGTGGGTTCTGTTAGTGAGCCAGTTGGCAATCCAACTTGTGACATAGGGATTTATACCTAGTTTTGTGAGTTTATCTATAATTCCCGAGTAGGGGATGGTGTCGAAAGCCTTGGTGAGATCTAGATAGGCTGTGCGAACCACCTTACCCTCATCTACAGCTTTTGTGAGTGCTTCAAAGAAGTCTGTCAGGTTTAGGAGACATGATCTGCCTTTTACAAACCTAAACTGGGTAGGGTCCAGAGTTTGGAGATTACCAATGTCATTGTTTATATGTTCCATAGCCTTGCAGACCAGGCTAATCAGGCTAATGGGGTGGTAGTTCCTGGGGTCCATAGTGTCTCCCCCTTTGTGAAGTGGGATAACCATTGCTGTGCTCTATTCAGTGGGCACAAAGCCTGATGTGAGGCTTTGATTGAACATGGTACTTAGATGGGGTACCAGTTCATTATGTAGTTCATGTAGAACGCAGCCTGCGATGTTGTCAGGTCCCATGGATGTTGTGTTCTTGGCTTTGGAGAGTGTGTTTTTCACCTGTGCAGCCGTGATTACAGGAACTTTGCATTCTTCCAGTATAGAGATGGGCCCTTTAGTGGGTGAGAGAGGGGTAAAGTTAGCACTGAACCTATCTGCCATGATTTTGGCAATATAGTTGGTTCTGTATATTTAGTGCCATTGTGCTGTAACTAAGAGCAGATCTGAGTGTTGCTATTGAGATTCTTGACATAGCTATAGAATGTTTTGTGGTTGTCTTTAGAATCAGTGGCGATTTTGTTTTCGTAACTAGCTTTGGAGGATTTTATGAGGGATTTCAGCTTCTTACTGAGACTGACCATGGGGTTCCTCCAGTCATGAGATTTTACTCTTTTTTTGCAACAGTTTCTTTCTTCTGTTGTAGAGTTTGTTTATGGCAAAGGACCACCAGACTGGCTTTCTTTTTTTGGAGGATAGCAACTTGGTTCTGTTAGGGATTGCATGATCCATGCACTCATGTAAGTGCTTATAAAGTGCATTTGTATAGGATTCAGCAGTCGTACCTCTATTGTCCATCAGCATGGGTGTCGTGAAGTTTGCCACTTCTGTCTTAAGAAGTGTGAAGTTGGCTTTGGAGAAAATTTTTATGGTGCTTTTCCCAATGGGGGGTGGGGGTGGGATGTGGATGTCTAGGGTGATTTGCTTGTGGTCAGATCTGACCAACGAGGAACTGACCTCTGGTGTGGAACATCGGTTGCCCATGTTGGTAATAACCAGGTATAGGATATTGCTGCCCCTGGTGGGGGTGTGGATAAGTTAATGCAAGGTGTTGGAATTTATGAATTCCAGAAAACGTTGAGCACAAGAGTTGGTACATGAGTAGTTTTCCCAGTTAATGGTGGGGTAGTTGAAATCGCCCATTATTAGAGTGTTAGGTTGTACCCTAATATTTTTCAGTGTATCAAGAAAGAAGGTGTGGGAATCCTGGGGCATGTTGGGGGGATCTGTAGCAAGCTACAGTTTGGATTGTGGTCTTGCTCAGAGTTAGTTGCACTTGGATAATCTCGGATGCATTATGCTGAGCAACTAGCCTGGAGGTGTGGATATCCTTAATGAATATGGACACGCCTCCATCTTTAGTGCTTTGGTGCCGATTAGGTGGCCGAAAGGTGTGGTATGAATTATAGCTTGGTAATGCAGGGGTGCTCTCTGGAGCCTTGAACCTGGTCTCTGTCACTGCAGAGATGTCGATGTTCTCCATTTTAAGGAGTGCCTCGAGTGAGTGCATTTTGAGGTTTAGACTTCTAGCATTAAGTAGCATTACCCTCAGATTTTGCTTGCTAGTACCTGTTATGGTGGTGAATTTGTCATTTTAATCTTGCCTAAAAAAGGCACTATAGGGGTGGCAAGAGCTTTAGCCAGTATCCAGAATCCCAAGGGTGACAGGTGCAGGCCATCTCTGGCAAAGCATCATGGTTTGTCGATCATGTCATCCCAGGCAGACAGCTACCGGATCCCCTTAGAATGACTCCAGAAGCTTAGCCAATTGTTGAAGTCAGTCATTTTGTTCTTATACTGTCGTATCATTCTGGGTGATGGCAGGATGCTACTCAGTGCTAGGGTCATACCTGCCTGTGCTACAAGATCGGACAGCTCCTCCATGTCTCTTTTCATGTAGTCCAGGGAGGTACAGCTCATGTCATTCACACCAACTTGGACAATGACAGAGTCATATTTGTACTTGTTCTGGAGTGACCTGAGTGCATGTGTTATGTGGCGGATCCTGGCACCTGACAGGAACTTTCTTCTTGTTTAGCCTAGTGAGTGGAACATCAGCGTGCCTGACTATAGAGTCACCTATGACTAGAGTGTTGGGTACGTTGTTATGCCTTATGGGCTGTGGTGGAATTGCACACTGAGTTTGTGGGCTATGTGTCATTTGGTTTGTGTTGGGGGGGGTGGAGGTTACTTGCGTTTCTGCTTTGGAGATCCCTGTTGCTTGGGTATATTTTTTTTGAGAGCCTCCATGAATGTAGGTGTGTGTTTTGTGTTTCTATGTGTGTGTTTTGGTGGTGTAGGTTTTGAGGGACTATGTGATGAGTGTGGTGTGGTGCAAGTGTTTACCTTCTCCTCTTGACTGTCTAGTCCAGTCTTAGGTGAAGAGAGCTTTGCTTCCAGTTTGGCTATTTAAGTGCATCTCTCACAGGTTGTAGTGTTGGGTGGTATGAGGAGAGGGTTGTCTGTGTACATGAGGCAATTGCTGCATTGCCCCAAGTTGCCCAGATTCATCAGGTAGACAGGAGAAAACTCTGGGAGCTGACCCTTAGACATGCCTGGATAGGTGCTTATTTATTAAGTACTAAAAACTGTTTTCCTCTAGACAAGTGAGGAAAGTTGAGTACTGTAGTAATTTGCAGCTTATTTAGTGCTTACAATGAATTCTGAACAAGTGCTGAGCTCAAAGAAACAGGTTTGAGTGCTGAAACTAGAAAACTGGCTAGTTCTAAGAAACAAAATTAAGCTAGAAGGCTTCCCTCCAACACAGAAAGGCTTGGGGCCTCAGAAGCTTACAAACAGTCCTGGATATAGCAAATCTGTATCTGGACTAGACAACTTACAGGAAAGGCAGGAAAATGTTTGTGTGTGGTGGTCATTATAGAGAGAAGTTACAAAGTAATGATACACATTGCAGTTTCTGACTTCATAAACCTTACAACAGCATTCACTATAAATTTGTGATTTGTGGATGCTATTTACTCTCTAAATTTCCAAAAGTAATATAAGTCATAGGTATAATGAACATTTTTACAGCACCAGTATAGATAGAGTAACTAATACATTAGCTGTGCACCCGGAGCATCAGACTCTGAATTTGTATCCCTGAATCAGAAAGGAGGAACACAAGGATATGTCACAGTTATCAACCCTTGTACAGGGTGTTGTGTGTGGGAGGGCAGGAAGCCTAGGCTGACACAAGAGTGTGCATGCATACAAAGGAGAAGAGCGTATGTGAGTTCAAAGGAGAAGGCAGCAGACAGTTGGACAAAAAAAATGGGCAGTGAGACAAAATAAGTAATTGTATGTGTGTCTCTCTGCAGTGGTCCTCAAGGTGAAATTGGTGTGTGAGTGTGTGCATGAACACAGCCAAAACTGAGTGCTAGTTCTATGTCATGGTGTGTTGGAAAGGTGTGAGCTGTGCATGGTAGAAGTGGCAGTTCATCATTGTCATCCCTGACCATGAGAACTGGCTCTGCCAGGAGTTGCACTGGCATGCTGACATCCAGAACCATGCTCAGATGCAGTTCTGCTAACTGAATGTGACTGGTGTCGACTGGATGAGCTGCCTTAATGGGACCAGCCAGGACCATGACCCCATGGCTTGCCACATCTGTGTGTGGACAGCACATTCTCTGATGGAGCAGTGGAAGTACTACCACTATGAGAGCGTGATAGGGCATGGCCTTGTTGGCTATCAGCAGATGCTGTGCCTGACCTGCACCCACAAGGATGACGTTTCCCTCCCACCAGACATTCCACTACAGGCACTGCTTGTTCCATGACAGACACCCCTCTGTCCATCCCAGACACCCCTATTTCAAACGTGTCAGTCATCCAGTCCAGTGAATTGGCAACACGTGGAGGTAGTCAAACATGTCAGACTGAGCCGCATTCACAACCTAAGTATTTTCCTGGAGCACCTATGGGAACATACCTGTGTCTCCATGATGGCCCTAAATATATGCAGATTGGCACAGGAAGTGATGCCTGCACCAGATGGAGGAGGGACAGCAGGTCACCTCTGAGCACTCCTATCAGTCCTGTGTGGTACGTCGACCACAGTTTGGCTTTGGTTAGACTCAAAGAGCACTGAAGCCATAGTAACCACACTTCCATGGTCAATGTTGCTGCCCTCCAGCTGCCTAATGTCTGTGGGTTCAGTGGACTAGGTAGGCATAGGCCTACTGGCTGTGTGAAATTTGAATTCAGGATCTGGAAGCATGTCAACCTCTGGGTCATATTCAACCACTGTACCCCCTGACCATGCCTTAGGTTAGCCACCATCATCATCAGATTCTGATGAGACAATGACAACAGATGGCACAG
The DNA here is from genome assembly GCF_019279795.1 of Protopterus annectens. Lineage (NCBI taxonomy): Eukaryota > Metazoa > Chordata > Ceratodontiformes > Protopteridae > Protopterus > Protopterus annectens. Next base: position 1,837,948,012 of record NC_056739.1, read on the forward strand.
GACCCACAGTTTCATTGTCAGATTTGCATGTGATAAAAAAATACACAGGAGTACATTAATACCGGCACTACTATAGACCAATACATGCTAACAAAGTAACACTGTTGCCACTATTACAGACAGTCCTGCAATAGACACAACACATCTGAGATCATTATCACACACTACAATATTTGTTTAAATTGATCAGCAGTACTGACATCAAACTAATTGGCTTACCAACTGCAGAAGGCAAGCATTGCTGGAGGCCTGATGGTCCTGAAAGAAGTTAAGCAAGAGGTAAAGGCAACAATATCACAATTAACAGTAATACAGCGCTTAATATATTTGCTCCTTTATAACTGCAGCAAACAATTGTTTAAACAAGAATGTGGCTGACAACTCCAAGCTAAGCTTATACCTGTAGCAATTTTCAATCCCCCACCAATCAAATAAATACATATGACACATATTCTACTTATTCCTTTACATTCTTTAACTATACAGTAGTATTCGATTGTTCAGATAATGCCTACCTGGAAACTCCTCTTGGGATGAAACACTAGCTCCCACATCTAGCACATGTGGTATGGCAGTGCCTTGGGAGCTGTGTTCCATAGATCTGCTAGGAACAGCTCACTGGGAGTCAGTGGTGGCTCCCTAGGAGGACCACCCCCTGTAACCAAGAGGTCACAGCCTACTGCAGCTACTCACCGTCTTGCAGCAATGATCATATCAGTGGCCCTGTGGTGCACCTGTTCATAGGTTCAACTATGGCTACCCATGCCATTTATATCAGCAACAAGTTGTTGCCATAGCATGAGCCTACAGCCCATATCTTGCTTGCCTTTTGCACCATGTTGCCAAAAACCCTCAATTATTATATTGTTTTCGGCATCTGTGAAGTGTCTTAGACATAGAGTCACATGTCTTGATGCCATCACAGACAGCCTCAAAGAAGACAGCCATATAAGACACATAAGTATCACATACCTATAAAATATTGTTTACATATACAACAGAAAAGGCAGCTAGTCAGTATTACTCACTGGTAAATTAGCGATATAAAATACTAACAACAGGCAGGATGCAAAACAAGGATAGTAACAAGAACAAGATATCCTTGTTAGTACTATAACTTTAACTCACCTTAGCCCCTAACCCCCATAAAAGAACAGACAAATGACCCTTTTGGCTAACAAAATATCTTGGAAATCTTGCTAGTGCTGTCAAAGCACCTATCCCTGAAACATTTCTACACATCTCTCAAACAGCAGTCATTTCCATTTATTTTAACATCTTGCCAATCATGTCTACCTCTGAGATGGCTGGGCAAACATGGCTATGACATCAGTACACTTCTAAGTAATGCATACGGATAGTGTAAAAGTCTGAGCTTTACATTATTGTTAAATACATTCCAGCATATGCAGTGTATGCCATGGTGGTACGGTGGTAGCATTGTTACTTCACAGCAAGAGGTTCTCCCGTTCGATTCTCGGCTTGGCTTGGGAGTGCCTTTTGTGTGGTGTCTGCATGTCCTCCCCGCGGTTGGGTAGTGTTCGAAAGACATGCATGTGTTAATGGGCATGACTTCGTTGAAGGTTGGGCGTCGAGCTGGCACCTCGACGTTTTGTAAAAAAAATCTACTGCCAATCATTAGCGGACTGGAGTTCCGTTGTGGCGACCCCTTACCGGGAAAAAGCCGAAAGACAAACAACATTCCAGCATATGCAGTATGTAAGTGACAAAATGGAACCATACCTTGTGAGAAACAATACTCCTCTGGAGAGATATAGTGAAGAATATGCTTGTCTTCAGTGCTTAAAATATGTAGAACTAACATCAGCTTGCCTAGCTACAGGGTTGGCATTCTATATGTTGTACATTAGTAACAGATTGCAGCTGTGAGTGAGTACTGTTTGGGAGGAGTTAATCACAACAGCACTGCAGGCTGCCTTACTTCCACTACGTGGGTTAGCTTACACATAGAAAGTTGTCTGGAAAGACCACAGACTTTTCTCATCAACATAACGCAGACACTACAAACCATGCCATGATGTATGTGAACAGATTAAAAACCATGTCACTGTAATCTGTCTGGTATATGGTAAGGTCTCATTTGCCTGGCCTCTAGCCCACTGTCTGACCATGCCCTGGTGAGATTACTGCATATCCAAAACTATCATATAGCTGACGTCAACAGTGTCTCACATGAGGGTGTAAAATGCTCTCTGTAATGTCACGCAACTACTCACACACACACACCAAGTTGACTGCAGTGAGAACAGAACCCCTACCTATCTAAGTGGACAGACTGCATAACACAGAATTTCGTGCAAGTGGCATGACACAAGTTTGATTTATCCAGGAGTTCAGGTGAAGTTATAGTAGATGACATCCGTAGGTCATGTGAGAAACAAGAGGTTGGGAGGCCTGTATGAAATGGATGTGTAGGGATGAGCAACTATCAAATAACTAGCCATCCATGTCATTGGAGATGTAACTGTAGGATACCACGTATACTCTGCTGCCTAGACACACACACACACACACACACACACACACACACACACACACACACACACACACACACACACACACACACAAAGTCTGACTTATACAAGAGTGCAGGTGAACTTATAGTTGATGACATCAACAGGCCATGTGAGGAACAATGGTTTGGGAGGCCTGCATAGACACATAGCTTCATAGTGTCATATTAGACTACTAGCCTAATAGCACTAGACTGTTTAGAAGCCTAGCTGTGTAACAACACAGGTGCCATTACTGAGCATAGTTTGATGTTTGGATTTAGCAAAGCAAGGTTGTGAGCACCATCAACTGGCCTTGTCCGTGAGGGAGCACACAACATTATATGGTACACTTTGTAGTGTGATTGATATATGTGTGGAAAAAGTACTGACACTCCAGAGTTTTAGTACTTGTTGTGGAGGGGGGGGGGGTCAACACATGTATGTATTGTAAATATATAACATATAATTATATCAGGACCTTAGTTTGCAATGCTTCCACGTGCAGTTTTATGTTATACTAAGGGAATGGACAATAAACACCAATAATAAAGCATCATATATACAGTTCCATAGCAAAGCAAGCAGTGTATTTTTGCAATTATTACCTAAGTGTACACACATGTAAGATATGCTTGTTTGTGCATAGGTAAGCAGTGTGCTAATGCAAGCCACATTGCCAGTGTCTGATAGTTATTAGTATCTATAATAGAACCCAGTGCTATCTGTACTCCAGGCAGGGTTTTGTGATAGGAAAGAGTATTAATTGAATACATCCAGCTTCTATTTCTGGTTGTTTGCTTCATAGGTGGTCCATTTTTTTATTGCCTGTATCTGCAATGCCGCAATTCACACAAACCTGAATTTATCTGTGTTTGTGCTATGTGGCACATTGTGAAAAAAATGGAATTAGAGACAAGTAAAGCAGGAAAAATGGAGACATGTGAAATGAGCAAAAGCAATGCATGACATACACACTAGAAAATGATAGTACACATGAGATATTTCTACACAGTTCAGGATTTGAACAGATTTGCAGCAAAGAACTGAAATCATTCTTCAGACGACCAACTGAATCAAAATGTACACTGCTATCAAACCACCAGCTGTAATTTGTGAATTTAATTGTCTTTACTATATTTGGACATAGTGCACTTAATGATCACATAATGTGTTATAATAGTGCTTGCAAATATACAACTCTCTCTTACATGTCTGTGTTTCTTGGTACTGCATCAGTTATCTGTCCTGTAGTGTGAGACATGCAGTGTGTAAGCCATTCCATAACACTGGCATTAAAATGTGTGAGAATATTAACTGCGAGTTATATGATATGCAGTTGCCAACAACTGATGGTCAGGTTGGATGGCACAAACAGCCATATACTGTTCGTTTGGGGGAAGCATAGCTGAGTTACTGTTATGGCATGAAAAAGGGTACACTGCTATTTGGGGAAGACAAAGCTCAGTGCTGTTATGGCATAAACAAGCATAGTTGTTTGATCTTGGGAAGGGTTGTGAAGTCAGAAACTGCAATGTGTGTCATTACTTTCTAACTTCTTTCTCTAATGATTTATCAGTACAAAGGTATGGTGCTAAACTGACGCCATGCAGTGATCATTGATATTCTTCAGAGGCATGACTGTGTGCATCTTTGATGACTGATGCCTACTACTTACTAATGGGTACTTGTGAGTAAAATAATTATCTGCTGTCACATGGTAAAGTACATTTTGTACAAATCCACCACTATTTACTTGATTACTATACCAACTTACAAAATACAAGGATATGCCATAATATTGTTCAAAAATACACTCTAGGTTCAGGACTTACCTTGCAAATGCAGCAGTTGACACAAGTTTAGTTCAGGGCACACTCTGTCTGAAGCAAGCAGTATACAGCCAATACATGAGGAATTAAAGGTTGTGTGAGTTGCCTGGCATCAGTTTTACTGTGTGTATGTGATTAGGAGAATGGTATTAGGCAGCTAGGTGGTCATTGAATGTGCTATGTGTTGTCTCTTAGGCAATGTAAGGGCATACTGAGCATGCCTACATCTGCCTCCAGGCACAGCAGCTGGTGGCACCCCCTCCAAGTCCTCCTCTAACTGGCTGAGGTGACCTAGGTTTTGGTGGGGAGATGTGTTTCCCTTTCCCTTGCTGATCCTGCTGCAACTGTTTTCACATAATCAGATTGTGTAGCATAGCACATACTGTGAAAACTTGTGTACATGTCTGTGTATTATACTCCAGGGCTCCACCAGATGTATCTAGGCACTGGGACCATGACTTCAGTGGCCCAAACACATGCTCTATGATATTTCAGGTTTGACTGTGTGCCTCATTATGGCATTCTTCCGTGGATGTGTGCACACTTCTGATGGGTGTCATCAGTGATGGTTCCAGTGCATAGCCAGCATCCTCCATTAAATAGCCCTGTGAGATGTTCCCCCTAGCAAACATCTGGTACAGCTGTGATGTGTGCCAAATATGGGAGTCATGATAACTTCCAGGATTGCAGGCACACACATTCAAGATAATTCCTGGGCATTGCACACAACTTGGCAGTTGATGGAGTGGTATCCTTTGCGGTTAAAGTAGATTCTACCTTGCTCACAAGGTGGTGCCTTAATGTGTACATTGGTGCAAACTATGGTACCCAGTATTTCAGGGTAGTGTGCTACATAGTAGAACTGTTGCATATTGCTGACCCTCTTCTCATAACTATGGGATAATCATTATGTGCTCATTGGCATGTATGAGCATAGGATCCAGAAACTAGTGGAGGATCCTGGATGGCTGATGCCTGTGACACACCCATCATGTCCCCATTTGGTCTTTGAAAAGTACCTGTATCTAGGATTTTAATGGCTACACATACTTTAGTTTCCACTGGGATGGGTTCCCCTTGGTTGGCTTTGCCTATGAGTTGAGGGTGGGAGAGCTCACAGAGGTCTAGTAACCTGTCCTTGTCCTCCCTGTAGTGCTCTACAATCTCCAGGTCAAGTAGCATATGAAAAGTTACTCTGGGCCTGAACACTCTTCTCCTTCTCAACTTTGGCCTATTGTCATCAGCACCAGCAGCATTGGCTTCAGCCTGTAGCACATACATATGGAGCAAAGCTGCAGCAGCTCTCTAGCATTCTGTCTAGTTAAATTTTCCTTGTCTCTACTCCAATGGAATTGAAGTAGTCAGGAATAACCAGAATGGAGGCTACATGGATGCTCTATAGCTTGTTGAATAGCTCCACCATGTTGGATTGATTCATCAACATGCAATTCACCTGCTCATGCTGTAATTATCATATATTATATACACCTACTGCTTGCTATTAAGTGCCCGTCTGTGCACCTTCATGCATATAAGATAAGCACAGGCAAAATTCGTATTACTTTCCTCCATTCTCATGATATCATGCAAACATGGAGCATAAAAAGGGAAGGAAAGGTTGCACACCCTGTACTCGAACTCAGGACCATAGCCCTACATATACACATGCTGCTACAGGAACAGTTACACGAAAAGCACACTAAAGCCTACCATTCATTCCTCCATTTCCTGTGGGTGCCTTAAGAGCAGCATCACACAAACAAAGACAAAAAAATAAAAAAGAATTACTTAAAGCGGACAGAGATGACACATTTTAAACAAAATTCAGAGGACGAGACACAGCTTGTGAATTGTGCACTGCTTACATGCACTTTCAGCCTTCTGTAAGTGTAACCTGATGCATTCCTCTGATGTCATCATTCACTGTTCACATCCATTGAAAACAAACACTGTGGAAATGCCTACACAAAGTGAACATCCCTACACGGTTACTATTTTTTGCGATTCAACAGTTCTAATGAGTTTTGACATCATTTAAATCTTTACAGTGCTGAGAGCCCTGAATCTACATGGTTGGTAACTATGTAGGCAGAGCAACTGCAGAGGAATCCAATGTTGTAAACAAAAGGGAGGGTATTACTTTGCTATACTTTATATCTTCACAGGGAATAGTTTTTAATAAAACTTGAATGTATTCCATCAACTACATACTGCAAATGCTTACATGGCAGTATGATTAGTCTGTTTTATGTGGTTTACACTTTTACCTGTCTACATTAGTTACAAGTATATTCATTTGGGGGTAGGGGGTGCAAAGTTGCATTTATGTCATGGCGCTTAACAAGGAATTGTTGCTATTGTTAATCTAATTTTCTAGCATCCACCATGTCTAATAATGTCATAATGTGTGTGGTGTTACATGTTATAGTCAATTCTGTACAAATCTAGGGACTTTTACTTTTATTTCCAGGTAAACTCCTTTCCATGGCTGTATTCAGAAGGTTTTCGAATACATGGGCAACACGAGCATAGAGTCTACACAGTTGTTCTACAGCTTGTTGAATTGCTCCATCATGTTGATTTGCTTCATTAGCATACAATTTAGGCACTTATACTGCAGTTACCATGTCACAGAAGTTTCCATGTTGGCGTGTGAGTGCGTGCCATTATGCAGAGTTTACTGAATCCAAATATATTCGTGGCAGTGTACACACACACCGTGATGTGCAAATGGTAAAAAATGACTGTGTAGGCTTTACTGAATCCCCCTATTGTCCCAAGATCAGCAATTGTCACAATGGAAGATTATTTCTTTAAAACTGAAAAAACTGTGTAAGAAAGACCGATTACAATGAATTATGAATATGCATAATCCATGCTCTTCCAAAAATGGAAAATCATAGGTGAATTCAAGTAATCTTAACTTTCCTATTTTAATATATTAAGGTACAGAGTTTTTATACATTGTTTTCTTTCCTCTCTTCAGAAACACCATTTAACAAATAATTATGCTTTGCAGACCAAGAGTCTAAAAGATAAATAAATGCACACTTGACATAATCTTTTTAGAAAAATGAAGCTTTTAATGTAGAGATATAATACAGATTATACATTAGATTGCCTGGAATTGTCTGTCAGTCTGCCATTTTAAACCTACATTTCAATACATATTTTATTTAAATATGTAAATAAGGAAGGAACAGAAACTATACCTAGAGTCAAGAAAGGTAAAAGAGCACATAAAACAATGAACACTAAGCAAGACTGCAGATGCATAAAGCGAGTCATTTTAACCCCATGCCTATTAGTTCCCATTATTTCAAAGGGGTCTGACTGATCTAGACTTGAATAATTAATAACAGCCTTTTGCACAGACTGCTAACATAGACTTGGCATTCAAACAGTTTATATATATATATATATATATATATATATATATATATATATATATATATATATATATATATTGTTTTATTTGCTAGCATTATTTTTCTAAGTGGTGGTATGCCAAAAACTCATCAGCCTTTAACCCCCCCAACCTTACGAAATCTCACTCAGTTAACAAAAAAAAAGCTTTCCTACTAGGTCGGAGTATATTAAGATTGGCCACATGTGAAGCTTTACTATGCTGCATAACCAAAGCCTGTATCTAATCCAAAATAAAATACCAGGAATCTACAAACTGCAGTAAAAGGTAATAATTGTTTTACCAATGACTCATCAAGGAGAGTTGGAAGCAACACATTTAATTTCTAATTTATTTAGAGTCATTGTTTTAAGTTACAAAGTAGTTACTAGATACAAGCTAAATTTAATTTTGAAGGGAAGTCAAAATGCTACATCAGAGTGTAGTATGAAAGATCTATAAAACTTTAGTGCCATAGTATTTTATGGGAAACTGTTGCACTTTCAAAGACTAACATTAAAATATTTTAGCTACAGAGCACAGTCACTCAGTAATTATGTGTGTTCTACCTGAAATACTTCTCTTGTTATAAATGCTAGACTTTCTTTAACAGAAAAATAGGCAACATTCTTGTAACTTGTGCATTTTCATGCCAGCTATAGCCCTAGTAATGTGTTCATGATATTGCAAATCATACTTTATGTATGACTTTGCAATGTCATTCTACATAGCCTACTGACTTATTATTTAATGGACTTGTAAAGATATGTACACTAAATAACATGCTACCCCATTTATTTAAATTATATTTGTTGCCCAAGTTTGATTCTTCATTTCCACTTATCTTCTATGTGGCACAGTCTGCCTGCTTCAATGGAGTTTTGCAATCAGTTTCTGAGGTTTGTGTATTTAATCCTGTAATTTCTTTCTGTGAATTTCCCATACATTCATCTATACTATTGCTATATCACTGATGAGCAGGGGGATTCAATAAAACCTACAAGGTCATTTTTTTTTACTGAGTGCACATCACATGGCCACAGAAAGTTTTAGATTCAGTGAATGCCGTGTAGTGATGCGCACCCCTGTGCAAACAAGGTAAACACCGCACCATGCTAATTAGCTGACTCACATGATAATTAACCTAACATGGTAGAGCTATTCAACAAGCTATAAATCAACCGTGTAGACTCTGTGCTGGTGTTCTCAGTGAACTTGAAATCTTTTTGAATACAGGCACGGAAAGGAGTCTACAAGGATAGGAAAAAACTGTGAAATCTGTAACATTTTTACAGAACTGACCTTAATATGTAACAGCAGGCTGGATACAACAAAGGGTGAGTACCAAAAGCAATATAAATTGTTTTTCTTTGTGCCAGAACAGAAATGCACCTTTGTTCCTCTACCCCTAAATGAACAGTACACATTGCAGACCATACCTGTCGACCTATTAGGACAAGAAATCTTGAAAAAGCCATACATAATGGAGGGTGAAGGCCCAAAAATAGTGACACTTTTTAAATATTGCTCTTGCAAACTTAGAAAGTTGATAGAATAACCGATTTTGTGTTAGCATGCATTTACTGAATGGTATGAAATCTGAAATTCAAATGTCTTTATTTTTTCACTTCAATCTTTCGAGATTCAGTGTGTTCTTTGAGAGAATTAATTTGCTCATCTTTTGTTGACTAAAAAAATCTTCAGCACAGTACTTGTTGGCGCAAGAGGTATCTTACGATACTGTTAATCCTGCTTTTTATGCCACTGTTGATTATCTTTTTACAAATTTTCAGGTATAATTTTTTAATCAGTTTTTGAAGTGTGTGTTTCTCTCAACTTGGCAGCCAGATATTTAAATTCCATATCACATTTACTAAACAAGATTATGATTAGTTTAAGTATTGAAACAATAGAACAAAACTTTTGAAAAGGGGAAGTAGCAGACATTTTGATGATCTTAAATTAGATGCAAGAATTACATGAATCTATAATATTCTTAGTACCATAGAACTCCATTATGGATTTTGCAACCTTTGCAGTCCTAAAATTGAAGTGTTAAACTTTGTAGTACTTTTGAAAAAGAATAAGAGTGGTATATATTTCTCATGGCATGCGTGAATGGGTGTGCCTTCTTTGAAGGTTGGGCATCGGGCTGGCAACTCGGCACTGTAAAATCCACCGACAATCAGCAGACCGGAGTTCCACTGTGGCGACCCCTAACTGGGAAAAGCCGAAAGACTCGAATCTTTAATGACTCAGCAATGTTTTACCAGAAAATCACATATCCATCTAAAAAGCAGTACTCCTCTGTGCAGATTTATCCCAAAGTAATATCTTCCATTCTGTGTTCAACATTCAGCTCCCCTTCAGTTTCCCTAGCAACTAGGTTGCCAACAGTGTAGATTCAGGGCTATCAGCATGGTAAAGAAGTAAATGAGGTATAAACTCATTTGATCAATGTAGGGATGTAAACATCATGCAGGCACTGCCTTACTGTTTGTGTTGACTGCATGACAACTGTGAATGCTTACATCAGAGGTGGGTGTCAGGTTACACTAACAGAGTCTTACATGTAGGTCTGTCAAGACTGGAAATGCAAGTAAGCAGTACAAAATTCACAGGTTCTGTTTCATTAGCATCCAACCTCCTCTTCATTTGTTGGCAAATTGTGTTTTCTCTATCACTTTTTTTTATTTTAGTTTAGTTTGTTTTATTTTATTTTGTTTTATTTTATTTTATTTTATTTGCTGTGTTTATATGATGCTACTCTTCTCACAATCATGGGAAACGGAGGAATGCTATGCTTATCTTGTTTTCTCAGTGTTGCACAACTGGTGAAAGAGATAACTTAAGAATGATTAGTAAATAAGGGAATGTCGTGTAACCATTCCAGTGTCAGCATTGCTAAAGTCTGATAATTAATACTGAGTCTAGGAAACATACCTGCTGCTTATCTGACTCTGTGGCAGCACATATTTATGCACTGATACATTCCTTTTTCGGGGGCCAGATGGTACTGGGTTCGAATACAGGTGTATCTAATACTTTAAAATACTTTTCATTATAGAGTGATGATGCAATGGCATGAATTGTTTATATGAGATATGTTCCTCTGCATTTGCATAGCGCAGCCAGGTTAAGCAGAATTGAGCATTTGCCGCCGCTCATGATTGGTGCACAATACACACCTACATGCAAACATGGACCCCAAAAAGTGAAGTGATACATTGCTTCTCTAGCATTGCTAACGTCTGACAGTTAGTATTCAGTCTGTGGAATACACCTGCTGCTTACCTGTCTCCGTGGAAGCAGGTGTTAATGCACTGAATGCAAGGATACATTCCATTTTGGGGCCAGATAGTTTTTCTTTCAAATACAACTGTATATAATATTTTTAAATACTTTACATTACCATCACTCTGGGTTGATGCGTGATGCACACCATTGAAGAATAATGCATTAAACAAAAATAAACTGGGAAATAAACTGGGAAAGATAGGACAGTGGTAAAAAGTGAAAAAGGCAGAGGAAAGAACCAATGGAAATCAATAAAGGAATGTGAAGGAGGGTGATAGGAAAGAACCATAGTTATCCATTTCTTTAACAGTAAAAACTGATAATATATGCAGCATATTAGCTGAATTTGGACTGTCACATCCAGAGAGAGAGGGGTGACCACAACAAAATCATGTTGTACTGAATTACGTCTGTCAAGAACACATGTGTAAAATGGAGAGCTATTTATGGGACATTTTTTTTCTGGAATAGATACCCATTTTTTTTTAGAGAGAGAGAGAGGAATGTTAGGGAAGTGACATAGGTTATGTCTGGGTCTGGTAAACTGGGTAGGTGAGGAAGCAATTGCAGACAGACAAGACAAGATGCAGGGATGGTGATGGACACAAGTGGTCGGTGGACACCATGGATAGGGTGAGGGTGGGGACATTCAGGACCCATGGACATAAAGCTGGCTAACAGGGAGAATCAAGTCCTCAACCACAAAACTGTCATCACTGTCACCTCACTCCACCTTTGGCAAGAGCACTTGATGATTGCTTCTTCTCCTGGTCCTATGTAAAATGAGGGAGAGCAGCCCTTCCATCTGATATAGGTGTGCACCAATAGTGCGGCACACAACCCTACACACCATCCCTGACAATTCAGCTTAGGTGATAAACTCACCACCCTTGCCACTGCTCCTGGAGGGAACCAATGGCCTATTCTCTGGAGCAGAACTACCTGAGGGGCAGATAGTGCGGAGGAGGCAGAGGTAGTGCTGCCAGGTTGGCTGTCAGATGTGCTGGGAAATGATGCCCTTGCTGGTGGGGTGGGGGCAGGTGGATACTGTAGAGCAAGCCTACCTCAATCTGCTGTGCAGCATTTTGCAAAGTGCTACACATGGATGACATGGACACATTCTGACAACACATAAAATAAAGCAAACAAAACAAAAATAAAGAGACAAGGGTTGGGGTGAGAGAAGTAAAAAGATACAATTAATACCTTCATATGTAACATACAATGCATTAACACAGCTATTTGACTCTATTATCTTAACCTTTACTCTTAAGACTGCCACCCCTTAACAGATATCTTATTACTTTTAAGACTAGCAGCTCCTAACAGATGCACACTATACTACAGATTGTAGCAAGTGCACCTTTACATGTGCATATATTGCACATACCTTCAATACAGATGAAAAATGGCTCTCCAATCAACATCTAATCCTGAACCCCAACAAGACTAAGCTACTCCTCTTCTCCCCAACATGCAGGACACCGCCCCGCCATCCTTCAACATAACCGCTAACAATGGCACTATCATCGCTCCAGAAGCCCAAACTAAACTACTGGGTATCATAGTTGATAACAACCTGAAGTTTGATGTGCATATCAATCAAACTATCAAAACCATTAATAAAAACTTGGCTCTCTTTACAGAATCAAACCTTTCCTTACCCCACTTGCTAGAACTGCAATTGCCCATTCCCATCTACTATCAACTCGTCTCTATGCTCACCTCTATTCTCCAACTTAAACAAAACAGATGTCAATAAACTATCATCCTGCTATAACCACATTGCCAGTGTTGCTACTGGCACAGCCTACCAGACACACCACTGTCACAACCTAAATCGCCTAGGATGGCTTGAACTGCCTAGCCTACTACACTTCAACCAGCTAATAGTGGCACATAAAGTCCTTTACCAACCAGAAAATATACCTGCACTAAAAAATATTATCAGCCCTTACACCAGCACCTGGCCACTGCGATCATCCACTAGACTCCTAGTTCAAAAATACAAATCCAACTACTCAGCTGGGGGCTCTCTGCTAACTCTGTTGGAAAAACATGGAACAGACTCCCAGCTGACTTGACCCTAGAACGCTCACTAACTCGATTCAAAAACAAACTCAAGAAATACTTCAAAGTTCATTGGTTATGTCCTTGCACTAACCCCGACTAGTGACCTCTCTATTACTTAGGTGCCATACCTACAACTACTACTAACTTTTTTCTACCACACCATTTCAGGAAGGGTCAGTTGTATAACTGCTGCTCAATGTGTCTTAAACCTGAATGTAATGTTATGTATACATAACTTTGAAAAAAATGTTATGTTTTGTAAAGTGTTTTATAAGAAGTTAGTACTATATGTGCTTAATGCTGGTATTGCTTATGACTGTAATCTGCTTGAAACAAGCATTTACTAAATGTTCAATGTGTATTATTATCTTTATTATCTAGTTTTTCTCCCCGGACCTCTGCTGAAAATGGACATATATCCAGTCAGACAATCCCGGTCAACAAATGTAAAATAAATAACTAAATAAAATATGCATGTTCCAGTTATCCAGATTACACTTTACAGCAGGGTATGTGTGCCACTGGTATAGAAGTTTACTTTAAACCTTTAAGTTGCACATAATTAAAGAATTAATAGTTATTGTATAGTTGGAAAGAGTAGTATTTGAACCCACCACCTCTGACTAAATTCTAATATTGTACTCTTGGTTTGTGCTACAGACAAATGTATGCATACTTGCTTTTACAGTTGGAATATGCACGTTCAGTTTGATACAACTGTATAAAATACCAAACAAGCTATCTTTGTTTGTGCTTCAGGCTAATGAAGTCACGCATACTTCCTTTTGCAATTGAGATATGCATGCACAATTTGATGCAACTGTATAAAATACCAAGCAAGCTATCTTTAACTTTTAATGTTACAATAACATTACTCTTCTTCTGCATACATACCACATGCCTTCCTCATCTTCACCAGGCTAGTGGCATGGGTCCTAATATTGCACTCCCTCTCTGTCACAGCTGTGGAGAAAAGAGAACAAAACAGAATACCATTATGAATACCAGTCTTGCCTATATTCAGCTTTTAAGACTTGCAAGTACTGTCTGTAGTTGACATCTGTGGGATATCCTTCTTCCTAAACTCCTCAATCCAAGCATCGAGGGTACTCCTCTTCCTCCTCTGGAGGTCACTGTAGTGATGTCCAATGGTTCACCGTAGGATACTGGTGGTCTTGGTCACAGCCCAGGCCAAACTATCCAAAGCTTTTGACTTAAACTGGCTCCCAGAATAGTCCTTCCATACCAGACTAGCACTGTGTTCTTTCTCTAGAAGTCCAACACAAATCTTGGACTCCTGAACATGCCATCTCTGAGCCCTAAATGCGAGACCCTCTCCATGAACGGCTGCCATGTCTACTACAGTTCAAGAGCAATGGAGGTTGATGGTTTCCCACCAATTTCCAGTTATCATGTTTGCTGCGAGTGTGCACACTGTTTGAAAATGTTGCTCACCACATACCATCACACAAACAAGGTGCTTGGGGTTGTGCACCGCTAAGCACAGTGTCTGTGTGATGGTAAGTGGTGCGCAACAGTGGCAAACAATGCAATTTCAAGGTTATTTGATGTACAGGCAGTTGTGTAAGTGTGTTACTCAAATATGAAGGTCTTTATCAGATGTAATGTGATCAAACGTTTTAATTATGCTGTTATGCTAAGCAATTGCAAATATGTTTAGCTGTCTTAGTCATGACTATTATTGTCACAATTGAAATTTATTATTACTATATATAAATTTTACTATGCAGAGTTATCACACCTGCCTATGTTACTTGGTAAATTTCGATATCTTATTTAAATGTTAGTGTATGCTGCCAGTCTATCATATACAGTGGTTCATTTATAACTTTTGTATTTTACTTGGTCTGATCTTGACAATAGTTTATGTTGATTAAATCTCTGCCCTGGACATCACTACATACATACATACATACATACATACATACATACATAAATGCATAAATAAATAAATAAATCCTCAGTCTAGTTAATTAGCCTGTCATTTTCTTTTTTATTAAGTAACACTATAGATGCCATACAAAAGGTTTTAGCTATACTATGTACTAGTCTTGTACTAGTCTCACAGTGTCTGCGGTGGTACAGCGGTAGTGTTGTTGCCTCACAGCAAGAGGTTCTCCCATTCATTTCTCGGCTGGAGTGTGGGGAGTGCCTTCTGTGTGGAGGCTGCATGTCCTCCCTGCGGTCGAGTGGCCTCCGAAAGACATGCTTGAATGGACGTGCCTTCGCTGAAGGTTGGGCATCGGGCTGGCAACTCGGCACCATAAAAATCGACTGCCAATCATTAGCAGACCGAAGTTCCGCTGTGGTGACCCCTAACCAGGAAAAGCCGAAAAGACCAACAACAACATGTACTAGTCTCACAGCTGTTCCAACATAGAGCCCAAGGTAGGTTGCTATGTCTCTATACAGCAACGCAATGCCAAAAAATGTCCTATGTGCTCACACCTGATGTATCAGAAGGATGTGACTTTTATCCACTCCTTTGATGGTTGGAAGTGGGGGGGGCAGAGCCACATACACCATGCATCTGATACCACTTTCATTAACTTCAACCCTTTCAACAAGAATAAAGTAATTGCATAGTAATCACTCCTACTGTGTCTGGTCAATGATGGCATTGAATAAGTACACTCGGATATCTTTGGATCTAAAATTTTTGAAATATCTCAATGTCAGAGTCTAATCTTAGGTACCTTAATAACCACTTTGACATATATTTTAATAACACAGTCCCTTGTAGGGGGGTCTGAAACTTGCTTACTACTAAATGACCTATCATATATAATCAAATTGGGCTCAAATGAGGTCACTAGAACAGCATGAACACCTTGCTCTTCAACACTTGTGCCAGACTGTGCAATTTGTGCTGCCTCAACTACTGAACAGCACTTTACATGCTACTGACATGTTTTGTTTCAGAGATGATTATGCCATCATTGGCTTCTACTCTTAGACACCTTGCTATTGTGTAGTCCCCATGTAACAATTATCACAGATAAGCCCATGGCTTACAATGTATTATGTAATGGTACCCAGACTTCCAATATGATTATTTCCCCATAAGCCATAGTACACATTTAAATGAAAAGTAATAAATCAGGGTAAGTACTGTCTACTTCAACTTCTGTAAAATAATAATATCGAAAAAATGACTTGGAAAGGGATGCCCTTCTCTCAAAACTGATGAAGAGGTGGCATTTTTATAAATGTCCTGGGCTGTCAAGCGTACACTTGACTGTAGTGTTGACAATATGGTAATGGTAAAACTACTAGTCTAGCAAAGGTAAAGGGAACACATATGCTACTAGCATAATTAAGAAAACTGCAAAAGCACTAGTGCACAACCACTTTAAGTAAAAATAACAAAAATGTGCTACTATTCACAACATAGTCTAAGCTAGTAAAGCTATTATAGCCCTATTGGCATATAAGGATGAAGCCGAGTGACAAGATGTGACCTAAGCTTAATTAGCAGCTTGTGCTTCTTCTGGATTAGCATGGTGGAGGATAGGAGTGTCAAAGCATTGGCTACTTGTTTCTCTTCAGGAAGGAATGGGCAATGATTGCTAGGGGAACACTGATCATAGGTGAATCCCCAGTGAGAAACTGGCATCACAGGGATAAGCTTTCATACAAGGAGAGAATGGGGCCATCTGATAATGTCACATATGGAGTTGTGGATGTTCATCCCAAAGGCATGTACTACATGCCAGCTCCTTAGATTGTGGAATTCATGCATAGTGAGGTTACAACTTAACTCCTACAAGCTTCTCAGCCACCCGAGTCAACTGTAATTTTAATGTCTGTTTTCAAGCTGATCCACTCCCAGCTGTCAGGGCATAGTTTATCCCCTATTCTAACCTAGACAGTGACCCCATCCAGTGAGTCATAGAAATGGAAGTTCTCCCACATAAGGGGACATTGCAGAGCAATTATTTTCCAACTGAATGCAGGCCAATCACCCATAGGGAATCCAACACAGACTAGTCCTGGGTGATAATGGGCACTGAAGCAGGACAGAGCTCTGGCCTATGAACAGGGCTAAAGTCAGTGGTTGCTGTACTAGTAAGCAGAAATAATACAAAGAGTTGAAGACTGGCAAGGGACTACCCTGAACAGAAAAGTATAAAAAGAGGCAGATGTATTGCTGTTTCACATAAACCATCCTTAATGCTTCAGCAATATTATTTAGGTAACTATTTGATTCATTCATTGACTCGTTTATATTCTGATAATGAACTCAGTCTAATTCATGAGCGAGGTCGGAGCTGCAGGTTATCATGACAATCACTGGAAACATGGTAGAAGAGTTAATCCTTAACATATTGCCAGCCCATTGCACCAAACACACAACGACTTGGTCTTACACAACATGCCCACCTGGAATCAATTCAAGAACAGTGCTCTGATAAGATTATAGAACGACTCCCACACATCCTTTTTTCCTTCAGGAGATATTGTGTCATTCTGCAGCAGGCTGAATAATTCTGCTTTCTCTTTCAAAAAGGTCATTACTCTTTCAGAAAAAGTAAAATGGGATAAAGTTCTGTCATTCAGTAATTAGGATGGTCGAGGGTATTTTTTTTGTTTTTTTTGTAATTGAGCTGGAAGTCCATTTTCACAGAACAGCTGTGTAACCCTTGCAAAGGCTTTGCATTAATTTCAAACTTTAAAATACTATCCTTTCTTATCATCAATTCATTCATCCTAAAGGTTTTCATTCAATAGCTGCCCACAGTAATTACTCATAGCAGAGATAATTTAGAGCATTGAAAATTATTTCCTTGGGCTTAGGAGGTATCTTGAATAGACTTCAGGATCCCACGTGCTTTCGCACATGCGATGGAAGGCATATTTTATTTCAGTCTCTGAAAAAATTATTTGTCAAAAAAGACTGCAGTGTTTATTCAATCCAAACCTTCCTCTAGATCCCTAAAATTTTAAATTATTCTGTCACTGAAATGTTTCCAGTTCATCTATTTCCTTTTGTAACTGGCTTTGCTTTTTGTATTATTCTGTTTGCTCTTCATCACTGTGACCAATACTTCTGCTTGTGACACCTTCACATCCATGACTATTTTGTAGAAAACATTTTCCAACCCACTTATCTAGATTTATTCTGAAGTTCTAAAGTTTTTTTTTTTTTTATTTCAGTTGTGTCCATCAGCTTTCCAGTCTTTTCTTCTTTGGAAACTATAGATTGCTCCCCCCCTGTTTGTGACCAGCATGCTGTGTTTAGAATACAGGATTGTTAACGACAAACTTCTGTCTGCTAAGATGAGAATGAACATATATGCCCATGACAGAATAGTTAAGCATGGCAAATCAAATTTGGTAGTACTTCTAAACAAGATATGGAAAATGCATAATTTCATTACAAAATTATTTCAAAGTCTACAGATTAAAATACCAGTTAAAATTAAAATGGATCTAAGCATGAATATATTCAGGGAAAGACTGCATAACTGGATTGGTGATATACAATACAGTTAGGATTTGTTGGATTTCTCAAAAATTTTAGAGCTGATCATACCAAACATCCGAGTATCAAGCTGGGATAAAAACAAAATTAGTAACTCAAAGCACTACAACAACCAAATTAAACAGCAGCCATGTTGAAGGCTAGTTCTCCCTAATCACCAAATAGCAATGTGTGTATTTACTTGAAAGTGTGTCGTCCAGTTATATGTGGCATTCTTATGCTTTGCATTTCTGCTATTACTAGCATACATTACTGCATCCATCCATCCACAACCCCTTTTTACCATTTTGCACACGGGTTCAGGGTGTCATTCAACAATGACAATGTTCTAAAGCCAAAGTTTACGCTCTAGGCAGAACCAAATTTATTGAGACAATGGCAAGATATGATTTTTGCATTTTTAATGTTGTGTTGTTTCTTTACTGATAATGGAGGTTCTACAATGTGTCAGTCTAATACAGTGTAAATTGATGGAAGAGCATTAGCACTGAATATTAAGCCTCTGTGAGATACAATATACTTTAGTGTAGCTGAAATACATTAATTTGTACCTGTACAGTACAGAGCACATTACCAAGCTTTTTAGTTAATTAGTTTGTTATCTACATATTTATATAACTTTAGGTAACCAGTTTGGTAGAAGGATGCAGTGGTAACTCATCCCATCTACAATTTTGCCACAGATGACATAAGATGCAACATGTACGATACAAGGTTTAAGTCAAGGTTAGATGATGTGTACACTGAAAATTACATGCTTGGTAGGTGCATGTACCAATTTAAAGGAGAGTGTTGACAGATATCCTACCCCAGTGTGTACTAGCATTTGGGATATTAACTTGAACTACTGACTGAAGACACACATAAGTAACAAGCAGGTGTTCTGAGGAAAAGGGAACACAAGCAAAAACAATGACAAATGAGTCAAATTAAATGTGAAAAATATAGTGTAGTTCATTTTGTTAAACAGAAAAAAAAATTAAAAAAAAAATTGAAATATTATGTACATGACACACACAGGCAATCTGACACTGTCAAAAGAGGTTTTGAAACTCTTGTTCATAATTTCTTATCTTTTGACTATCATATCTCCACAGCAGTTTGGAAAACCTTCTCTCTGGCTCATTTAATTTCAAAGGCATCTCCTATAAATCCACAGATGTCTTAATTCCTTTTACTCATTTCTCATGCAACCCATTAATGGAGAATAATGCCCACTTTGGAATGTATTTGTCTGAACATACCATCATATGAAAGACCTCAGAGATTCATAACTAAAAAGGTCAGTGGCATTAAAACTCTTAGTTATCAGGACAGAGTGACACCTCTCTTTCTGTACTCAGTCTCATAGACCCCCAACCATGGGGATCTGTGCCTAACCTTCTCAGAAATCAAATATTAGACCTCCTTTGCCACTTATTCCTTCCCAAAACAAATAGTTCCTCAAATATATGGTTGAAGGAACTAAACCTTCATCAAACGATAAGAAAAGTAGGAGTGAAAGACTCTTATCCAAATGTATTTTTTACTTTTGGAAGAAACTTCTCCCTATATGTCAAGTAGAGTAACACTCTTGTCACCTTCAAACAGACCTCATATGGTTCACCAGTCTCTCTTGTGTTACTTCCTTGAGGTTGAAGATAACTTTTGAATATGGGTCATTGGCAAGGCTTGTGACAGTTTGTAGACTGACTGTCTAGTATTACCCATGTTCCTGTGAACCTGTGCATGTAATGTAGTACAATCTAACCATATACTAATGCAATGCTATGATGCATTTACAGGAAATAGGTTGTGTTAATATTAATGGTAATGAGAATTGATAATAATGCATGTGCTCCCCCAATGCCAGAATATGTATGTGGGGTGGTGGAGAGGTAGAGATTTAAAAAGCAGAGAAGGCCATGAAAGGAGTTGTTTAGAGAAAGAAATGGGGAGCAGCAGAATTGAGGAGGAGGAGTAAGCATTTTAATAGGTCAGATAGTGGTCCTTAATCCATGTATTGTTGTAAACTTCATGCAACATTCCATAGTACTCAATCATATGTTTTCCAGAGGTCCAAAGAGCACATCTGGACAGACCTGGCAAATTCCAATGATCCCTCTAAAGTCCATGTAAGGGCTAATAGTCAAGCAAGGCCTACAAAGTCAGAATAGAAAGTTCACGGCTCCTTCCAAACCAGAGACTCAACTGTCAGACAAAAGTTATTTTCCAGCATATTCTTCCCCAAAGAAGAAGAGAAGTGTGACCCTCCTATAATTATATATAGTCTCCTGCCCATATTTCACAAATGGGAGCCACCACCTCAGGTTACTAATCCAGAATTGTCTCTATCTCCCATAGAAAATTAAAACGTCTGTAATCCATGACTCCCAAACATCTTGCACCTTCCGTATTTCAGCTCATATTTCATCCATTCACACAGCCTTGCTACTGTACAAGTTGCTTACTCACTGTAGTGACTGCTTCTACACAAATTGATCTGATCTCATCAGCTGCTTCTTGCACTACCTACTCTGGGAGCTGATTGACAGATTTAGGAAAAACTTGAAGTGTTCCTCTTACCTCAGAAATGCCCTTATTTGAGGTCATCATTTCTCCACCCTTGCTGAAAAACAGCACTTCATTGTATTATAATATGTCGCAACTGATTTATCAATCCTGACAAACGTATTGAGACATGAAAAGGTTTAAACGAATGTCGGTGAGATCATGTGAAAGCCATACTTCATAACTTACTAATACTTATTTAACAAATTTGGAGATCCCACCCCCAATTAACACTACATACAAAGCTTCTTTTATTAATTATGAAGCTTTTTCCTCTGCCTCCTGTTTGGACTATAGCTAGAATGAGTCAAAGGTTAAGGCCACCCACTTAATTAAGAAAAAAAGAAGTCAATAAAAAATATCTAAATGAAGTAAGAGAAAGCAGGAAGCTTTCGAAAAGGAAGAATGAGAAAAGCATCTTCTTTTCACATTAAATAACTATAGATGGCTATTGGAATAAATATAAGGAAAAATATGGCAGAATGAAACAGTAATGTGCATCTCAAAATGTCATACCATAAGGATAGGTAGGCAAGGTGAGGTACGGACTGAACTATTTGAAGTAAGATAAGGTAAGACGAGTTCAAACAATAAATTCTGAAATAGAAGAGAGAAGTATAATCAGATTTGGTTGTGATTAGAAAGTGGCAAACTGGAGGAAGACATGACATCACTGCTCATTTGATTGACACTAGGCAGGTGAAAACAGTAATATCTAATACATCTAAGATTATAGTAAGTTGTAGGGCTGTCCTTACTAATCTTAGAGTTAGTATATTTAAATGGTAAAAAAAAAAAAAAGTAATTTCTGTGGTATCCCCGAAGTCTCACAACAACCCACTAAAGTGTAGTGGGTCCAAAAACAATACAGTGTAAGAAACTTTTCTGTGTGGAAAATTTTCAGTCCATATATTTCTAGTTAATCACTGTATATTAATCAGATCAAACAGTAGTAGAAGTAGCGAACTTAAACTCGTCTTAAGTCAAAACAAAACAAAAAATAATAATAGAAAATATATAATTTTACAGCATTACTAAGTATTCGAAAGTAATCCAAGCAAGGCAGGCAGTCTGTTTCTAGTCGAAAATCCAAAGGATACTTTTGAATACTTAGTAATGCTGTACAATTATATATTTTCTATTATTATTGCTTTGTTTTGACTTAAGACGAGTTTAAGTTCGCTACTTCTACTACTATTGTCTGATCTGGTTAATATACAGTGATTAATTAGAAATATATGGACTGAAAATCTTCCACACAGAGAAGTTTCTTACACTGTTATATTTAAATGGTAGGGACATGAGGGTACACATCACAGTATACGTCTATTGCAAACATATTTCAGTAGACTTTCAGTTAACAGTTTCATTTAGAAGTTATGCATTACCATTTGCACCTAAGATTTTCAAACAGATATGGGTCAGAGTTTAGTCTTGCAACCATGGCAAATATTCATGTCAGTCCTATTTCTGCAGAAGTCAATGCTGTGAAACAGGTAAGGACAAGAAAGGAATAGTATGTATATGTATCCTTCACTTTTGTAGAGGGGCAAATTAAATATACCAACTCCAAGATCGCCCTGTGCTGAGGAAATGAGAATACTCTATTGATCGTTAAACAAGACAAGGGTATTTTTTTATTTTAAACCTGCTTTCTGCATCAGCACATACCATTCAATTATAACAATGTATTTTTCTTTTTTACAGTTTAAACTTACATGTCCTTCTCCACAGACAACACAAGCATAGTACATGAACTCCGCCATATTGTAATAGGTACATACTACAAACCCTTAAAGGGAAATTACACCATTTTACAACTTGCCACTTATATTTTTAATTATTTCAGTATACTGCAACACTTTTAAAATTATGGGAATTTGAGTTTTCCATTATTGAAAGTTGTAAATTGTTCTTGCTTTCTAGTTTTTGATATTTTGGGAGTTAGTGTTATAAAGTTTCAGGCATTTGAGTATTTGGCATTATGGTCTTGATATTTTGCAGTTCAGTATTTTGACAATTTGGTAATTGAAAGTAGATCCATATATAGTATTCCTTCCTTGCCCTCACCTACTTTACAGCATTGACTAAAGTATAATGATATGGGCAGAATATAGCTGACAGGACCAAATCATCTTCCTCAAGGAAGAGTAAACCTGTCTGGTGGATAGCAGCAATAAACAGACTGTATAATAAAAGGAAAAAACTGCTGTCCAGGACCAAGAAGGAGCAGATGCCAAGTTGGAGACGGTCTCTCCTTTGTCTGAAGAAGCAAATAAGGTCACTGGTGAAATCCTCTAAGGCTAACTTTGAATCCAAATTGGCCACATCCACTAAGGACAATCACAAGGCCTTCTTCGCATATGTCTGCAATCTCAAAGGTAACTCCCAAATCTGCACTGAACTGGTGGTCAAGAATACCACATACACAAATGCCATAGATATAGCCAACCTGCTGGCAGACAAGTTCAGTGAAAACTTCACCCTCTGTCCCCTCCATCAGTAAACCAGGACATCCCCAGCACCTGCCCCAATCACCTCATCACCAGGGAGCAGATTATTAATGTCCTCTCAAAGGCAAAAAATGCAGCCTCCATGGGACCTGACAACATCCCTGGTTGTGTCCTACATGAACTCAGGCAAAAGCTATCAGCACCACTATGCACCCTATTCAACCAAAGCCTGTGGATCGGCTTTGTCCCAGCAGAATGGAGGACAGCCACTATCATCCCTCTGCACAAACCTGGAGCGTCCACCAACTCAGGCAATTATAGGCCCATCAGCCTAACTAGCCTGATCTGCAAGACCATGGAATGCATTATCATGGATCTTATAAACAAAGTCCAATTCAAAGAAGTCAAAGTCAAAGAAAACTTTGTCATTCAGAACTACACAGCAGTGTAGCTGAACGAAATTACAATGCTTCATTCTCAATGCAGGAAACAGTTGCACATATAGACATAGGAAATTTAATAAAACATCACAGTAGAATTTTAATAAGTAGCAATTTATAAGTAAAGTAGGACAGCAGTGACCCACACCCATCCCAGAACAGGAGACAAGGAAGACAAGGTACAGTCTAAAGGTAGAAATTCCAAGGCAGTAATCCAAGCAGATCCACTTAATATGAATGAATAATAACTTTAATATTTGATTCAAATGCAATAAAAGGCTGTACACAAGCCACACACAGTCAATGTTGAGTGAACCCTCACCTCGTAAAATACAAAGCTTCATCAGAACTGAAAACTCCTTCCATCAGGTGCATTAAATAATCTCATTTTAATTTTCATTTTAAATTGAATAATCGTTTCTTAAAGAGACCGTTCATCCCCTTAAATACATCAATGTTCAAACTTCATAACAACTTTAGAAGTGTAAACAACTTTAACAGTTAGATTCCATATAACCGTACTTTTCATTTTAATTTCCCTGTATGAGTCTAAAATAGTAAATTCATAAAATAATGAATAATACATAGTATATTAAAATAGTGAATAATACATAGTATATTAATATATAATAAATAATAAATAACCCCCCACTAAAAAATATATATAAGATAGAAATGAATGGGAATTATTGCATGCTCTATTGATTTCATTAATTAACAATACAATCATAACTTAGCCTGTCTTAATTTCAACACACTGTTAATACTAATACAATCGTTAAAATGAGGGAGTCTACCAGCATCAGTTTTTAACTGCCAGAATAACTCCCTGAATTCAACCTTAGACTCCCAGTTACCACCACGGGGGTCAGTGACTACCTGTTTCACTACTGCAAACTTAATATTCATATTTTTACAAACTAAAGAATGCTTATAAAAGGCATTAGATTCCTTGCCTTTACTAATTTCGTAAAGGTGCTCGTATATCCTCTTCCTAAGAGTATGTGTAGTTTTTCCAATATAAAAACTGTTACAAACTCCACAAATTCCTATGTATATTAACCCTTTCATACCACAATTTTAATGTTTGAAGGCTGTCAACCTAATGCCTCTAGAGGGAATCTGTATGTCACTGCCTTCAAAAATGAACTCACATTGACGACAGGCACCACATTTAAAGGTACCTCTTCTTGACCTCCCAATTCTCCCCTGATTGTCATTCTTCTTCTCAAACATGTCCTTTAAATTCATACCTCTCTTTCTTACAAAAGAAGGGAGTGCTGGAATATATACCCCTATGTCATCATTTACTTTCAATATGGGCCAATATTTTTTGATAGTCTCTTCCACTCTACCTGATGTGGCAGAAAAAGTATGTGTAAAAGCCACATTGTAATCAGCTCTGTCCTCATGGTGTATAGTCTCTTCCATGTGTCCTAAACCTAATAATGGAAAAAACTTACTGTCCCTGTTTTAATAACTTCCTCAACTAAATACTTTATCATATGTTCAAGGTATCCTCTTTCTAAGAAAAAAGAACTTGCAATCTTAATCTCATCTAAAAATTCAGAATAGATGCCCTTATCAACTGTCCTTTTATAATCCCTTTCTTTTGGTACTATGGGCGTCCACTCTCAAAATGCAAATAAGTATTAGAGAAAGTGGGTTTTCTATATAACCTAGACTGAAAACAATTATTCAGTGTGTCTTTGTATATCGTAACATCCAAATAATTTATACTAGAATCGATAGTGTAAGTAAGCTATTAGTCTTCCCAATGTAGAACGCTGTACAAGATACACACCTAGCAAGGTATACCACATTAGTACTCTGACAATTGGTCTTAATGTGAAAACGAAATTCATGTCCAGTAACAGGTTGTACAAAAACATTGTCAGTATCAATATACTGACATTGTCTGCAATGATTACATGGTATAGTATTATAAATGGATAAGGTAGATAAAGTATTACTCGGATTCCTAGGGTAATGACAAAGCATTTGTTTCAAATTTTTCTTGTTTTTATAAAGAAATTTAGGTCTTGGGCCCACAACATCACTAATATCATCATCAAGCAAAATTAAAAAAAAATGTTTCAAATTCTATGTCATACAAATTATTGCCTCTAGTATTAGAGGGGGCAACATAGATAATTATACTGAGGAATGTGAGTTATGTTGGATTATCCGCTGAAGAGCGGACAAAACACCTGGGTTGAATGATAAGATCCATTTGAAACCCATCCTCAGGAAGAGGAGACCGTTTAAACCAAAATCAAGGATGCCTTTATAATGTAATCTAACTTTTTAGGCAGTTTTATTGTTTTAATATCAATAATAATAATTCCAAATAGATAATTGATTAGTTTATATTGACTACCCTGATTTGATTTATTTATGTTTTTGGTGGCACTTATTTTGAAAGGAGACCTTTGTCTTTATGTGCTTAATAGACATCACTGACGTGTAGGATTGTTTTAGCCTATGGTGTTTGTTCTTCTACTTTTTAAACAATTCTTTAATCAATGTTTTTATAGTCTGGTGAAGCCTCAGGCTGAAAGCGCTTACTTTTTTGCTTGTCGAATAAAGGTTTTTATTTACTTTTCACGCCTCGGAATTGATTACTAGTTCCGTTTGAACTTTGGATTCTTTACTGAGTTATGTTTTTATTATATTCAACTGCCGTTTTTCGCTCCTGTGTATGTTTTGGATTTGGTGCCTGACTTACTTTGTTATTGGTATCACAGGAGCGTATATTCCCTGGTGGTCCTTGCTATCATTACTGTCATAAATTCCCCTAGTGATGTGAACATCCTCCACAAAGGCCTTAACCAAACTAATGACTGGTGCCAGAAACATGGCCTCAAACTGAATGCCAAGTAATGCATCATTATCTCCTTTGGGAACAATGGTGTCCCCACTAATTATCAAATTAATAACAATGTGCTAAGCATGCAATCAGTTGTTAGGGACTTAGGCACCCAGGTTGATAGAAAGGTGACTTTTGATCACCATGTTGCCTCCATTGTAAGGAAGGCTTTCTACATGGACCACATCATAAGTAAGGGTATTTCATCCAGGAACAAGGAGGTTATAACCTCCCTGTACTCCTCCCTTATCAGACCCATTATCAAGTACAATGCCCCCTTTGGCATGTACCTTGCCAAGTACACGCAGCAGTTGGAAAGATCACAGAGGCTCCTGACCAGGAAAATCCAGGCTCTCAAACACCTATCCTGTGCAGATAGGCTAAAAGCCCTGTCCCTCTACTCTGTCTCATACAGACTGCTCAGAGGTGACCTGTGCATGTCATACAAGGCTGTCTCAGACTCGGCCTTGATGGAGTTGCTGCATATCCGTACATCAATCTCCACTCATGCATCCTGCATGCAAGGTCTTAACCAGGTCTGTGACATTAATAGAACTTATTGGGAGGTTAGATTTGTGTCCTAATGACTCCCCTATCTGGGAAAAAACTTCCTCTCCATGTCAAGCAGAGTATCTCACTAACCCTCTTTAAGAGGAACCTGGACGACTGGATGGAAGACAAAAAATATACCCCTGGGATCCCACCTGTGTCCTTGCTGGACAGAGAAAACAGGTGCTGACTTTGTGGGAACATCGGTGAAATTTTGTGCTAGGCTTATAAGGGCCTCTGGGCCAATATGCTAGTATCAGCCTATGAACCTATATATATATATATATATATATATATATATATCTATATATATATGTATATATATATATATATATATATATATATATATATATATATATATATATATATATATATATATATATATCTATATCTATATCTATATCTATATGTCATGACTGTAGGGTTCTTCCTGCCAGCAGCAGCCCCCAATCGGCCAGAGTCCCAAAGTCTGGATCGGGCGTCAGCTGAGGTAGCTTTTATCCTGATGTCAATGTGCCAGAAGGTATAAAGACCACAGCTGATGCCATCTCCCCATTTTTTTTTTGCCCCAGATGTCAGATGCCCAGAAAGAAAAGGCTAAAATAGAAACTATGCCTAAAACCTCATCAGCCAAAATACCTCATAACAGATAATACTCAAAGAAAAAACAAAAGAGGGGGTAGGAGGGGGGGGTAACCCAGACTGCAACAGTAAACCCACTCGAACATTTACATTTATGGTAAGAGTACACAACTGTACTATGTCCTTCGTGGTTCACTGTTGCAGTCATGACTGTAGGATTGAGTCCCAAAGTTAAGAAAGGGTGGCTGGAGGAGAAACAGAGGGAGCAGTCACAAAACCTTGCAAAACCGCAGAAGCAAAACCGGCCCTGGATTTAGAATAGAGAGGGAGGTTGTAATGCTTAGAAAAAGTATGTACAGAACTCCAAGTAGCAGCCTCCAAAATATCCTTGGTAGGAACCCCACAAAGAAAAGCTGCTGAAGTAGCAGTAGCTCGGGTAGAATGAGTCCTAACATTAACAGGAACTGGATTACCATGATGAGTAACGGATCTTGATGCAATGGGCAATCCACTTGGAAATAGTTTGCTTAGTGATTGCTTTCCCTTGAACAGTAGGAGCATAAGCGACAAACAACTGATCAGATTTCCGGAATATCCAGGTATAAATGAAGCTGCCTGTGCACGTCTAAAGAGTGCAAAAGACTTTCTTCCTCACTTTGAGGATTAGGATAAAAGGTAGGCAAATGAATAGACTGATTTAAGGCCCCTGCTGAAACCACCTTGGGCATAAAGGTGGGATTAGTCCATAGAGATATCCTGTCCTGATGAAAAATAAGGAAGGGTTCCACAGCCATGAGTGCTTGCAATTCCGAAATTCTTCTAGCAGAGGTAATTGCCAAAAGAAAAGCAGTTTTCCAAGACAAAAATTTCAAATCCATGGAAACTGCAGGTTCAAAAGGAGACAAGGTTAATTTCTCCAAAACATAGTTAAGATCCCAAGTGGGAACAGGAGCCCTCATAGGGGGCCGAATATTCTTAGCCCCTCTAAGAAATTGTTTAAGTAATGGATGAGAAAAAATCGGAGGATCCGTTTCGTAATGTGCAGAAATAGCAGAAGCATGAAGCTTAACAGACGAAAAAGATAGGCCCATATGTAACAACTCTGTCAGATACTGTAAAATCAGAGGAATGCTCAGAACAGCAGAATCATCACCCTGGACTTGATTCCCGGAGCAAAATCTTTTCCATTTACCCGCATAAAATTTTCTAGTGCTGGGCCGTCTAGCTTCAAGGATTACATTCATAACCTGTTTGGAAAGGGTAGAGGTGTTTACAGACCCTGGATCTGCCAGGCAGCTAGATTCAGAGTTTTGACATGACTGTGCAGTATCCGGCCATCCCGTTGAGACAGTAGATGAGGGATTTGAGGCAGAATACAGGGAGGCTCCTGAACCAGGCTCATCAGAGTGGAATACCAGAATTGTCGAGGCCAATTGGGAGCCAGTAAAATCATTTGCGGTCTGTCCTGTTTTTATCTTCAGAAGTACCCGAGGTAGAAGAGGAAAAGGAGGAAAAGCATATACTGAGAGGTGTTTCCAACTGAATGAGAGGGCATCCACTTTTCATGCTAGTTTGTGGTAGGTCCTTGTGCAGAATGTCGGACGTTGATGATTCTGGGGGGATGCAAAGAGATCTATATCCGGACAACCCCACGCCTTTATAATCATCCTGAATATCCGAACATCCAACATCCATTCGTTCTGGATCCAAAATGTGTCTGCTCAATGTGTCTGCCAGAGTGTTGTCTTTTCCTGGCAGGAATTGCACTTGTAAGTCAACACTGCAGGTCAGAGCAGTGTACCATAGAGTCATGGCTAATCTGCACAAGGGGTAAGAGTGACAGCCCCCCTGCCTGTTTATGTACCACATCACTGTAGTGCTGTCTGTCTGTATCAACAATTGTCCTGGTAGAAGAAGGTCCCTGAAGGCTATCAGGGCATTCTGTACAGCCAGCATCTCCTTCAAATTTTTGTGCAGGTGTGTTTGCTCCTTTGTCCAAACACCCTGAAGACATCTCCCATGCATGTGGGCTCCCCAGGCATAATCTGAAGCATCCGTTGTCAGAACTTGGTTGGTCGGTGGAGGACAAAAAGGCTTCCCCTTGTTCTGCAGACAGGCTTCGGCCCACCAAAGAAACTCTTGCTGGAGACAAGGCAAAATCGTGATCACTGTTTCCAAACTGTGGTAATGCTGAGACCATACACTCTTGAGGTACCACTGCAGTTTCCTCATATGCAGTCTTGCATATGTAGTAGAATGCAGGAAGCCATGTAACCCAAAGCCTGCAGAATTTTTCTTGCAGTCAGCTGTTTCATTGAAGCCAGGTGTTGGAAAGAAGAAGCCAGTTGCACTTTTTTGTCTGGTGTCAAGGAAGCCATCTGGGTTGTAGTACTCAGAAGAGCATCCAGGAAAGTAATCTGTTGTGTGGGTACCAGATTTGATTTCTTTAGATTCACTGTGAAACTGAGGTACTGAAGAAGATGCTGCACAAAAGCTAGATGCCGAAGTAGAGTGTCTTTGTCGTCCGCTTGAATAAGACAGTCGTCCAGATAAGGGTATATTTGAGTCCCCTTCTGTCTGCAAAATGCCATTACTGGTGCCAGGCACTTTGTAAAGACCCTGGGCACAGTAGATAAGCCAAAGGGCAGCACAGAGAACTGGTAATGCTTTGAGCCCACTTTGAAATGCAAATACCTTCTGCACTCTTGCCTTATAGGAATATGCAGGTAAGCTTCTTTTAAGTCCAAAGTCACCAGCAAAGCGTTCTTGCCCAACATAGGCAGCAGCTGCTGCAGAGTGAGCATCTTGAATTTTGGTATATCTAGGAAGGTGTTCAGTACAGAAAGGTCCAGGATTGGTCTCCACGAATTTTCCTTCCTGGGAACCAGGAAAAGTCTGGAATAAAAACCTTGCCCTATTTCTAAATTTGGTACCAATTCTATGGCCCTCATAGCCAGGAGGGACTAAACCTGCCATTGCGCCTCTGCCCACTGATGATTTGGCAGATCTGGCCAACCGTTCGGTTTTGGCAAGGTGTGGAAATGAAATCTGTAACCTCTTGAGACTATGTCCAGAACCCATTTGTTCCAGGTTATGTGGCTCCAATTTTGATAAAAAAGAGAAATCCTTCCTCCCAAAGGTGCTTCCAGGAGAGGAGCCCCTGGAACCAGAAAGGGAGAGTCATAAAGACTGTTTTCGGTAGGGTTGAGACTTATCTTCACCTCCCTTGGGAGAGGGGGCACTCACTGCCTATTCCTAAAATGGGTCTGTGCCTGTCCCCTACCTCTGGAATGCCTGAATCTGCCTCTGAGACCTGTCCGAGCCTGGAAAGGACCAAGGTTTAGCTGGCCAGTGTCTGCTAAATCTAGGAGGTTGCACCCGTAGAAAATCCTTAACTGTCTGCATGTATTTGGCTTTGTCCTCCATTTTCTTTAATACCTCTTCAGCTTTGGACCCAAACAGAACATCGTGTTGCAAAGGGCATCCAAAAGTTTGGCTTTAACCTGATCTGGCAAGCTTTGTTCCTTTAACCAAGCATGTCTTCTAATAACTGCGCCAGTTGTTGCAGCCCTACAAGAAGCTTCCAAAAAATCAAAACCACAATGCAGGGTATGTTTACCCACCTGTTCAATAGCATGCAATAAATCCTGTAACTCCTGATTATCCGCACCAATAGAAACAGTGGACATCTTTTGTTTAAATACAGACAAAAGGTATTGCTGATACGTCAGCATATGAAATTGACAGTTCAAAGCCCTAATAGACAATGTAGCAGAAGTATAAACTTTTTTACCCCATCTCTCCAAAGCCCTGGACTCTCGGTCAGAGGGAATAGGATTTTTAGCAGTGGCCGCTTTAACACCCTTAGGACCCTGAGAAATTGTTTCCAGATCAGGAGAAAGATTCTTAAAAGGAAACTTGTGAGAATCTGGAACCCTATAATACCTATCCAGTTTGACCGGAGCAGGGGGAAAAGAATCAGGAGAGAGAAGCTTCCGAAAAAACATCATCTACAATGTCCAATACAGGGGGAATAGCCAGAGGCCTATGCTGTGGGAGAAGAAGAAAATCCCTAAGCCTTTTCTTGGATTCAGAGAATTCCTGCCCTTCCCAGTGAAAATGCACCCTCATATCATGCAAAGTTTCACCAAAAGAATAATCCTCAGGAGGAGAAGCTGAAGGAAAAGAATCTTCAGCATCAGAATCCTCATAAGGAGGAAAAGAATAATCCTGCTCAAGGGAAAAAGCAGAAGAAACAGAAATTTGGTCTGAAGAATCATAATCGGACTGTAATCTATGCTTCTTGTCAGGAGGGGGATGTGAACCCCTGATCATAGTTAAGAGATCTTCAGCCATCCTAAGCATCTGCCTCTGAGGCCTAGGACCCTGATCAAAAGGTGCCTGTGCTTGCCATTTCACTTTAGCTGGAGCCTTAGACTTTGTCTTTGAATGTAAAACTGAATCCACATTTACAGGAAGCTGCGAAGGCCTGAGAACTCCCTCAGAAGCTGGTACCTGCCTACCGGCTCCAGACCCAACTGAGGGAGCAGTATCCGAAGGTCCAGTCCCTGGCAATTCTGAAGACCCCATCAGCTCCACACTGGAGTTGGTACAGGCAATTGGTTCAAAAGAGGTGGACGATAGAGGCTGCAAAGGTGCCTCACTGACGACCGACGAACCAGAAACTGGCAATAACTGAGTAACATCCTTTGCTGTGGACCTCGGAGGCCTGTCTGCATCCTTGCACCTCTTACACACCCCAGAAGCCGGAAAAGAATCCGAAGACATGTTATAATTAAACCTTTTTCCAAAATAGTAAAAGGCAAAGTTATATCTATGCCTAATAGTACACTGATTAAATCTAGCACAAAACACACAATTAGCAACGTCGTGGTCAGGACCCAGGCAGGGAATACAGTAAGAGTGAAAAACCCTATGAGGTATTTGCTTCCCACAAGAAATACAATTATTAACTTTTCCTAACATCTGACTGGAGCAAGAAAAAGACCTCCCCAATGGGGTACTAATCTTATAAAACGAAAATCCTGGGATTAAATCCAAAAACAAACAGGAACAGGCCGACCAGCATCAGTGAACTGCAAAGGGCACCGCACGGCAAGAAAGACTGGGGAAATGGCGTCAGCTGAGGTCTTTATACCTTCTGGCGCATTGACGTCAGGATAAAAGCGACCTCAGCTGACGCCCAATCCAGACTTTGGGACTCTGGCCGACAGGGGGCTGCTGCTGGCAGGAAGAACCCTACAGTCATGACTGCAACAGTGAACCACGAAGGACATCTCTGATTCTCTTAACTGTTTAGAAAACTGAGTATATGTCTCTCACCTACCGGAAAGTATTAAGGTAAGGATGGTATCTTGTCTCAACCATGTATGTTTAACACTATATATGTATGTGATTTCCATTATCAGTTGTAATCTCTAACTATTTCCTATTCAGTTAATAATTTCCAACTATTTCCTGTGTGTATTTTAGAAAATCTTGAACATGTGGGTATATATTGTTGAACAAATGTACATTTTTGTAATAATTCACTGTATTTTTACTTATGTATGTCTGGAGATTTTCTCCTCAGGTCTCTGCTGAAAATGGACCTATATCCAGTTGGAAAATAAATGTAAAATAAATAACATACAAATATTTAGATAAACAGATATAGATACGTGTGTGTGTTTATATTCTGCATTATGCATTAATTAATGCTGTGAAGTAGGTGTGGGCAAGAAAGGAATAGTATATTTTTATTTTTATTTATTTATATATTCATTTTACATTTCTTTACCAGGAAAGTCCGACTGGGTAAATAACCCATTTTTAGTGGAGGCCCGGGGAGAAATATTGTTGCTGTTTTACTTGTGTGTGTGTGTGTGTGTGTGTGTGTGTGTGTGTGTGTGTGTGTGTGTGTGTGTGTGTGTGTGTGTGTGTGCGTGCGCGAGCACACATATAAATATATATATATGGGTCTACCTTATTATGTTAATGTGTCAATGTGTCAGATCATCGAAACACATTTTGTTGACTCCATAATATCGAAAGCTGACAATCTCCCAGAACAGCAAAAATGGCTTCCAGAAATCTAATCACTTGGCCATAATGGAGAACTTTGCCCTTTTCCCCACATTAGTGCAATCTTGGAGTTGGTATATTTAGGTTGGGGGTGTGTGGGGGTGAAGTCCTCCACTTCAGTAGGTTTTGTGTGCTCCGTTTTGTTGCTTTTCAATGGTGGCTAAGTGGTTACATCCCGGAGGCCATTTTTGTTGTTCCAGGAGTTCGACTAAGTCAGCTTTTGATACACACACACATATACATACACATACATATATATATATATATATATATATATATATATATATATATATATACACACACATATATATATATATATATATATATATATGTATATATATATATATATATATATATATATATATACACACACACACACACACATATATATATATATATATATATATATATATATATATACCCACCTTTCACTGACTTTCCAAATGTCAAGAAGAAAATATCTTAAGTTTACAATCACAAACTCTTGAACCATTGTATTTCTTCTCAGAGAAAGTAACCACTTGACCACCAGTGATAAAATCACAAATGGAAGCAAATTACACCCACCAAAGTGGGAGGCGTTGCCCCCACACCTTCCCCTTACTTAAATATACCAACTTCAAGATCACACTACAATGGAGAAAGTTCGCCATGGTACCCTTCCATAAATACTTGCACAAACGACATACTTGGTACATTTACACACTAAACTAGGAACAAATATAAACAATGACAAATGGAATTTGGGATGCTATGGGTTGTGTGATACTTAAAATATCTGTACTGTCTTGTTAGAGAACTTGTTCTGGGGTGAATGTCTTCACTACTAATTAGGAATCTCATTTGCTCAGACCTACAACACAAATATTTCACAAAGCACACCTTCATATGCTGTATTCTATATAGTGTGTGTGTGTGTGTGTGTGTGTGTGTGTGCAATATGTAAATGACTATATTTTTGTTTATCAAGTTGCACTTCTCTGGATTATATTATGTCGCAACTGATTTATCCATCCTGACAAAGTTTTCAAGCGCTATCATTGATCTTGCAGAGGATCAAGTCCTATCTTCCCAATTTGGGAAAATGGTGAACTGAGTTCATTGAATTGGATCTCAGTAAGTCTTTTTCCATGTATCGGGACCTAGGGAAAGGCAGGTTAAAAAAATTAATGGGAGGTGGATGCAAAAAAAATTTTACTTGAATGCAAAGATTGAGAGTTTAAGTCTTGACATCCATTCTGAGAACACATAATGCTGGCTAGGATGGTAGACTCAATTATAATTCATTGTGGTGTTTGGAGATTTATTTGTTCCATGAAGTACCAACTGCAGATAAAAAGTGTAGGAGTGAGAAACTTTAAACTGGCTTGCAAAGCCTCTGAAAAACTATAAAATACTTAGCGCTGTCACACACAGAGCAGGCCAAAAAAAGTGCCTGTCTTTAGAACTAACAGTTTTAAAAACTGAGCAAAATATCTAACAGCTTTTAAAAGCCATTTTACCTTGCTTTTACTACTGTTTTTTGCCACAAAGCTCTGCCCTCTGTTAGACTCCATTTCAAGACATGATCTTAACAACACTTAGGTGTCCTTAACAAGCTTTTGTTAAGCCTCCCTAATCACTGTGAAGACCAGGTCCCTCTCTCTCTCTCTTTTTCTACAGATGTACTTAAACAATGTATTTGTTTCTCATTTTCTGAGACTAAGCACAGTGCTCCAAATAGAACAAATATATTCAGCTCAACCACAACATTCTCTGAAGTTCTGTTATACCAATTTTGTTGATTTCTTCTCTACATCTCAACCCAAAGATAAGACTAGTAAAAAAACAAAAACAAAAAAGAGAAAAAGCTTGCAGTTCTGGGCTTATTCAAACATTAAAGGAGTGCTACTATGTGAAGGCATAGTTGACAGATTGCCGGTGATAAACAAGTGGTTTATGTCTGCCTTGGGATCAAAGAAATATGTTACTATTTAACGTCCCCATACAATGGACTAGTAAACCAGACTTCACTATGTGTCATATGATAAACATGGGTTATAAACACTAATTCATTGCATGTGTAGTTCTATGTTGTCATTTACTAAAAATATAGGATATTAAAGGTGTTACATATTTGTTTGACTTCTGCATACTACACATCATTCTTTGAATTTGTAGTATTTGTTTTAAATACTCTATTGTAAAATGTGTCTGATATTATACATTCACTGTGTATTTTTTTGTTTTCTAGTTTAAATTTGGCAATTGATGCAGAGCTGTAGTTTGTGTAGTACAGTGTCTGATTTCCTGAGCTATTTTTTGAGGTTGGCATAATGGTTCAGGTGTTTACATCACAGGTACAGGGAGTGGATTCACATCCTTTGTCATTGTCTGGTTACTGGCTGAGCATGTAATTGTCTGTAGACTGACCTCTTTAATAAATATAAAGATTTAAAATAAAGGCTATAAACAAGTAAATTAGGAGACCCAAGCAAGTTAAGTAATACATATGAAAGAGAAAAGTAGAATTGACTCCAGTTTTGTTTTGTAGCACACTCTGTCTACAAAGGCTGAGGTTAAAATAGGATTACAGAGGAAAGTAGTATTAGCATGTTTGCATTTCTAGGTGGTGTAACTGTTCTGCTCTGAGGCAGGCCTTTCAATCAATATTTAGTGGAGAAAGGTGACTGAGGAGGTGAAACAGACTTCCAGATAATTACTGCTCTACTTTTCATGAACGGTGATTCTTCTAAACTCCAAAGCATGGAAATTGCTTCCATGATCTTGTGGTTAACAAAAGGAACAATTTACTTTCAGAAGTAGTTAACAGTGTATCATTTATTGCCTTTAAGTATTGGTGCGATCAATATATGGTGACTTAAAATGCACATTATTTGACCTATACTTGGAGAGTATGTAATGGCTTATGCTATTTGCCTTGTATAAAGCAATAAACTAATTTAACCTTTGGCATTAGGTGTTTCTTAAAAACGAGGAAGATCAGCTATCTCTCAGGCCAAGTAAACAATAACATCAATTAAACAGATGTGGAGTCAGCTACAGAAGTATTAATTTCATCTTACTGGACACGTACCAGTCTATATAATAGGAAGAAATTACTCCTTCATGTATATGAAGTAAAAGATTGTGTCATGTTCTCACCTAGAAAAGTGCCTGTATATTTTATTTCATTATGAAAATGGTAGGAAGATGGTCCACTGTGACAGTAGTTAGCTGTCATACATAGCTTAGTTATATATTTCATTTTCAAATAATGGGCTATCAGTGCAGTCTGTGTGTTCTCACTGTAACTGTATACATGTGAGCTTTGCAGCATGGTCCAGTTTTCTATGCACCTTGGTAAGTGCCTGTGTGTGTTTGTGCATGTATGTGTGTGTGTTTGTCTGTTAGTTTCTCTGCCACATGGCTTGGAAGTGACACGATAGGTCCCAACTCTTCTGTAACTCTAAGCTGTCCTTGAGAACTCTTCTGTAACTCTCTAACCTGTCCTTGAGAAAGGTAGTATCGGTGAATTAATAAATAAAGGAATAAAAATGGTAGATACAACAAAAAGTAAATGCACTAGATGATTAGGATATCCTGAAATGAAAGGGAAGCAGGTTGGGTAAGTAGATCAGTAAGGAAGCATGATCACTTACAAAAGCTGTAGTGTCTATAAAGTTGATCTCTCCCTTTCGCCATCTCTCTATAACACAGATGCACAGAGACACCCAAACACATACACAAACACAAAAAAATATTAAATAGTATGCTGTTCATGCATACTGTGCAAGAATCACCTTATTTTATCACAGAAGTGTTTCAAATTCAGAGCAATAAAGCAGACGGTCAACAAGGCAGGCACATTTATTTCAACTACAATGCCATAATCTGTTGGTTAAATTACTTCTAGGTTAATGGGTTTACTTAAGCAAGAATATCTGAAAATAATGCATAGATTTTTCTTACCTACAAAATAAGAAAAAAAAAATCTGCAAGCCCTTTTCCACATCTTAAGCTAAATGCATACACTGTTTTTCCAGTATAGACACTGTATGCATAACATACATGTATGTAAGTGACAGAGACAATTTCTACCTCTCTTATTTTTTCCTTTGTCTCTGTTTTTCTAGCAGATCAAGAATGTTTTATAATCTTTATGTGGTCACTCTTCGAATGCTGCTCATCAGTTTTATGTATTTAAAGGGCACTCAGCAACAATTGATGCATTGTGTTACACAACATATTGCAATGACTGGCGCAATGTATGTAGAAGCAGTTCAGAGATGCATTTAGTGTGGGTGTACTGTAGAAGTAATGAGGTGCTCATGGTATGCAAATGAATTCAGAGACTTGTATATTTAGCCAAGAATTGTGGCATTCATCTATTGCATGTATCAGAATTTCTTGTTATTCAGAAGCTTCACTGGCACTATTATACCAGGAAAAGCAGCAGCCTTAGTTAACAGCATGAGCTGGTTGCCAATCTTGAATCCAGTGTCCACAACATTGCTTGCTTTCACCTTGTACATTGCAGATTACCAAACAGTGATTCAGATACCATCTCCTCCATTAGCAGGGCATTGTTTATTATTACCATGTGGAGAGAGACACCATAAAGGATTTGGAAGACTTGTGTGGCAGCAGTCCACACATGGAATCAAGGATTATGCACGGACTTCCAGTCTCAGTAGACCTAGTGATTTGTATAGCATTAATCTTCCTCGACTCTGAATACATTAGGACTTTTGCATGGACCAGCCTCATTGATGAGATGCTGCAAAATGTGGAAGAAGATATTTGGTTTCCATTAACAGAAGAGAAAAAGAGAATCACTACTATCCAGGATTTTTCAACATAGCCCATTTCCCTGAGGTCCTGGCGGTGCATGGATTGCACTCATAGTGGCATCCAGGTGTCACATTATTTCTAGTATATCAACAAGGTGGGTTTCTACTCAATCAACTCTCAGGTGGAGTGCAGTGAATAGAGTATTGCATACAATATGCCTTGTGAACTATGCAGACAGTTCCTGTGATTCCCAGTCCTTGCAAATGCTCAATGTCTATGAATGCTTCGTGTAGGATGGTTTCTTGCAGAATCCTCTTGTCATTAGGTGGACACATTGCCAGCTTTATTTACCAGATTATGTTGTTCTCATTGATATAGGTAATAGGCCATTGAAGATTCTGCTCACTCTTGTAAGTCAATGAAGACATAGGATATGCCATGGACCAGTGTTTGAAGACCCCCATCTGAAATTGTCAGACCATGTTGGAAATGGCATACACCATGCACTTGCAGACAGAAAATGTTGTTGAACATGATCTCAGATTCCTAAAAGAATGCTTCTACTTCTTGGATATATCTGGCAGTGCACGGCAGTATGCACCTAAGACCTGTGATCTGTAATTCATGGTGTGTGCTGTGTTAGAAA
Organism: Protopterus annectens; assembly: GCF_019279795.1. NCBI lineage: Eukaryota > Metazoa > Chordata > Ceratodontiformes > Protopteridae > Protopterus > Protopterus annectens. Next base: position 1,837,987,585 of record NC_056739.1, read on the forward strand.
ACAAGGTAGTATGGAGGCAGCTACAACTTGAGAACATCACAGAAATGCCTGAATGACCTGGTCCAGTAGCTGTGGAGGAGTTACGTGCAGAGTCTTCTGCACCTTATGCAAGTTTTGAACATGTCATGTGGATGAATGTAGCTTCAGCACACACAAAAAGAACAAGCACGGTTTGCTGAAACTACTTTCACTGACAGTAGAGCTTGATTTTCTCTACACTGCTGTGCAACCTCAGAAATGGTACAAGTCCACATGGAAAATGTTATAACAATTTTTTTTTGCAGGGGTAAAGCCCCCTATAAGTGGAGTGGGGGTACAGTGGGGCTTACCCCAATACAAAAAAAATGCTGTAATGTTTGCTGAAGTTAGTTTTGACAAACAGTTATTGATTTGTTTCCATTCTCTGAAATTATCTTCAACAACTCAAAAGAAATCCATGCAAATGAGAGGCAGATGCAATAACTTGCAAATTGGTGAAAAGGAAACATCATGTATACAACTATGGGGCATGACAAGGGCAATGCAGAACAAAACTGATGAATTCATTAACACACCCAGACTATGCTTTACTGTGCATTGACTATAGCACCTGATGCACACTGGCTAGATTGTGGGCAGGACACATTCATCATTGCTTGTGCAGGTTGTGTGGGACACATTATTATAAGAAAAAACATGTTGGTTGCACACAACAAATACCTTATGTGGTTATCAGTCCAAAGCAGATTCCTTCATTGTTAGGGTACTCGTTGATGAAGTCTGTCTCTTAAACCCAGAACAACAGTGCTGTATCAATTCCTTCATCTGCCAGTTGGGCTTCCCGGTATAAGATATCACTCACCGGACTATCGCTCCTAGTGCTGCCCTCCAAAGAGTATGGTTTGTCCACACAAATCACTTTAATCACTAAAACATTAAGTTATCTTTGGTTTAGGGACAGACTTCATCAACGGGCACCCTAACAGTGAAGGAATCTGCAATGGACTGATAACCACATAAGGTATCTGTTGTGTGCAACCGACATGTTTTTTTTTTTATACTTGTGGACCCTTTTACTAGTTGGTTGCTTTATCCGGTGGTGAGGGATCATTTTACTTTGTGTGGGACACATTGATAGAAAACTGTATGCTATATCATAGGCCATAGGGTCACAGATGATGGGTGTGATAGCCACTCAGATAGGTAGAAAGTTGGAGGAATCAGAGATTTCATTCTGTTGCTTTGAGGTGCAGTCTTCATGTAATAATCTTTGATCAGGTGCACCATGTGGCCCTGTAATATCAAGGCTGGAAGCATTCTGCTTTTATATTGCTGTAGCAGTTTGGGAACATGTGCAGGAATTCTGATGTGGCTCTCCATGCTGGGAGCCAATTGATGGATGTTTTTCATGACCCACAAGGATATCATTAGTTAGGCATAGCACTCAGATGGCTATCAGGTGATAAGGATGGTGTGGAACTGCAGGGAACTGTAGTGATAGGCCAGTAAGGCATCCTTATAGTGGAGGCAGATGAGTGCTTGCCCTGACCATGAGATTTGACATGTCTAGTTATGGTGTCTTACAGTCAGGATTGACAGTGAATGTGTGCCATCTGTTAGCTTGGCTTGTGACTATTCATGATAATTCTGGACGCTTGCATATTATGGTGGGTGATTTTTGACAAAAATCATTATGGGATGCACAAACGGATGGACAATGTTTTAGAAACCTTTGCCCTCAGTAGTTGAGTTGGCTCTAGGTCCCTATATGTCATGATATTGTGTATGTGTTTTAGGGTATTCTGCAGTCCCTGCAGTGGTTGTATGTCTTCATGTAGACCACATAGTATGCTTACCATCTCTGCCCTGGTGTGTTTAATCACTTTCTGTGCCTGGAGCACTGGTCTTTGTGTGTGCCGATTGATGTCACATGTGGGACCCTGGTCAAGGAGAGAACTGGAGTCATTGTATTGATGGCCATTAATATGTCTTTCCATTATGGTGGGTACACATAGATTGGAGGCAACAAAGCTGACAGATGCCATCTATGGTTGTTACTCCATATGTTCATAGGTGATCACTAGGCTAATAGTACAAGAGCCTTTACAAGCCTACCCAATAATACTCAGATTATGACAATATTATATCTTAATTCCATAGATTTGGGATTGGGTAGTAACTGTGTGGGTGTTGGAGCCCTGAGTCATTTTACAGACTGCCTCTGTCCATAAGGGACATTGGCAGTACCACAGCTGTGAATTTACAGCTCTCCATCCATTTATCCAAATTTTTTTAAAGAGAGTGAAGGACAGGCTTTGTTTTACGAAGATGGGAAGTTTATTCCATAGATGAGGTAATCTTTGGGATACTACTCTGCTTTCCAGCAAGTTCTGTTAGAATCAGAAATAGTTCTCATGTATAGTTCTAACTGAATACAGCTCTAACTGAAATAAGGTTCACATCTATGGAATGGGTAATCCTTGTATAATTTGTCTTGCAAATATGTAACATTTTCATCAGGGCTGGTTCAGAGACTGCCTTGTAGGTCAGTTATAAGTCCCCTCTCAGTAAACGATATGAGATGGAGTAAAGGGATAGGGCCTTTAGTCAGTCCGCATAAGGCATGTGTTTCTGGGGCTGGGCCACTTGATGTAAGTGCCTGGTTAGATACATGCAGAAGGGAGTATCTTTCTCGATTATGGGCATGATGAGGACTGAGTACAATGGTACTGTGACTTCCTTTGATGTTGATGGCATGCCTTTACTTATAAGTTGAGCCACACAGAATGGATTTCCTCACTACTGTAGCTACCTGATGGTCAAAGTTTAGGTTACTATCTATCTGTGTTCCTAGTTCCCTCAAAACTAGGTCTACTTTTAGGGATGCACTATCAATAATATAAATTTGCAGGGATACCTGATTTACTGAAGGGTATGATTCTGCATTGTTTAGCATTTATTCTCAGACCATGGTTTTGGCACCAGTCGTTTGTCATTTTTAGGTCTGTTTGTAGGATGTCAACATTATATGTGGATTAAATGATTGCTCCCAACTTACAGTCATCAATGAACTTGGTGATTCAGAGGACCCCAACATTAAAATTCACTTCAGAGAAGTATATACCAAACAGGAGGGGTCGAAGCACTGAGCAGCCCTCTGAGACACTGCTAACAGCAGGTTTCATATTGGAAGTGGATTCACCTATCCATACAACATGTGTCCTGTCAGTATACATCTGATGATGTACGGGTTTATGCCTAACTCAGTAAGTTTATCTATGATCCTGAGATGCGGCATTATGTTCAAAGCTTTGTCCAGGTCTAGATAAGTGTTGTAAATGGTTTTACCCTCTTCATAGCCCTGGTGACTTTCTCAAAGAAGTCCACCAGATTAAGCAGGAAAGACCTCCCTTTGACAAAGCCAGATCGGGTATGGTCCAATGTCTGTAGAGTTCTTATGTCATTATCGATCATGTCTGTGATAATTCTCTCCATGGCCTTGCAAATATGACTGATCAAGCTTATGGGTCTGTAGTTCCCTGGTTCAGTTGATGACCCCCCCCCCCCCCCCTGCTCAGAGGATGACTGTTGCAGTCTTCAATTTCTCTGGGATAATGCCCATCTGGAAGCTGTGGTTAAATAGGTTTGTAGTGCCCCTGATAGATTCTGCTTTAGGGTATTTAAGAAGCATCCTGGAATGTTGTCAGGACTCATGAAGGCTGTGTTTATGGCTTTAGCAAGTGAATAAAGACCTGATCCCTCATAATGACAGGTAGAGAGATGGTTGCCAGTATTTCTTTAGGTGAAGTAGGAGGTGAAGGGGGGGGGGTTTAAACTGAGCTGATTGGCCAGCAGGTTTACTATAATTTCAGGCTGGGTGTAACTGTTGCTGCTCATGATTAACTCATCTCAGTGTTGAGCATTTCCTTCGAGGTCACAAACATAATAAAATTATGTTTATCTTTTACCTGGGAGGCAGTATTTACCAGTTTGCTTTGGCAGATTTAACTATCTCTCTAATTTGTTTGTATAGACTGGTGAGTGCCTTCTTGCATTGTTTTGTCTGTTTCTTCTTGACCTCAAAAAACACATGCAGCAGCTGGAGAGGCAACAGAGGTTCCTTAGCAGGAGAATCCAGGGCCTCCTTTTGTTGAATAGCCTATTTATGCTAGGGATCCACCATGGAGTTTTTTTACCAGTAATTATAGATTTGACTCAGACAGGTACTCTCTATCCTCTATGCAGCTATGAACGTGACTGTACAGTGCTTTTGTGTACAGCTCAGAGTAGGCCTCAGTGTCATCTGAGTTCAGAGGAGCTTGAAAGTTTAATTAGCTGTTAGTTAGTTTAGGGTAATTGGCCCTAGTAAAGCTCTTAATAGGTATGGAGTTTAATGGGGGTTCTAGGTTAGTTTTATTACTAAAAGAGATCATTTTGTGGTCAGATCTTACCAGGGAGGAGTTAATGCATGGGATTGAGCAGCATCATCCCATGCTCATGAATACTAGGTCTAGGATATTTATACCTCTAGTTGGGAAGCTAACTAGTTGCTCCAGGGTGTTTGCATTGACAAAGTCCAAAAACCTCTGAACAAGTGAATTATAAATAGTATATGTCTCCTAGTTTATGGAGGGGTAGTTGAAGTCACCCATAAGTATGGAGTTAGGCTGAATGTTAAGAGATTCCAGTTGGTTTAGGTAGGAGGTGTGGTTTTCAGACTCATGTTAGGGTATCTATAGCTATGATATGGTATGGTATGGTATGGTATGGTATGGTTAGTTGGGCATGGAGCAGCTCAAGCATGTCATATTGTTGGACCAGTCTAGCAGTGTACCTGTCCTTTATGAACATGGAAGGACCTCCACCCTTTGTTTCATCCTGAGCTGAGCAGGATTGGAATGTATGAAAGGTATTGTAGCCTTTGATAGCCAGTGTGCTTTCCATGGTTCTGAACAATGTTTCCATTACGATACATATGTCCGCATTGTCCAGGTTGAGGAATGCTTCCATGGAATGCATTTGTTTTTATTTAAACACCTAACACTGAAAAGCAGTACCTTTAGGTAGTTGTGAGCAATTTTTGTTATGTTGGAAGGTTTAACAACTTAGCACGGCCTAAAAAAGGCACATTTTGCCAGTATGTGGAAGTCAAGTGCTGACAAGTGCAAACCATCTCTGGCAAATCATTGTGGTTTGTCGAACATGTCTCCACAGGCTGACAGATATTGGATCCCCTTGTTGTTAAAAAAGAAGCTAAGCCAATTGTTGAAGTCAATCATTTTTTGCTGGTAGAGTGGCATTATCATTGGTGAAGGTAGGATGATAATCAAGACTAGATTCGTACCCACCTGAGACATATATTCAGAGAGCTCCATCATGTCTCTCTTCATATAGTCCATTGAGGCATGTCTTAGGTTTGTGTATGCCTACATGGACTATGACTGTGTTATACTGGTTCTTAAGGTTTAAAGACCTAAGTGCATTCATGATCTGGCAGATCCTAGCTCCAGACAGACAACACACTGAGATCTTCTCCTAGCTTAGACTGACTGGTAAGGGAGGAATTATATCTTACAATGGAATTCCCAATAACTAAAATGTCTGGCTGTGTGGTGTGTTGCCTTATGGGCTTGGAAGCAGGACTACTATGATTTACAGAGTTATGTGTTGCATCAGATGCTGTCTTTTTTGAGTGAGCCCATGGCCACTGAGAGATGCTTTTAGGATGTCTTGGATGTTTTGATAGCTTACAAGTGAGTATCTCTGCATATGTGGGTCTATGTGTTTGCTTCTCAGTGTTGGAAGTGAATGTTATGGGTGTAATGCTGACAACCTGGTTTGCATTTTTCAAGTGTGTATTTGAGAGCTTTGCCTCCAATGACATTATTTATCCACATCTGTCACACATTATGTTTGTCTGTTCTAAAATTAAATGGCTGTTAGTGAACATGAGGCAGTTATTACACTGCCTCAGGATGCCCATCTGCACCATGCCAGAAACAAAGATAGCAGGGAAGCACTTATCCATTATACCAGATCCTTAGCAGATGAGAAGGAGTAAGGGAGTCACTTACAGGTATAAGCAAGAGTGTTTAGTAGTATACTGTCAGGTGACCTGCAGTGGTGATACTCTCTGAACAAACTGGAAGGTCTTCGAGAAGCTGTGAACAGTGAAAGACTATGTAGAGCATTTCATATACAGGATTTTAAACTAAAGAAGTTTGATTATATACAAGGCTTTTATACCAGCAAGATGAAAGACTTTTCCACAGTTAAGCCCTCAGGCAGATGAGATAAACACACAATAAGCTTTCTACATGTAGTTCCCAAATCAGATAGGTTGAATCAGCCCTCTGCTGCCACCACAGTGCATAGAAAACTTCTTAATGTAAAATGAACTGGTTTTGAGCTTAAGTACAGTAACATATGCTTTACAACAAAAGGCGGAACTTCTGCAGTATCAGAAATCTTTGGAAATAAGTTTACAAACCCTGATAAATGTTTGCAGATGCAGAAAAACATTGCATAAATATATCAAAATGTCGACAAACATAGAAAAACATTGCAAAACTCCAAAAACATTTGGCAAACTCAAGAGAACTTTGGCAAACTCAGAGTCAGAGGTGGTTAGGAAATATCAGAACAACTGTTAAAACTACCGAAGAGCAGTACACTAATAAGCAGATGGCATTTCTTTAAAAAGTGCAGGCTGAAAAACAGTGATACATTCAACAAAATCAATAAATGCAGCACAGAAGTGTTAAATAGCTTTGAGATAGTTAGAGCAAGGGAAAAAAATTATATCAGTTTTATAGGTCCACGGATGGTTTTAGTAGCAATCCAAGGTCACAAAGTTACAAGTGTCAAAACCCAGCTGCTGGGACACACTGGGCCTCACAGGATGTTCAGCACTAAATGTAGGTGATGTTGTAGGTCTGGCCTTCCCCTCCACAATCATCTTATATGTAGGGGATACATATGTGTCCTCCAATGTTAGTGCTGTGACAGTGTTACTATGTCATCTGACATTGAGCATTGCCATCATTATCAGACAATGGCAAACTGCTGGCCTCATGCATATGCTGACCTGTACTACTGGACATTGTAGTGAGTAACGTGTGAAGGCATAACAATAATATACTTTTTGCAGTGCTGAAACGTGTTTCATTTTTCCAGCCTGTGGCACACAAACTGATAAAGGCAGATTATATGAGAAGCATATAAACACATACATACATTGAGGTGCAGAAGTTCCATCAGGAGACCAGATATGCATAGGCAGTCTGCTGAATTACCCTCTTCTGATATGTGTGTTAGTGAACAATTGGAAATGTACATGCTGTTACAAACTTCTGCAACCAGTACTGATAGAAGTAGTTATCACTTGCCCAGCTCCAACATGTGAGCCATCACCAGATATATAGTTTGCTCACCAGATCCAGATAAAATTGCTAAGATCTCTTAATCTGTGTTGGCATGCAGTATCATATTGGTGACTCAGATTCACCTGTATTACCTGTCTATTATGGCCACCCAAAGCATGGTTGACCCTCTACTCTCCCCAACACACCAAGTCTTGTTAGTTTTACCTATTGCCAGGATGCAAATGAAAGGTGTTTGTAGGGCCTATAGTAATGCCTCCACCTCCTGGGTGATGAAATTATTTAGCTTTTTCCATTACTTTGGGTCCATGACAAAACCTATATGCATGCGAGTTAAATATGTCAGTCAGAGAGTGTGTGTATGTGTGCATAAGTGTCCTTGGCTGAACCCTGTGTCTCAACACTCTCCAGTTCTGCACATTTGATGGCACATACCTGCCTGCTATAGTAGTGTAACAACTCCCACCATCTTCCATATCATCAGCAGCAATAAACATGTTATCCCTGCCAATCTTCTTCGAGCACTGTTCCGGTGGCCAGTAGGACTGCGCACATCTTATGCCTCTCACTTCTCTCTACATGAGTAGCATCCTGCCTTCGCCCAGAATGATACCACAATACAAGGACAAAATGATTGACTTCAACAATTGTCTAAGCTTCTGGTGTCATTTAAAGGGGATCCAGTATCTGTCTGCCTGGGACGACATGATCGACAGACCACGATGCTTTGCCAGAGATGGTCTGCACCTCTCGTCCCTGGGATTCAGGTTACTGGCTAAGGCTCTTGCCACCCCTGTAGTGCCTTTTTTAGGCAAAGTTCAAAGGACAAAACCACCACCGTAACAGGTACAAGCATGCAAAATCTGAAGGTAATGCTCAATGCTAGAAGTCTAAACCTGAAAATGCACTCTCTCGAGGCACTCCTAAAAATGGAGAACATCGATTATCTGTGCAGTAACTGAGACCTGGTTCAAGGCTTCAGAGAGCACCCCTGCAATAGGCTACAACTCTTACCACACTTTTCGGCTACCAAACCATGGTTGAAACACTAAAGGTGGAGGAGCATCCATATTCACCAAGGATATTCACACCACCAGGTTAGTTGCCCAACACAATGCGTCTGAAATTCTCCAGCTGCAACTAACACTAGGTAAGACTGCAATCCAAATTGTAGCTTGCTACAGATCCTCCACCTTGCCCTAAGATTCTCACCACACCTTTCTAAACATACTGGAAAATATTAATATACTACCAAACACCCTAATACTGGGTGATTTCAACTACCCTTCCATTAACTGGGAAAACTACTCGTGCACCAACACCTTTGCCCAATGGTTCTAGGAATTCATAAATTCCAATGCCCTGGATCAATTAATCCATAGTCCCACCAGGGGCTCCAATATCCTAGACCTGGTCATTACCAACATGGGAAATCGATGCTCCACATCTATGGTCACCCCCTCGTTGGTCAGGTCAGACTATAAGCTAATCACCCTTAACATCCACATCCCACCCCCAGCCCCAGTAAGGAAACCTCCATAAAAAACTTCTCCAAGGCCAACTTCATACTACTCAAGCCAGAAGTTACAAACTTCATGACACCCATGCAGATGGGAACTGAAAGTTCAACTGCTGAGTCCTACACTAAGGTACTGTATGAGCACATCCACTCATGCATGAATCGTGCCATCCCAAATAGAACAAAGATGCTCTCCTCCAAAAAATGGAAGCCAATCTGGTGGTCCCCTGCCATAAACAAACTTTACAACAAAAGGAAAAAAACTGTTGCAGAAAAGAGGAAAATCCCATGATGCAAAAACTCCCTTACCAGCCTCAGTAAGAAGATGAGATCCCTCAAATCCTCCAAAGCTAGTTACAAAAATAAAATTGCCAAAGATTCCAAAGACAACCACAAGGCATTCTATAACTATGTCAAGAATCTAAATGGCAATGCTCAGATCTGCTCTGAGCTACAACAGAATGGCATTAAATATGCTGATCCCATGGATATTGCCATTATCCTGGCAGATCGATTCAGTGCCAACTTCACCCACGTCTCACTCCCTAAATGGCCCATCTCAATACTGGAAGATTGCCAAATTCCGATAATAACTGCCACACAGGTAAAAGAACACACTCTCCAAAGCTAAGAATACAGCATCCATGGGACCAGATGGTATCCTGGGCTGTGTACTACATGAACTACAAAATGAACTGGCACCTCACCTAAGTGTCATGTTTAATCATACCCTCACCTCTGGCTTTGTGCCCACTGAGTGGCACACAGCTACAGTTATCCAACTCCACAAGGGGGATCCACCTTGGATCCCAGGAACTACCGCCCCATCAGTCTGATGAACCTGATCTGCAAGGCCATGGAACGTATTATCATGGAACTTATAAACAAAGACAATGGCAACCTTAAAACACTGGCCCCCACCCAGTTTGGGTTCATGAAGGGCCGATCTTGTCTCCTGAACCTTACTGACTTCTTCGAATCAGTCTCCAGAGCCATGGACGAGGGTAAGGTAGTCCACACATTCTATCTGGACCTCACCAAGGCCTTTGACACCATCCCCCACTCTGGAATCATAGATAAACTTACTAAGCTGGGCATTAATCCCTATGTCACTCGATGAGTTGCTAACTGGCTTACTGACAGAACCCACACTGTAAAAGAAGCTGACTCCAAATCCAACTCCAGACAAGTGGAGTACCTCAGGGTTCACTCCTGGGACCACTCTTGTTTGGCATCTACTTCTCTGAAGTACAGGCCAACACTAAGGGACTCTGGCTAACAAAGTTCGCAGATGACTGTAAAAAGGGAGCCATTATTGAATTCCCAAATGATGTGGATACTCTACAAAAGGGCCTTACAGAAACAGATGCTTGCTGCCAGAGCCATGGGCTGAAGCTCAATGCCAAGAATTGTATAGTTATCCCTTTTGGGGAAAAAACATGTACCCATGAATTATCACATAGGTGGCAGTACACTAAACACTGAAAGTGTGATAAGAGACTTAGGGACACAGGTGGACAGTGGTCTCACCTTCAATAACCACATCGCCACAACAGTCAGGAAATCCTTCTATGTGGCACACCTCATCACTAAGGGCTTTTCACCCAGAAAAAAGGAGATCATTGTCCCACTGTACTCATCCCTCATTAGACCCCTTATAGAATACAACACCCCATTTGGTGTGTACCTCTCAAGACATCTGCAACAACTGGAAAGGCTGCAGAAATACCTCACTAAAAGAATCACAGGCGTAAAGCAGATGCCCTATGCTGACCGCCTTAAAAAACTCCAGCTATACTCTGTCACATATCGTCTACTCCGAGGCGATCTCTGCTTAACATACTAGGCCATGTCAAAACCAGAGCTGTTGGACGTGCTACACTTAAAGAAATCCCAATCCCTCAGAGCCACATGCTCCAGGGATCTAAATCTTGTCATCACAATAAGCAAAACATGCTGAAGGGATAGGTTCCTGACTCTGGAACAGACTGCCCATACATGTCAAGCAGAACGCCTCTTTGGACCTCTTCAAAAGGAACCTTGATGATTGGATGGGAGAAAAGAAATTCCCCCACGGGGATCACGTCAGTCGCCCTGCTAGACAGGGGTCCAGGGAAGTAAATAGTGTGGGAAGAAATAGCCAGGGAATTGTTATGGCTTGGCTTGTATAGGCCCTAGGGCCAATAGCCTAGTACCAACCTATGAATCTATATGGTCTTTTCTTGATCTATGTACAAGGACCATTTTACTCTGAAGCATATCTTACTGTCTATGTGACCAAAGTGTGCACCTCACGAAACATTCACCTGTCATGCCCTTATGTTATGTTGTCTGTCATGGTGAAATCCCCCCACAGGACATTACCCTGTGATGTGTTTATACTCTCTTCACTGTCTTAGTGAGCTGTTTCAGCTGGAAATTCACATGTCATGAAGTTGTGTTATGTTTTCTCTTATGGTGAGTCCCTGAAGATGAGCATTTGCCTTTCATGCCTTGTGCTGTAATGTCTATCATGATGATTCCAACTACCTGGACAGTGACCTATTGTGTCCTTGTGTTACTTCACCCAGCCTAATGTTTCTCATCTGTAACTGTTGCTGCCATGTACTATGGGAACTCAGTGCAATGCAGAGGTACATTACCAGATTACTTCTCTTACTATGGCAGTATTGCAGTACACACTCTTTTTTACTGGATTCCTGTTCTTGATTTGTTTCTCAATGTTTTCACTCTCAGGATAACAACCATTATTTTTTTTTGTGCTGCAATGAGTCGTGTATTGTAGTTATTACACTAATGTGGTAACTTATGATGACCTATATATCAGTCATAATATGCTAATAGGACATGAGCACACATTGCTCCTGCATTCACATACCAAAGCCTGTACTGGTGCACTTTGTGCTAGAGATACTTTGTGATTCTTTGTGCTGCTCACCATTGCTGCCTAAAGATTTGCATAACACGATGGGTAACTGATATTCTGAGACTCACTACAGTGAGTCCTGGAATTGTGAGACTGAATGAGTGAAAATCCTACCTTACAAATACCAAGTCCAAAATAGTCATTTCCTGTAGTATTCTCTTTTTTCTAAGGTTTGGTGATCTCAGAGTTGGTATACATAAGTTTATTGGCATGGGTGGCTTGCCTTCCACATCATGGGTTGCAGAGATGCTTGCCCCCTGCAAAAGCATCTTTAATGAATAACAACAGTATTCAACATTCACCTTTCTGTTATATTATATATATTTTTTTCCAGTGGTCACATTTACAAAGTTCAGAATTGTAATAGGGAACCCAATGGATGTCCATAACAAGTGACCACATACCCAAGGTGTCATTTGGCTCTTCTTACAGAAATATGGTGCGGGTATGGCCTCTATGGGTGCTGGGTTTAGCATGGCTTCTGACCTATCTGCTGTAAAGGAAGCATTAGTAGCAACTACTTAACCATTATGAGGGCCCTTTATATAAGTTAACTGCTCACCATTAACTTACCAGCCCGACAAATAATTTCACTGGCATCAGACAGTCTTGTGAGCAATAGAACATTGATATAGTGACATGTGAAAACACTACCCCAACCTGCTTCTTCATTAGAAAGCTGATGCATTGGGAGAGTGTGCTACTATTTTATGGGAAGAACTGTATATTATTTTCTGGCTATTGTATATTAGTTGACTTGCATGCTGCCAACAAGGTCACATTATGGTAAATGGTATTCTCTTTGTTTTGCAGCAGCAGTTGAGATAGACTTGAACTGACAGAACTATCTTAAGAGGCTTAAATGCTGTTCAGGCAGTAGGGTGTACTTTTTATATCTATATTGGTTATATGCAATTGACATTGGATTTATCAATGGCATGTGTACTAATGTGTTGCGTTTATTCCCCTTCTGTTTTTTTTTTTGTTTCCTCCTTCTACAGATTCCACTATATTGAATGATGTGGAGAGATGGCAGCCACTTGGGACTAGCCCAGCTAAACCTCTATTTGCTGGCTCATTGGTGGTCACCAGACCTGTCTCTTAGCAAGTCTATGAAGATCACCCTACTGATTGTTACCACTAAGGCCCACTGTTGTCATTATTTGCCAGCCTATTGGGGGAGGGGTCTGAAGTCATCTTCAAAGAGTGGCAAGGAGGTGTCCTCCTTGGACTTCTGGTGTCAGATAAAGGGGCATGTCATTTACAAGATGTGCCAGATGCTAGATTCCTGCATTTAGTGCCATAGATCATGCTCAGCTGATAGAGTTTCATGACTGAGAACCTTGACAATTAGGCAACTAGGGCACTATCTACCAATAGAATCATAACTGATATCTGTGTAGGGTCTTCTCCGGGCTGCCCTGTCCTTCATCACAATCATTTGTGCCATTCTCATATCCTGCTTGTTGACCACTACTCCTTATCATAAGTCACCTCCCCTTGTTATGTCTACAATCCTCTATTGCTGTCATACCTTTTTGCACACATACCACCCCTCTATGTCAGCATTTTATGTTAGTCTTTTACTGCTACCTTCCCTACCCCCTCTTTCATTCCTTCATTATCTCTTTGTAACCTTCCCCAGCTACTCTTCTTCTCCCTCCTATCATGCCTTGAGGAATACCCTTGAGGGTGTGCAATTGCTTGCTCTTTAACCTTTTCTGTGTCTTATATCTCTGCTTTCTCTTTCCCTTTCTACTTATAAGATGAACTGACATGGCACTTATGTGCTGACCTTCAGTGGCCAGCTAAGAATGCTCATGTCACAGTTATGAGGTAGTTCTTCGCAAGTGTGAATGAGCAGAGCAAAAGGCATTTTGCCTTACTATTCCTGCAACATTGGTCAATGTTGTCATGGTCACATCACTACAGTTCAGTGCCACCAGTAACACTGTTGTTCTAAACATTTCCTCAGTCCTTTTACTGTAATACCAGTGCTATACTGGTACTACTACACAGCTCTACCAGTGCTATGCAGGTACTACAACACAGCTCTACCAGTGCTATGCTGGTACTACTGCACAGCTATAGCAGTACTATGCTGGTACTAATACACAACTCTACCAGTGTTATGCTGGTACTACTGAACATCTATACCAGTGCTATGCAGGTACTACTACACAGCTCTACCAGTGCTATACTGGTACTTCTGCACAGCTCTACTAGTGCTATGCTGGTACTGCTGCACAGCTATACCAGTGCTATGCTGGTACTCCTACACAGCTCTACCAGTGTTATGCTGGTACTACTACACAGCTCTACCAGTGCTATGCTGGTAGTACTAGACAGCTCTACCAGTGCTATACTGGTACTACTACAAAGCTCTACCAGTGCTATGCTTGCAATACTACACAGCTCTACCAGTGCTATGCGGTACTACTACAGAGCCATACCAGTGCTATGCTAGTACTACAACACAGCTCTACCTGTGCTATGCTGGCACTACTACACAGCTATACAAGTGCTATGCTGGTACTACTACACAGCTATACCAGTGCTATGCTGGTATTATTACACAGCTCTACCAGTGCTATGCTGGTACTACTACACAGCTCTACAAGTGCTATGCTAGTACTATAACACAGCTCTACGAGTGCTAAGTTGGCACTACTACACAGTTATACCAGTGCTATGCTGATACTATTACACAGCTATACAAGTGCTATGCTGGTACTACAACACAGCTCTACCAGTGCTATGCTGGTATTACTACACAGCTATACCAGTGCTATGCTGGTACTACTACACAGCTATACCAGTGCTATGCTGGTACTACTACACAGCTCTACCAGTGTTATGCTGGTACTACTGCACAGCTATACCAGAGCTATGCTGGTACTACTACACAGCTCCACCAGTGCTATGCTGGTACTACTACACAGCTCTATCAGTGCTATGCTGGTAATACTAGACAGCTCTACCAGTGATATGCTGGTACTACTACAGAGCCATACCAGTGCTATGCTTGCAATACTACACAGCTCTACCAGTGATATGCTGGTACTACTACAGAGCCATACCAGTGCTATGCTAGTACTACTACATAGCTCTATCAGTGATATGCAGGCACTACAACACAGCTCTACCAGTGCTATGCTGGCACTACTACACAGCTATATAAGTGTTATGCTGGTATTACTACACAGCTATACCAGTGCTATGCAGGTACTACTGCACAGCTCTACCAGTGCTATGCTGGTACTACTGCACAGCTCTACTAGTGTTATGCTGGTACTAGTGCACAGCTATACCAGTGCTATGCTGCTACTACTACACACCTCTTGTGCTATGCTGGTACTACTACACAGCTCTACCAATGCTATGCTGGTACTACTACACAGCTCTACCAGTGCTATGCTGGTACTACTACACAGCTCTTGTGCTATGCTGGTACTACTACTCAGCTTGACCAGTGCTATGCTGCTACTACTACACACCTCTTGTGCTATGCTGGTACTACTACACAGCTCTACCAATGCTATGCTGGTATTACTACACAGCTATACCAGTGCTATGCAGGTACTACTGCACAGCTCTACCAGTGCTATGCTGGTACTACTGCACAGCTCTACTAGTGTTATGCTGGTACTAGTGCACAGCTATACCAGTGCTATGCTGGTACTACTACACAGCTCTACCAGTGCTATGCTGGCACTACTACACAGCTCTACCAGTGCTATGCTGGTACTACTGCACAGCTCTACTAGTGTTATGCTGGTACTAGTGCACAGCTATACCAGTGCTATGCTGGTACTACTACACAGCTCTACCAGTGCTATGCTGGTACTACTACACAGCTCTACCAGTGCTATGCTGGTACTACTACACAGCTCTACCAGTGCTATGCTGGTACTACTACACAGCTCTTGTGCTATGCTGGTACTACTACTCAGCTTGACCAGTGCTATGCTGCTACTACTACACACCTCTTGTGCTATGCTGGTACTACTACACAGCTCTACCAATGCTATGCTGGTACTACTACACAGCTCTACCAGTGCTATGCTGGTACTACTACACAGCTCTACCACTGCTATGCTGGTACAAGTACATCACTCTCAGCAGTGGGCTGCTTTGCTCTGTGACATCTTTGATACTCAGTACTGCACTGTAGGATTGAAAATCTTTCTGTCCCCGCCACACTGCCCCCCGCCCAAGTTTCCAAAGCACATATTCTACTTTCAAGAAATCGTTGTTTATGTGATACTATCAGCTAGGTATAATTTAGGAAATAAAGTATATCTGCTTTGGAAAACCCGTCTAAAAATTGTGTTGGATTGTGAATAAGAAAATGGATGTTACAAGTATTATTATGTCTATTTCTGCTTAGAATAACTCAGGTATTGTCATTTAAAATTTAGAAAAAATTCTGCTAAAGTTACAGGTGGTATATCAGGGACAGACAAGGAGGACAGTCTTTTATTGAACATTTTCTTGATCATATTTGTCAATTCGTTAGCATTGCCGCCTCACAGCAAGAGGTTCTCCAGTTCGATCCTCGTCTGGGATGCCTTCTGTGCGGAGTCTGCATGTCCTCCCTGTGGTCGCGTGGGTTTCCTCCCACATCCTAAAGACATGCCGTAGGTGGATTGGACACTCTATATTGGCCCTAGGTGTGAGTGCGTGCATGTGTGTGCCTTCTGTGGAAGGTTGGGCGCCAGGCTGGCAACTCAACACTGTAAAACTCCACTGCCAATCATGAGCGGATAGGTGATCTGCTGTGGCGACCCCTAACCGGGAAAAGCCGAAAGAAGAAGAAGAAAAGAAGATTCTCCCTATTTGATATGTTGACAAATCAAAACAAAATGTGAGTGTGTGTGTGTGTGTGTGTGTGTGTGTGTTTGTGTGTGTGTGTGTGTGTGTGTGTGTGAGTCTGAATGCAAGCATATGTGTTGTATGTTATTTTGTTTTAATTATTGATTGTACAGACTGGGAGCGTATATCTGGGTTAGAGACATTCTGCAGTAGAGACTAAAAACATATTCCAGCATTTATTCTACATTTAGAAATACAACTCAGAGAAGTAAATAGAATGAGTAGTTTTATACAGAGTAAAAAAGCTGAAATGATGAAGTTTTAAGCAGATGTAGACAATAGGTTGTTTAAAAATGCCTGGCCTATACACACACATACACACACACACAAATATATATATATATATATATATATATATATATATATATATATATATATATATATATATGTGTGTGTGTGTGTGTGTGTGTGTGTGTGTGTGTGTGTATAAGCATTTGCTCTGAGAAGGGGAAAAGGGATGTTATGTAAAAACTGCAGGGCAGAAGTAAGATTTCCTTTCTATGTTACCAGAAGTGCTTGTTTTGTCTGTGAAATCTGTCCTTTTAATGAGCTTAATATTCTGCATGTCTTTGTTCATCATTCTCTTCATTGGTTCTATGCTTTCCTGATTGGTAGATAGCAGTTTCTTCCTTTAGTCTGTTGCTTGTGGCCTGTTGTTCCTCTTGTCTTTTCTGTTCAAGTTGATCCCTTCATATTTCCTCAACATTATCTTATGAAACCATAGCATATCGCCTATATCATCCCTGGACTCTATGCAAATCTAGTAGCTTTTTGTCCCTTTTTACAAAAATTCCCCTCAGATCTCTCACCTTCCCAGTGACCATAATCTGGATTCCACCCAGTAGCCTATCATTACCTTTTTTGTATGGTCTGCAAAGGTCCATACATTACTCATTTGTGGTATCAGCAATGTGTTGCATATAGGAATCAATCTCCTCAAATGATTTAGCCAAGTGTTCTGTTTCTGATAGTCCACTTTTAGTGTAATACTCACTCTCAGCCTCATTTCAGATGCTTTAACTTCTGCTCTGCTCCTCAAGTTGTGACCTTACAACTAGGTTGTTGTTGATCAAGTGCAATACTTTGTATTTACATTCAATGAAATGAAACTGCCTTCTCTCTGTCCTGCCAGTCAGCCTCTCCAAGTTCTTCATAATGCTATTGCACTTCATCATCCATCACAGTCCGTATCTTTTGGTTTTCCACAAAGAGGCAAATCCTGTTGATTCCCCACCCCCTTATATATATCTGAGACATGCAGATCGAAGAAGAAAGGTCACAAAGCAGATACCTGCTAAACTGTGCTAGTTATATCCCTCACTCCTGACAGCATCACCCACCATAATCTTCCTCATCCTATTCACTCCATCACTCCAGGGCTTATATGATCTGAAACCATCCAGTGTTGTATTTTGATTTATAGTGCGACTCTTTGGTACAAAAAGCTTTATCTGGACTTAGTATTGGAGGTAAAAAATAAATTATGTTTGCAGGAAGAAAGGTATGGATTGTAAACAGGCACACACTATCACTCCCAAGGGTCCTAGCCTATGTGTAAATTTATACAGCTAGTAGACAGGACATCCTGAGCTTATCTGAAGTAATTCAGTGCCTTACTTTGATTCATTGTGTAACTGCTGGGTAGGAGAACTCACTTTCTTTTAAGTTTTATTTTTTTCCTCTGATTTTTGTTTGCTGCAAGAAAGGGATATATTGCAGGCGGGTACACTGTATCACTCCCAAGCAGCTAAATGTCCAGGATTTTAATGTGACTTACTGTCCCTTGTACAAGGTTAGCTCAGTGTACTCAATTTAATATTTATTTGCATGTTATTTGTGTGACTTCCTTACACAGTTTCACTTAAATCAATTTTTGATTTAATTTCTGTGAAGTCTGTAGGTTACTGATTTCAATATTTTTGTTTCTTTTAAATAGTTTTAATTGTAAAGTTGCTCCGGTAGTATAGAGGGATAAAGCGCTGAGTAGGACCCAGGCAGTCTAGGTTCAATTAGCAGTTTATTCAACTGATAGAAAGGCAGGGAGGGAGGGAAGGATGGATGTTACAATCCCTAGAGTGATATGTGGATGTTTGGCCATCTCCTGCATCAATCTCTGATAGAGGCTGGAGACAGCGTGTTAGGAGATATGGTCCAAAGAGGGAAAAAGGAAGGAGGCATGGGTGAGCTGCTGTGGAGGCAGGGCAATACAGCACACACCTCCATTGCACTCCCATCCCTTAGTCAATATCACAGAGGCCACATAGTAGGAAGGGAGGGACAAAAAGTAGGGCAAAAATGGACCACCCCAGACTGATTTTGGACAGCTCAACCTCCAAGGATGGCCTTAGGCTCCTTGCTGGCCCTGGGCAGAATTGTGGCCATTGGACCAGAAGCTGTTTCCAGTACCAGCAGACCCAGTAACCATGAAAGACATGTGGCAGTCGGACAACTGTTAGAATGAAAGAAGGTGAGAAAAAAAGGCCAAAAAATTAAATTGCTGTAGTTAAAAATGGATTATTTTCAACTTGAATATGTTATTAATGATTGAATGAAGGATAAGTGTCTAGCCCAGTATAATAAATGCTACACATAGATACGTGTGGTTGTGAGTATTACATATAGATAAATATGTATATGTGTGTGTGTGCATATATATATATATATATATATATATATATATATATATATATATATATGTATATATATATATATATATGTATATATATAGATAGATACAAACATGCATATTATCTATGTTTATAAATGTGTGTGTATATATATATATATATATATATATATATATATATATATATATATATATTTATGTAGAAAGAGAGAGAGGGAGAAAGTGTAACACATGGTAACATTGTAGACTTGTGTTCCTCATATCAAAAGCTGGATAATTTGCTTACTATTTCTAGTAAGTCTAGACTTACTGAAGATGATTGAGCATGTGCAACTGATGTAGTTATATATATTAATGACAGGGCTAACGAGACGAATAATAGTAGGGAAAGAACAAATAGAACACGTTTAGCAAAACAAGTGCCCTCTAGTAACAAATATCACTGAGCCACTTTTAAACGCGATACTATAGATAACAACTTTAGAATTCAGCACACAAATATACAGAAATCTGAGGATTTTGAGCAAGTGGAAGCGTTTTAAAAAAAGAATTAAAGGGGAAATGCACTACAAGTAAGGAGGAAGAAACTGAAATTGACTGAAGACTGTATTGTAAAGAAAATATGCTAAACAAAAGCTCACTGCTTTGTTATGTAATACCCACAGTACATGGAATGATAACATTGTTCAGTCACAAAAGATTCAGTCTACAAAAGGTGACATTATTATATCAACAGAGAAGATAAAAAAAGTCAGGGGTAGGCTAAAGTGTTAGCAGCCTACATTGAGCTTGGAATAATTAAAGAACATCACTGTAAGAAAAAAAAGCGGAGGAAGACTAAAGTTGATAATTTGGATTGGACTGAAGAAGTACAAAGATGGTTAGATAGGAATTGTATGCTTACAAGTGATGTAGATGATGAAAACAGTGACATTAATAAGAATAATGGTGAGGAAGATTATAACAATCGAAAGAGCAAACATTACTGAATTAGAGGTGGAGGAGTCTTCTTATCTTGTCAGAAATGATGTACTAGTACTTGAAGGTTCAATGATTTAAAAGGACAGATACTCACATTTGCATAGAGGATAATGAACAGAGAGTTATGCTTGCTAGGGGCAAAAGTAAAAGATTGGAGTAGGACCTTAGAATGCCTTATAATGAAGTGTGGTTCTCTACTTTTATTCATGTTGGATTAAATAATTCTTAAGGACTCATTGCCCATAAGCAGGGAATTCACAACCCTCTTAGATAACACAGCTTATACAGGTCTTAGGATGCATTTATCACAAATCATATATAGAAAGGAGAGTCAAGTCAAAAGTGTTTTTCTTTTTTTTCCCCTTTGGATAAGTACCTACATAAACCAAATGCTCATTAAGAAAAAAAAGAATTATGTAGAACATCCAAGTCTAATTCTGGGCACATTTATTTAGTCAGTATGGACTCCACTTGTCAAGACAAGGGATGAGAATTCTTGCAGCAGAACTTTTACAACATTTGACTTTACACAAGACATAATTCTTGTCTGGTCAGAAAACTAACAGTTCACAGATTTGATTAATCAGTGCTCGTTGTTAATACAAGAAGCATTAGTAATAATGCTTTTGAATGGAAATTTATTGTGTTCACATAAGATTATATTATTATTTTGTGAAACATGATTAAAGAAAAATGACTAGAAACTAGTTCTGTCAGGGTATAACTACTTTTTTTCTGTAACTGACATTCTACCAAAATTAGGTGAGGTATTATGATATGGATTAAAATGATGAGATTAATATGATTATTACATCCTTGATAATAACACCAGTACTGTAGATTCTGTAATTGTGACAATAAAGGCAATCCTGGAACAGATTACATTTGGTGGAGTGTATAGACAAGTGCTGATGATCTGAGAGAATTCATACTTTTCTTGTGTGAAGCACAAGAAGGAGAGTGCTGAATAGCTAGAGACCTAAATTTATCAGGAGCATTATGTAATAATATTGACAGTGCAACATTGTTAAGGAACTTGTTTACAGTGTATGTTCAGGGGACAAGAATTGCTGCAGACTGTAAACAAACCTACCAGGTAACAGAAGCTACTGGATATTGTTTGTGTTCCTAATGAAATGATCGTTACTTCATGTAAAGTTTCATTACCTGTGATGCTCAGTGATCATGGGATTATAAAAGTTAAACTACAGCTAGACAATTCTTCCAAGCTGAAAGGTTCCATACTCTGGAACAAGCTACCCATCTATGTCAAGCAAAGTTCCTCATTAGCACTCTTCAAGAAAAATTTTGATGAGTGGATGGGAAATAGGAAATACACCCCAGGATCACCTCTGTGGCTCTGCTCGACAGTGGCACAGGAAAATAACTTTCTTGGGTGGCGTAAACCAGGGAACCTTATTGGCTAGGCTTACTTAGGCCTTTGGGCTGATAGCCTAGTACCTACCTATGTAAGCCAATGTAGAGAAGGTTAATAACAGACAATATAGAAGCAAAACAGTCACTATGTTCAACTAATTGGAGTGATGCATTCATTGGAAATACACACACACACACACACACACACATCTATATGTCTATGTCAGATGATTGATGTTTCAGAAACTCAAAATTCATATAGTCGAGACAATATGATCAATTTTCTAAAAACATGAACATCCAAAAAAAGAAAAGCCCACCTTCTTTTAGATTTTTGCAAGGGGGCAATCCCCTAACACCCCCTGCAAATTATATATACCAACTCCGAGATTGCACTACAGTGAGGAAAAGGGTAAATTTCCAGATCTGCACTATACCACAATCTCCATTCAAAAGCTTCAGGTTTTCAAAAACTCAATCATATGGTTTTGACCATATGAATTTCAAGTTTCTGAAAACTTGATCAACTGATTTTTGGCTGGTAGGATATATTTCTGTAAGGAAAGATTCTTGATTAAGATTAGAGATAAAAAAAATCTAAGAAATGGAAAAAAGGCTGACTATCACTTTGAAAAGTAAAATAAACAAACTGGACAGCAAATTAATCAAGGAGCAAGACAATATCAGGAAAAAATTGGAAGAACATTTATATAAAGCTATTGAAAATAATAACAAACCAATTTATAGATTTATAATATGTGGTAAGTGTAAAGACACACAGATTAACTGTGAGTAAATTTTAACATTTTTCTCAAACACAACAGATTGTAGGTGTATTACCAAGCTTTTACATAAAATAGTTTGCTTCCATAAATGTGTCTGTAACTTTCTATAGTAATTCTAGGAAACTTTAGATACTGAAATTAAATTAGATTATGTTGAAAAAGTGCTACAAAACTGGTCCAAAGCAAAGCACATGGAGGAGACAGAATTAGTAAGAATTACCTGTGAGCACCTCAACATGAACTTATAGTACCATTACATCTGTTACACAATAGGTCATGTAAGCATGGAGAATTCCTCATGATTGGAGACATTCACTTGTTAAACTCATCTTTAAGGAAAAGGGGAACAGGACAAAGCTGGAGTCATACAGATCCATTGGTCTATTTGTTGTTGTGGAAATATAATGGAGAAAGTTATTTTGGATGAATTATTGTCAGAATTGGAAACCTTGGGACTAATACCATATATCAACATGGATATGCTGAAAATAGATCCGGAACTGCCTTTAACATGATGTTTTATAATAATTAAAAGTAAAACAACAGTATTAGTGCAGTGACAAGTCCGCTACTAATAAGTGAAGACTAACAAAACAAAAAAAGGAACTGGAAGCATGAGTAGGGATAAATCTACTTGAAGAGTTGCATTTTTTTAAAGTAATAGTTGTTTATTCCAAGAGTTTAAAATCCATAATGTAGTTAGAAGTGCTTATTCCACAAGTTTAAAATCCACAGCATGCTTTAAAAGTTGCTGATTATTTCACAATTCTGCAACTTTTTAAGTATGCTGTGGATTTTATAATAATGAAGTAGCTGCAACAAAGCAAAAAGAATACTGTGAAACAAGACTTATCTTCAAACTTTGTTAGGTCATGCATAAAGCACTGATAGAACAACCAGGTATTAATGTAGTCCTGATAAGATGGGTAGCTGTATGCCTTACAAAGAGGACATAGCAAGTGTCATACAGGAATTGGACAGATGAAATGCATTCAACATGTCCAACAGGGCACTGCCTTAGGCCTATATGTGTTTAGGTTGTATCTTTCATATATATTTTTTTTCATATAAAATGTTCTGTAGTCTGAATACAGATGACTTGAAAATGGAAAAAATGATTACATCTGTGACAGACAGAGGATGTCTGCAAATGAATAAACTGACCTTTCAAGCAGAGGAGAATAATGCACTGATAAATACATCACAAAACAAAAGTGAGATTTGGGAAACTGAAGATAATCATTTACTACAGCATGCAGTTATTAAAACTGTGGATCCATTTAATGACCTCATTGTATGGGTAGACCAAGCTCTGAGTTTTTCCTGATCATATAATCCAATTGGTTAATGTTAGTTATAAAACAAAAACTCTATAATACGATTTACCAGTGTAGAAAATTTGAAAAATGAAACTATTGTTTTTCTCTGTTGCATGCTGTTGAGCAGAAATATGAATAGCTTAAAACAAAAAAAACCCCTCTTTATTGTAACTAGATTTATCAACATGTTAGTGAAACCCACAATTACCAGCAAAAAAATTAATAAATAAAAATGCATTCAAACAACAAGTGACAAGTGGAGTACCTCAGGGTTCAGTCCTGGGGCCGCTCTTGTTTGGCATCTACTTCTCTGAAGTACAGGTCAACACTAAGGGACTCTGGCTAACAAAGTTTGCAGATGACTGCAAACTGGGAGCCATTATTGAATCCCCAAATTATGTGGATACTCTACAAAAGGGCCTTACAGAAACAGATGCTTGGTGCCAGAGCCATGGGCTCAAGCTCAATGCCAAGAAATGTATTGTTATCCCCTTTGGGAAAAACATGTATCCATGAATTACCATATAGGTGGCAGTACACTAAACACAGAAAGTGTGATAAGAGACTTAGGGACACAGGTGGACAGTGGTCTCACCTTCGATAACCACATCGCCACAACAGTCAGGAAATCCTTCTATGTGGCACACCTCATCAAGAAGGGCTTTTCATCCAGAAAAAAGGAGGTCATTGTCCCACTGTACTCATCCCTCATTAGACCCATTATAGAATACAACACCGCATTTGGTATGTACCTCTCAAGACATCTGCAACAACTGGAAAGGCCTCAGAAATACCTCACTAAAAGAATCACAGGCCTAAAGCAGATGCCCTATGCTGACCGCCTTAAAAAACTCCAGCTATACTCTGTCGCATATCGTCTACTCAGAGGCGATCTCTGCTTAACATACAAGGCCATGTCAAACCCAGAGCTGTTGGACATGCTACACTTAAAGAAATCCCAATCCCTCAGAGCTACACGCTCCAGGGATCTAAACCTTGTCATCACAATAAACAAAACATGCTGGAGGGATAGGTTCCTGACCCAGAGACTCCCCAGACTCTGGAATAGATTGCCCATACATGTCAAGCAGAGTGCCTCTTTGGACCTCTTCAAGAGGAACCTTGACGATTGGATGGGAGAAAGGAAATTCACCCCAGGGATCACGTCAGTTGCCCTGCTAGACAGGGGTCCAGGAAAGTAAATAATGTGGGAAGAAATAGCCAGGGAATTGTTATGGCTAGGCTTGTATAGGCCCTAGGGCTGATAGCCTAGTACCAACCTATGAACCTATGAACCTATGAACACCACATACTGGACTAAACTTTGATAAGACATTGACTGTGAAATAACACTCATTGACATTCTTGCAGAACCAAAATTCAGACTATATATAATGAAACCATTGTTTACAAGCAATATTAGAATAGAAATAGAGTATAAGAAAACTAACATGAGTAAATTTGAAAGAGTACAGCAGAAATATGCCAAGGACATCGACAGATGTGAAAGTTTTAAGCTGTTATGAAGATAAGCATGTCTGAACTTGTCTAGTGTCTCATACAAATATTTAGGAGGAGACCTTAGTCAGGTATAAGGGCATTTAGAGTGAAATACCTCTGAAAATAGATGGGATTACCAAAGGGTAGTAGATAACCATCAGACAACCTGTGCTTGTGTTTACAGACAAATGAGAGATGTACTAACTGTCTTTCTGAGAGAAAGAAGCTGATGTCCGTAATATATTACCAAACTCCTTTTAAACAAGTACTAAATTTGGACACTTATTATGGCGATAGTTGTTTTGATATATTAGCAAGCTAGGGGGACATAATTGCTCATGGCTGAAATATTTGTATATATGCATGTATGCATTTTGCTGCTCTGCCTTTATCCTCTCTCTCTCCCTTTCTGCCATATTTCCAAATCCTGCATTTTGGAAGTCACCTATTTGTGTTAGACTATGTCAAAGACCTTATAGAAATTCAGGTAGTCAATGTCCTTAAGTAGTTTATTGAACACTTCCCCATGTCCCAGTTATAAGGTGGATCAGGTCTAGCTGTTGGCTCTTTTTAGCTATTACCAGCTATGTTTGTTGTTTGATCTTTGTCTTCCATGAAGGCAACTAATCTTCTTTTCTATATGGTTTTAGGACTTTGACTATTGATGACAGAATAACATGTCTTAGTTTCGGGTTATTTTTAATGCTAGATCACAATCCATACAATTGAGAACTAAAGACAGAGCCCATTAGTTTCAAAGGTTATTTTTAATGCTACATCCCAATCCATACAGTTGAGAACTAGGGACAGAGCCCATTTTCAGCAGAGTCTGAGGGTGAAATGCTGCCAATGCATGTTTTTAGAATGTGGGAGGAAACCGGAGCACCCAGGGGAAACCCACGTGAATGCAGGGAGAACATGCAGACTCTGCACAGAAGGCACCACAGCTGAGAATCAAACCAAAGAATGGAGAACTTCTTGCTGTGATGTGACAACACTAACCACTGCACCACTGTGCCACCCAGCTATTGCTGCCACATGCAATGTACAGTGATTTGCTGGAGTTCTTTGTCAGGGGATCATACAACATTCCAACTAGGATTCTGAGTATCTTGGTACAGCTCATCAGTCTTTTGTCCTACATTATGTTTGCCAATTCTCAATACCTTCTTTCTTTCTTTACTATTATCCATCTACTGCTGTCCTCATTATGCATTTTGTTCCTCCCCACATGGCAACCTCACCTTCTTTTCCTAGGTCAGTACAAACATGAAGTATTGCATTAGCTGTCCCTCCAAGCTTCCAGTTCTTTATTGTCTCTCTGAGTTTTTTTAAAATTTCCCTCTCTAAAAGATAAATACGATTGTCTTTGTTTCCTTTTCCTTCACTAATTCCTAGTCTTCTTATTTCTATCCTGACTTAGTTCCCTGGTTGATGTTTTGCTTGCTTTTTTATATCATACCTTATCCAGCTCTCTCTCTGCTTTGTGCTTCCTTTGCTCTAATTTGTGGATAGACTCTTTTTTGCATAGCTACTGATGCTTAAAGACTTAGAGCAATTAACTTGCTACAGAAGTGACTAATGATGGGAAGAAAAAGCAGTCAGAGGTCAGATCTCCATCTTAGGGGGAGGGTATGAGTCTGCATTGCCACAGAAATGTATCCTGCTGTAAAGTGCTACACCTGGGTAAAGAGGTCAGTATTAATGTCATGGCTAACACAAAACTCTGAAGAGGGAATGCAAAATGGTTTACCTTTACAAAGGCGAAACACACTCGTGTAATTGCTCATATGACTGAATCGTAACTTCAAAAAACAAAACCGCAACAGTTTCCAATGTTCGAAAATCAGCAAATTGAAATGCAGATTTGCTGATTTTTGAACATAAATGTCAAAAAAAATGTAATGAAGTGTAAAGCAGGGGGAAAGCAACCCTGCACTTCTCATGTGGGGGTCTGCACCCCCCCATACACCCCCTACATTAATATTGTAAATCCGAGATTGCACTACAGTGGGGAAATGGACCATTTTCCGATCTCCACTATAGTGCAATCCACCCCAAAATGCCGAATCTGCAATGAGCGAATGTCACTGTGCATTCGCTCTTTGCACATTCACACCTTTTCGCGTTTGACATTTGCAAACTTTGCAAATGTCCTTTCGAACATTTGCTGTTCACCCATGTGCAAAATGTACACATGAAGGTAAACCATGTAAAACAACATTACAGATCTGCTCCAAATGGATGGGCACCTGTTCCCGACTCATTCGGGATCCTTTAGCTAATTCTGTGCCTGTACTTCCTGACTGCTGCTACCCTTCTTTCTTTATTTTCATTATATCGTTTTTGTCTGCCCTTATGTGTAAAAATAACTCTCACCACATATATTTGGGTGTATTCATGCCTGTTGTCATTTTAAAGCCTATTTATCTGTGCAAGTATCCTCTTTCCGAATCCTTCCTATTTATCAACATAATTGTTGCATTGTTTATGAAGCTTACAAAATGAGCAACAAGCATAAACTCTACTTATCAAACCGATACACCATGGAAAAATTTCTAACTCCCATGCATTAAAAAAATTTTAACTTTTTTCCATATTCAAGCTACAGACACCACTAGTATGTTCTGAATAGCTGGTGTCATTGTTTTTAACTAACAATTAAGTTTGCTACAATCATATTAAAACCATTCTGCTAAACTAATGAACTGATGCTCATTTGCAATACTTAATACATAGCAATGCATCCTGCAAGTTTATGAAACTCTTCTACTGAGGCACGCTATGGTTACTTCAATGAACAGAGCACCACCAGCAGTTTCTTTATATAAATATATTGTTCATACTCGGTAATTAGCTTGTTCATCAGATTTCAGTTTATAATGTGGTCCAAGTAATTACATAACTATAGCAGGATGGCATCAATTTATTAATTAAAAATATAAGTGTAATAGTGGCAAGCAGATTCATTAAACATATATACTGCACTATAAGTCCACCATTGTAACTAAATCCCTGGAATAATTTTCCCCTACATCTACTGTAAAAATATGCTTAGTCTGCCAAGGTTAAATACTCATCTCATCAATACTTCCTTCCAATTCAGTCAATCAGTCAATCAGCAGTCAGTAAGTCACTCAGTCAATCGTTTAGTCTATATATGTCCGCCTAAAAAAATAACATCATGTGTGTCTGTGATCATAAATGAGTACTGGAAAGCTATTGAAGACAACTCCATAAACAAACCTTGTCACTATTATACTAATCTAAACTCATGTGGACTCCTCCTTCTCACTTTGTGTTTCGACTGGCATTTTAGTATTGTCACACTTATAATTTTTTTTTTATATACAAGTAATATCTTTATATAGTCCTACTAAACATACAGACATGATCATAAAAGTTTAGCAACTTCAAAATGCAACTGGCAAGAGTCATTAGTGATGTGAAAAATGTCTGACTACAAAGTAATGGCATATTACAGCAGTCCTTCACTAGGCTGTTTATAGTAGTAATGATATACTTTTTTACATTTGCCTCTATCAGGCACAAATGAGACAGAGGTGATTACTGAGACTGCTGACACCACAGACTTCAGTCTGACCCTTTAGAGAAGTAGGATGAGTGCTTCTAGAACTGACTGATTAGAAAGTTGTCAGGTATGATTTTGCTGAAACATTGCCTGAAACAGGTAAAAGCTGTTACCTTTATAAGCTTGCTCCACGGCACCAAGGAGTAAATCCTGAATGTGATCCACGTGACCCATATTTAATTTCCATCCTGGATACTGGAGTAGCCAATGAAGGGAAGGTTGGACTGCTTATCTCTTGCTAACTTGATAATTGGGGGGGGTGGCATGGAGGAGGGGAGTGGAGGTAGCCTGACCCACTGCGTGACTATGTACTAGCAGAGGCAGGAGATGTAGCATGCAGGATTTAGGTAGACACATCTGCACCTACCAATCTGTGCATTGCAATAACAGCATTAAGTTTTTCAAAGAGGAGCATGGATGCAAACTGGAAGGACAGCTGTTGGAAATTTGTGGATTTTAGGCTGAAATGGGTATTGGGACCATACCCAGAGGAAATACACTCATGGCTGCATTGATAACAGCACCACATGACTCTCACCTGAAATGAATCG
Source organism: Protopterus annectens (assembly GCF_019279795.1). Taxonomy (NCBI): domain Eukaryota; kingdom Metazoa; phylum Chordata; order Ceratodontiformes; family Protopteridae; genus Protopterus; species Protopterus annectens. The sequence goes on from NC_056739.1 coordinate 1,838,016,997, forward strand.
TTTAAAAAACTAAGATGGTTATATTAATCTCTGGTAAACCCAGGGATCCCTATGATGTGATGCTGAGTGCTAAATGACTAAAGTTAAAAAATATATAGATCATGGACAAGTAGGAGTGGGCTGATTGTTGCCATGCAGTAAGAGAAAGAAATGACTACAAAATCCGTCAACAGTCTGAGCTTTTGTTACTACAGTAAATATGCATCAATAATGATTCCGTATTTGCATTTTCAACTGAGATTATTTTTTTTGTGTCCTTCTAAATTTTATGTGCATCAGTTTTCTGACATGATACATTTTTGCAATCCATGAAACATAACAGTGCCAGGACCCTTTCAATACATTTTTCATGATTAGAGTGGAAAATGGCAAAGCAGAATCAATATGTTGAGAGAAACATTTTCTTACAGCTCCACAACTACAGTCTGCATTTCCTCTGAACATTTGCATCTCTTTCACTTATATCATGTTTGAAATAACACAACACACAAAATATATAACCTAAATGAAAATACTCAAAACTGACAAATGCATGTTTCCTTCATAGCATAATGCTGATGGATTTGGTGAAGTACCCAGTTCTGAAATTTCCCAGTATCTTGAGCTGTCTGCAGAAATTTTGATTTCCACAACAAGGCAAAACAGTGGGATTTATTTTAGAAGATTTTAGGACTTCAAACCTTTGATTGTTTCTCAAAGATCCACAACAAGACACACACACCAAGAAAACAAGAGTTATGAGAATGTTCTCAGATTACTGGCAAGAAGTGAAACACAGTCAAATTGAGCTGACAGCTGGGCTAAGTACAGAGCAGCATGGTAGCACAGACAAACTCATTTTAGAAGCATATGCCTGCTGAGTCAGGAATATTATACAGTAGAAGTGAGATGATGATGATATTTAGGAGAGTGCCTAGACAGATATTGCCTGCATTATCAATTTAAACATAAACCTTCCATTTCATAATCAGATTGTTTTGTTACTAAGATTCAAACTACTTTCAGTTAGAGCACATTATGTGGAACATATCAAAACAAAACTTTATTTATACAGCTGAATACTCTGAAAAGATTATGCTACATCTATGCTTCTGCCCCTTTTAGTCACTATCACGGTTATCTAGAAATCATTTTCTTTAAATTAAACATCACTTTGAATTGTTTAACTATGGGATCTATTATATTGATGTGCACATGCAATATGCGATAACAGCGATAGTGTGGCTGTATTTCATAAAATTGAAGTAAAGGGAACTGTTTGGATCACTGATGGGTAAAATAGGAGTATCTACTGAGCTAAAGTGACTTCATGTAAGCAAACAGTAGTCCTAAATCTTAAATGCTGAAGTACAAACACTTCCATTTAACCATTTAAATTTAAAGCTTCAGATATAAAGTAGATTAAATGAGATATATCGAGTACAGCTACATCTTTCTTTAACATATTATAAGATTTACAAGCATTATATCAGCTAGGAGGCAGCAGATACTTTGGAAAAATTGTACGTTTAAAAGTAAAATGGTGACAGGTTAGAAATATTTTACAATGAAATCACAGACTGATACCTGCATTCACTATATTTTTAAGTGAAATAAGCTTTGGAAAGCTATCAGAAATTATGTTCCAGTAAAATGAGGCATCCTATGGAGATCCTGCAAACCTCCAGGACTCTTGTGTTCAGAAAGCAGGTGGTTTGCTTAGGGAGAGTAGTGGGGATAGCTTTCTTACCAAGGCATTATGGTAAGGCACCTCCACAATTTCAACTTACCATTTTATAGGAAAATGAACATTTGAATTTGTTTGCCAGATGTGTGTCAGTATAGATATATTAGCCACAAATTGTCTGCATGGAAATCATTACCTCATACCTCTCAACCACTTAGTGCAAGAAATATGGAGAAAGCCTGACAGAATGGGGATGCTCTTATAAACTTAGAAGTTGATAGAATAGCAGGATTGGTCTTAGCATGCATTTTTCTGAAAAATATGAAGTCTTAAACCCAAATGTATACCATTATTTAGTGACTTCAAACCTTAGATCATCCCAGTGATTCTTTTAGAAAATTATGAGAAACAGACCAAAAATACAAGGCAAAAATCGGGACAGTCTACAAAAATCTGGACAGTTGAGAAGTATGCATTATCTCAGACTCGCACATTCTAAACCAGTACACATGAACCCAAAACTGAAACACACTGAAATAGTTGCACTTTACTACACTAGCACAAAATACAGGAACATTCATAAAATGCTTTGCGCAGAGGCAGAGTCAGAGTCTACAGTTAAGTATCCATTGAACAGTTAATGCTTCCAACCATTGGGTGTGGACTGTACTTAGCCAAAGTTTCCTAAAATGACAAACAACACCACCCTTTTGTGTACTTGAGCCCCAGACTTAAACCCAGGGAAGAATTCAATGTAGAAATAGGGGAGTGTCTGAGTATAATCCAGGCTTTACAAAAGTTACAACCCCACTTGGGCAGAAAGCTCTCAGTGGTTACAAAGCAGGACCATTTAAGATGGCTGCACAGGGCAAGTGAACAAAATGGAATGTTTTTAAGATGGAGTTTAGCTTTGCATTCTGTAGCATTACTAGGCAGTATTGGATTGGTACTGTTAATGTCAACACAGATGGTCTGTCCAGAAATGGAAAGGGATGGTGCACAAAAAGAGCGCACCCTCATCTCAGTTCTGTTTTTGAGGGACGCCTGCAGAAGATATGTTGATGTTCTTATGAGAGGGGGCATTGTGATTCCATGGGAGAGAAACTGATTTTAAATGAGATGTCTGTACCCTCCTTTTTTAAATTCAGATGGTAACATATTTGTAAACGGCATATAAGCTTTGTGAAGTCTGCTTTGAGTAATTGCATTACAGTTATAAGATGTCTTAGCAATAATAAGAAAACTGCATTTGTTCATTTTTTGAAACATATTAATTAAATTATACGTTAAATAATGGCATAGGTACACAAACTTTAACTGAAAAGAAAACATTTAATTAAAATTTCCATTATTAATTCCATACACTTTTTATATGCTTGCTTTTTAATAATTTTGATTCAGTCCAGCATTACATATATTACTCCATTCCTGCCTTTTCTAAAACCTTATTCCTCCTACTGAATATTACTGTACTTGTTCCTTTATATAATATAAAGAAAGCCTTTATTTAAAGCCTGTAACTTTATTCAGCTGGAATGCAGTAAATATGTAATGAAATGTAGAGATGTTTCTGACTCAGAAAAGAAATGACTGCATTTAATTGCAGGATAAGTCACAAAATGGACCAGTTTGGAAATCCAGAGTTAAGGTGTAGGATATAACAGCAGATGAAACCAGTGTTTACTTTCTGTAGGTTATTCTGCATGTGAGAAAAATAATTGCTTTACCATTTCTTCTTCCTGGGGAAAAAAAAGATAATATACTAAAATATTTATTGTGAACTGAAAGTAGTTTAAAGTTGGTTCTGCTTTAGACTTTGGCATGGTAATACTTGAGCAAATTTGTTGCTCTGTATCTGCCCATACAGTATTTGAACGACTTAGAAGCTAGGCTTTACTATTCTTTCAGTTACTGCCTACCAATTTGCTTGTTTATCTAGTTAGACTTTCTGTTTTAAGAATTAAATGTTTTCCATTATTTATTTTTCTGTTATCTGTGAAAAGATATTTACTTCTGAAAATTTCATTTTTAACAGCGCTAACTTTTTTTATTTTCTAAGTAAAGTTTCCTTTTTCCTATTTGAAAATTATAAAATATATTTTATAATTGTTCTATTGGCATGATAACTTGTGGTGGATCTCTAGACCAGCCTTTGCTGGAAATTGTGTGCATGTTTATGTGGATATGTGTATGTAGGAGGGTATGTGAGTGAATGAGTGTGTTGATATGTGCTTGTATGCCAGTTTGTTTGTGTGTGTGTGTGTGTGTGTGTGTGTGTGTGTGTGTGTGTGTGTGTGTGCGTGTGTGTGTGTGTGTGTGTGTGTGTGTGTGTGTGTGTGTATGCATCCATTTGTGCAAGTGTGAACGTCTGTGTGCATTTGAGAGTGTGTGTGTGTGTGTGTGTGTGTGGGGGGGGTGTTAGTTTCAAAGGCAGTTATCATGCATAAGGGTGACTGAAGACTCTGATGTTTACAGAGTGATTGCTGAGCAAGCAACCTGAGTGCTATACCAATGAGTGGTCATTGAAGGGTCCAAGTCTGGGTTTGGATGTTTAAAGTCCATACACAGTGAAGTAGTGCATATTCACTGTATGCTATTGGGGCTAGGTTGCATTAGGTGATTTTTTTCACTGAATGAGATTCATGTGCATCTTTTCTACTTTAACTTGTTGGGTACCAGAGGGGAGACTTGACAGACAGTTCCTCTAGTGGTCATCAAAAAAGTAAATTTGACCTCCCAGGCCAAGGACAAACACAATGCATTCTTTAACTATGTCTGTGACCTTAAAAGAAATACACAATTGTGTTTAGAGCTCATTGCTAATGGAGCAACTTATACTGAACCAGAATATATACGAAACCTACTGGAAGACAAATTCAGCATTGACTTTACCCCTCTCTCTCTCTCTCTCTTCCAGCTTCCCCTCAGGAAATACCATTAAATATAGCTCCCGACTGTCACTAGCGAATGGGTCATCAATGCTCTTTCTAAGGCCAAGAACAATGCATTGATGGGCCCCAACAATATACCATGCCAACTTCTAAATAGCATGAAAGATTATCTTGCAGGTCTTCTGGAATCACTGTTTAACCAAAGCCTCTAAGCAGTAATCATCATCCATCTGCAGAAAGGCAGCCATCTAAAGACACTGGAAACTATAGACACATAAGTCTCAATAGCCTGATATGCAAAGCTATGGAAATTATTAGTAATGACATAAGAAACCTCCAGACACTAAAACCAACCCAGCTTGGTTTCTTCAAGGGCAAATCATGCCGACTCAAACTAGAGCTCATCAAAGCAATAGCTGGAGTGCCTATTTGACGTGTTTCTGTCTGACTATTGCTGATTTCTCTCTGCATTTCATTTCACTCACACACCTGCCCAGCTTCTGTTGTACTCTTAAGGTTGGTAGCTTTTGAGTTTGCCCACCCCTACTCTTGATCAGTTGTGAAGGCCCAATCCCTTATCCTCTTAAACATTAATTATCTGCTGTTTCCTCCCTTCCCACCAACTAAAAAATGCTTTATTGCATTTATTACTGCTTGTTAGTAGTCATTTAAACTGTAACGGTTATTCTAAACCTTTTAGTTTTGATTTAAGTACTTGGGCTTCAAACTGGTTTTCGGAAAGTGGCAGTCTACAGTCTTGTTGCAGGAGAGGTTGCTTGCATCCTTCTAAGTTGGGAATTGCTGGTTGAAGTCTTATTGTGTCTGTTATCATAAAAGTGTCTTAGTTCTGGTTTAAGCACTTGGACTTCAGGCCAGTTATTTTACATTAAGAAGGTTTGTTGGTCTACATTCTTGTGTGAGAAGAGGGTAGTCTCTACCCTTCTGAGCTGGGAATTGATTTTTGAATGTTTATTATGTCTGTTATTCTAAGTGTCCTTTTTCTGGTTTTAAGCTTAACACTAAGTATTTTTTAAATAGTTTTCTGCACTTGTACTGGGTTGTAATTGTATATGCAGTATTTAAACCATATTTGCTACAATATCAACTTTTTGTTTACTGTGTATTTACTGTGTTCTGATTCTTGTTTGCACTTCTAGTTGCTGTTGCATATGTTAGATTCAGACCTGCTGAATCTAGTTCTGGTTGTACAGATTGATCACTAAATCAGGAAATATTTTGTTTGAGAGGCCCACCTGTGCCCTCTTGGGAGTAAGACACAGTTTGGACTGATCAAGTTTACTGTACCAAGGCTCAGTTTTGAGCTTCAGGATTGGTTAATTTGTTTCTAAATGTTTCCTCTTGTTAGTTATAAAAGCCCTGCATTTGCATGTGTTTGTGCTTGTGTTTAACACAGCTCGAGTGAGTTTGGTGACCTGCCTCTGCTCCACTGATCTTCCAAAACTATTGAGTGATCAACAAATACTATAATCAGTAACAGGTCTAAACCTAGTATTATGGAGAGTCAGACTACCCTTGCTTTTCCTGCCACCCTGGTTGACATGGGTCTCCTGAGGCAGTGTACACAGACAATCCTCTTCTACTAAACCACTCTAGTAAGGAGTGTGAGAGATGTATCTACACCAATAAGCTGCAATCCCTGCTCTTTCGCAGACCAAACAATAACACCAAAGAAGTTGCCAGCTCACACACAACTAATACACAAAGCACATATACCACAACTCATACACAAAGCTTGAACTCAACACACAGGCCATCATATGCAGAGGTATTCTCCAAAAATTTACCTAAACACCAGAGACCTCCTAAGCACAATGTTGCTATACCTGACACAGCACTCACAGCACTCAACCCACATAACACCAGTGTCTCACCAATAGTCCTTTAAGGCGCAACACACTCAGACTTAATTTTCTTGTTATTGGAAATTCTATAGTGAGACACACTGACATCCTGATCCCAGGTTGGAAAAGGAGAAAGTTATGGTCAGCTGTCTGTCTGGTGGCAGGATTTGTTAGATCACACATGCACTCACGTCACTCAACATCATGTACCGTTATGACTCAGTCATCTATATATTTCTGTGAACAACTTGACATGTACCTCACTGGACTATATAAAGGGAGACATGGTTGAGGTCTCAGAATATGTGTCCCAGGCAGGTATTTCCCTAGCCTTGAGCAGCATTTTAACCTCACTTAGAATGATGCCACAATATAAACAAAAAATGACTTACTTTAATAATTGACTTAGTTTCTAATGTTATTCAAGGGGGATCCAGTTTCTGTCAGCTTGGGGTGACATGGTTGATAGACCTCGCTGCTTTTCAAGAGATGGTCTGCAACTGGCACCTCTGGGATTTCAGCTGCTGGCTAAGGCTCTTGCCTCCCCCATAGTGCCATTTTTACATAAGGTCTCAAAAACAAGACTTCCAATGTGAAAAAATCTAGCACAAATAAAATAAGGGTTATACTGCTGAATGTTAGGAGTTTAAAGCAAAAGCTGCACTCTCTGGAAGCATTCCTTTCCTTGGATGATACAGACATTAGTGCAGTCAACGAAACCTGGGTCAAGGCCATAGAGACTCTTGCAAGGTTATGCCTTCCACACCTTCAGACCGCAAAATAAAATTGTGAGAACCAAAGGTGGTGGAGTATCTATCTACATTAAAGACAAATACTCCTCCAGACTGGTTAGACAAGATAACTCTATGGAGCTACTCCAATTTCAGATTACCATGAGTGAGACCACCCCTTCAAGTCATTGCTAGTTATAAGTCCTCTCCATGAACCAAGATGCTCATGTGGCTTATTTGGCTTTACTTGAGTCAGTCAAAATACAACCTAACACTCTTGCCATGCGGATTTTAAGTATCCTACCATTAACTGTGAAATCTATATGAGCCCTAACCTACTTGCACAAAAGTTCCTTAACTTTGTTAACTCAAATGTCCTGGAACAGATTGCACAAAATCCTATAAGGTGCACAAATATACTTTACCTGGTTCTTACCAACATGACAGAACATTGTGCTACCATAAGTGTAGGACCCTCATTAGAAAAATATGATCATAAGTTAGTCAATTTTGAAGTAGCAATAACTCCTGAGCCAATCAGAGGTGAAGTAAGATTAAAAAACTTCACCAAAGCCAACTATACCCTCCTAGAAGTTGGCATAAATAATTTCCAAGCCCCAGTCCCCACTGATGGTCTTGGCAACTATACTAAAGTATACTCTGATGCCCTGTACCAATGCTTTATAGATTTGGTTGTGCCAGATAGGACCAAGGTAAGAGCCTCAAGAAAATCAAGCCACCCTGGTGGATATCTCACATAAATAAACTATACAGCAAGCATATGGAGCGATTGTCTAAGAATACCAAATGGAGGTCCCTGCACTGGAAAAGTACTATCCTAAGCCTAAATGAATAAATAAGACAACTTATAAAATCCTCTAAGGGCAACTTCAAGAAAAATTTAGCAAACACAGCTAAGAATAACCATAAGGTTTTCGTCTGCTACATCTGTTGCTTAAAAGGTAGAACCCTGACATGTGCTGAACTAGTGACAAATTATATAACACACACTGATCCTGCAGAAATTGCTAACCAAGTAGCGGACAAATTTGGTGAAAATTTCTATTTCTCCCCATTATCCCCTCCAAACATATCACAGACCATACCTGCAACAGCTCTGCTTCCCTATATATATCTAAAGAACAGGTCATCAAAGCTCTGTCTAGGGTAAATAACACAGCCTCTATCAGCTCTCATGGCATCCCAGCCTGCATTCTAAACAAACTAAAACAGAAATTAGCAACCCCCTTGGGCACCCTATCTAACCACAGCCTGAATGCAGGATTTGTCCCAGCTGAATGGAAAACTGTGACTGTTATCCTCCTCCACAAGGACAGCTTAGCAACAGATCTGGGGAGTTATAAACTCATAAGCCTGACTAGCCTTATCTGGAAGGTATGGAAAGTGTATCATCATGGACCTCATAAATAAAGATATAGGTGGCCTCCAAACCCTTGATCCACCCCAGGTCAGCTTTGTAAAGAGTCAATCATGCCTGTGAAACCTAGCAAATGTCTCCAAAAATGTGACTAGGGCCATAGATGAGGGCAAATCTGTGCTTGGTGAAGGCCTTTGACACAATCCCCCATTCAGGCATTATTGACAACTCACTCACTTAAATGTTAACCCCTTTATTGTTAGGTTGGTCGTAAATTGGCTCACTAACCATACACATGCTATCAAAGTGGGTGACTCCACCTCAGTCAGCAGACCTGTCACTAGTGGGGTTCCATGAGAGTTAGTACTGGGCTCCCTTTTGTTTGATATTTACTTCTCAGAAGTTCAGGCGAAAACAAAGGGGCTGTGGCTGACCAAGTTTGTTGATGACTGCAAAATTGGTGCAATTGTTGATTCCCCAGATTATGTCAGTGTACTCCTAGAGGGGCTTACACACACCAATGATTGGTGCCAAAGGCATGGATTCAAACTAAATGCAAAAAAATTCATCATCAGCCCCTTCTGTAAAAGCAATGTCCCTACTAACTATCAAATATACAACAATACCTTAGATCTCATTAGTTTTATTGCCCATTCGATACCTATGTCATGGGGAATAGTGGTGTAGAGATCACATACATCTATTTTCAAAAAGTTGTAATCACCCATATACTCCAGTCTGTTGATGACTGATAGGAAAGACTATGAGTCTTTACATATCTGTGGCACTGACTTTACATATTTCTTTAATATGGAATCGACAACTTTCACACATGGGTATGTAATTGACTGTCTGGCGTCCACCAATACTCTCATTGGTGGATCTACCAGACGTTTATGGATCTTATGGATACCAAACAGTAGAGGAAAAGTCGGAGATGGCATAGACATGTAGTTGTATGCACTGATGTCTATTAAGTTGTCTATAAATAAATCATTAAGGGATAACCTTATACGATTATGTGCTGTATTCACCTCATTCATACTAACTTTCATATAAGCTTCGCCATCTAAAACTCTACGCATTCTTGCTGTGTAGTCAGTCATATTCATTAGGATGAGTCCGCCACCCTTATCGGCTTCATCATGCGTACTGGTAGTGACAAAGTTAGAAATGGCTTTGATTTCATTTTTAGACAGATTTCTATTTTTGTTATGATTTTATGTTGTACTCACCTTAGCTCTAAAATCAAGTTTACACATTCGATCAAAAGCATAAGTGTTGGGTGAGTGGGGGGATTAAATGTACTAGAAACTCGTAATTGCTGTCCCCCTTGGCATCTGACATTCCTAAGTAACACCCACAAATTCAATTTTTGGATGTAAAGCTTAAAGTCCAAGATTAAATTAGAGAAGTCTGAGTAGCGAGAGGGCACAAAGGTTAAGCCCTTAGCAAACAAATTAATTAGAATATTGTCAATTTCAACGTCTGTGAAATTGTAGATCTTGAAATCACTTTCATTGTTAACAATGATTCTATACATATTATCACTTACCCTGTCATTGACCTGACCAGTCACCTCTTGCGTCTGTTCGTTCTCCGAGTGTTGTACACTTGTTGTTTCTGTTGCCTCTTATTATGGTTCTGGCCTCAGAAGATGAGAAAATTGTCATTATTGTTGTTGTTAATGCCCTGTTGTAACCAGGTATCAAATTCATCCACTTGTTGGTTAATCTGTCCACCTTCCATTTGTTGCATAGTCCTCTGATTACTCGTTCCTGGCTTCGGTAACATGAATAGTTCCGGGTTTTCCCCAGAGTTGTTCCTTTGGTTCTGAGGGTTTGGTTGTACTCCACCAATTGAATTCCACGTTTGGGATGGAGATGGGTTCAGATAGGCCACTCCATTAGTATAGTCTTTCCGGTCTCTCTCTTTTTTTTTATTTTGGTCTCTCTTAGTTTTGGACTTGTTGATTAATACTAGTAAAAATTCTGGTGTAGTCCTATTGGTATCACAAAAATCATTGTCAGTTTTGATCCTATTGTCTAGTGCCATGACTTCCTCAGCCAATTTGTTAATAAAAAGTCGGTAATGTTTTGTCATTAATCCCAGTAGTTCTAAACCTTGTTTGTTGAATAGTTGGATAAGCTCTTGATTGAATAAGGATCTGGTTTGTAACCCTGTAGGGTACTGCCATGAACGGAGTGCTTTCGGGACCATGTCCTCTTTCATACATTCATCAAAATAGCTAATTTCCAACTGAAGTTTCTTGGTCTTTAGTAGTTTATAGTCTAGCATTTTCAGTTTGTTCACAATATTGAAACCTCCTCCTGCCGGTTGTCCCTGAATGTCACTGTTATTTTGGGTGCTCAGCCTCGGTTGTTGGCTGAGCCAAGTGTTCAAGTCAGGGACTCCAATAAGCTCTGAGGAGTTTTCCGGTAAGGGAGTGCTGTTTTGTGAGAGTTATTGTCTTGCTCCACTCACTGAATTATTGCAGTTCAGTAGGCATCTGGTATTAGTCTCACTCAGTTCTCCAACTGTGTGGATGACTTCAGTTCGTGGTGTTGTACTATTAGTTGTAGTACTCAGTCTTTGGGTACTAAGTATTAAGTAGACTGTGTTATTGGGTATTTGATATATTTTAGTACTTTTTGTATTCTTTGTATGTTTTGAATTTGATGTTTTTAGCTTTAAGATTGTTTAATGTTAATTTAATAGGTATTGATTGAAATGAGTCACATGATCTTTATTTAAATAACAGTTGGACTGGAGAATTTTATCTGATGAAGTCTAGTTACCTAACTAAACGAAAAGCGCTTTGTGTACGTTTCTTCTTGGTATTATTAAAGTTTTGAGTGAGTAGAAAGCAGACGGCTCTTTTTGTTTTCTGTTTAATAGTTTAGTATTCAAAAATAACTGCCAGTATAGTTCTTGATTTTCTGATAGCAATGGCCATGGACCCCTAGTTCATTTATATTTACTTTCTCCAAAACTGCAAATTTAAAATTATGTTCAGGGTAATCAAGCAACTGTTTCACCAAAGCGTTATACTCGCTAATCCATCTTGGTTAGTGGAACTAATCTTTTATGCCTTTTCTTAAAGTCTGCTAATGTTCTCCATCTCCTGCATCATTGCGTAAAAAGTTTTCTACTTTTTGTTTAAAAGAACACTCCACTTTAGTGCTATAAAATACAGGAAATATCATCAAATATAACTCCCCCCACTATCACTAAGGAGCAGGTCCTTAATACTCTTTCTGAGACCAAGAACACTGCATCAGTGGGCCCAGACAGTATCCCAGGATACCTTTTAAATAGCATGAAACATGACCAATCAGGGCGTCTGGAATTACTATTTCATTGTAGCCTCCAAATAGGCTTCATGCCTCATGAATGGAGGAAGGCAACAGTCATCCCTCTGCATAGAGGTGGGCCATCCACAGACCATGGAAACTACTTACCTATAAGTCTCACTAGTCTTATAAGTAAAGCTATGGAAATAATTTTCATTGAGATGATCAATAGAGATATAGTAAACCTCCAGACATTGGACCCAATACAGTTTGGTTTCATCACCTGGCCAAGGCATTTGACACAATACCAATTCGGGCATTGCTGACAAACTCAAGAGGTTAGGTACAAACCTGTATGTCACCCAATGAATAACCATCTGGCTCACAGACAGGACCCAGGAAGTTAGAAATGGAGAGTCCACCTCTACAAAGAGGCCAGTCACAAGTGGAGTCCCTCAGGGATCAGTCCAGTGGGCCACTTCTTTTTGGCATTTACTTCTCAGAAATCAAGGCCAATGTCATTGGTCTCTATATGACTAAATTTGGAGATGATTTCAAATTAGGAGCTGTCATTGAATCTCACACTGACACAAATGTTCTCCAGGAGGGGCTGACACAGACAAACAACTGGTGTCAGAGTCATGGACTAATACTAAATGCCAAGAAATGCATAATAGTATCCTTTGGGAAGTCATCCATCCCTGGTAACTATCATGTTGACAAAACACCCCTTAGAGCTGACCCAGTAGTCAGGGACTTAGTGACACATATAGATAGTAATCTAGCCTTTGATCATCACGTGTCTACAGTGATAAGGAAATCATTCTATGTTGCGCAACTTATAAACAAAGGTGTTCAAGGAAGTCATTGTTCCACTGTGCTCGGCATTCATCAGACCTATTATTCAGTACAATGCCCCCTTTGGTATGTACTTAACCAGACATACTAAACAATTGGAACTTCCACAGAGGTTCCTCACTAAAAGAATACAGGGCATAAGTAAAATGTCCTGTACAGACTTGCCTCAAGACCCTGTCCGTGTATTCTGTCTCCTACAGGCTTTTGGGGGGAGAGCTATGCCTGGCATACAGGCATTGTCAGACCCCACTCTGATGAACCTCCTGCATATCCACAAAACAAACATCACCAGAATTACGCATTTTAAGACTTAAACCTTGCCTGTGATATAAATAGGACCTGCTGGAGAGATAGATATGCATCCCAGAGACTACCCCATCTATGGAACAGGCTCCTCGTCCATGCGAAGCAGTGTTCTTCTCTAACCCAATTCAAATGAAACTTTGACAACTGAATGGGAAACAGAAAATGCATCCTTGGTTTGGCACATATGTCTCTAATGGGCACAAGTAACCTGTAAATGGTTCATCACCGAGGCCTACGCTTACACTTATCAAGGGTATCAGAACTTGTGAGAGATTTGGAATGCATGGCTAGGCTTAAAAAGGTCCTTGTGGTTATTAGCCTAATAAAAAGCTATAAACCTATGAACTATTTCCAAAATAATGTATCATACAAACAGTGTGGGCTTTAAATATTTGTATCTATTTATAATTCTACCTGTGCAATGGATAAAGTTAAATGACAAAATAAGATTGTAAAACATTATTGGTACTGTGCATTGTTATGAGTGGAATTAACAAGGAGGACCCACATTGAAGAAGGCAAAGATATATAAATAGTATGAGTCAAGCTGAGGTAATAATGCTAATAGTTACTGTAAAGTCTGGAATATAAAGGCCCCGGAATAGATGATTTATAGACTTAAGTGCATGATGTGAGAATAAAGTATATTTGCATGGGTGAAAGTGGCCACTTAAGTCATGAGATAAGGGCAATAGTATATATAGAAAAGACTGTATGATGAGTAGTAGGAAGTTGAATAAGGAGGGCAACAGTTCAAAGACTAGGTTATACATTTTCCGTACTCATGAGATAACATGCAGTGACTTATGTCTATTGCTGCTGGGGGTTATGTGAGGATTGGTGTTCTGAGAAGGTATGTCCAAAGGCCCACAGAGCTTATGGGAGTAGTAGAGAGTAAGGCGAAGATGAAAGCTTTATGGTAAAGATGTAGAATAGAGAGGATGAATAATCCAATAAAGTGGTAAAGGATGATGGCTAGGTTAATCAGAAAGGCTAAAGACATTGTGTGCATGCAGAAACTTACATTGAGCAAATGGAATCTCAAAAATTTGTCAGGAAGGAGTTGTAAGTGGTAAAATTGCATTGTGTTAATTGGAAGAAAAGGGGAGAAGAGTTGTTAGTATGGAGTAGCTTCTGGTAGTTGTGGGAGATAGGGTGGTGTGTAAACGGATGTTGTGTAATCCAGCAGTGTACTTACAGGCAAAGAGGCAGTGGTGGTGATCTCTTATTATAGTTTGAAAGATGTAACAAAGGAGCTTGTATGGTGGTGGTTATTATAAGGGAGAATAAAGCAAGAGGATATTTTAATATGGTATTGAACTCAGAGCTGGACAAATTATATGGTAGAATGGAACTTTATATAAGAGGCCAGAATGTGTTGAGTGAATGGGTGCATAGATTAGCAATGATGGATAAATAGTGGGAGAGTTTGTGGAGGAGAAACACTTTTTTTATAGGAATAAGTATACAGACCAATGTGCAAGAGGCAGTTGTGGTAGATGGGATGATATTGCTGAAAGGCTGAAGTGGTAAGGATCTTGGATATAAATTTGTGATCATGTGATGCTGATGACGAAGTGGAGGAGGGGACAAGTAAAGGAAGAGATTGCATGTGGAACCCTGGAAAGTGGAAGGAAAAGGATCATGGTTGGTGAGGTAGAGAGTTAAATAAAGATTACGATAAATAGGTATGGAGGAAAACGTGGGATGGGATTAAAAAAATGTAAAAGGCAAAGATAAGGAGTTACAACTGAAAACATTTAAAGGATTAGAATGGAAGTTGAGAGATGTACAGCTCAAGTCAAAGAGGCTGGGCAAGATGGCTTGTGTGACAGTATAAGAAAGGTGAAGGAGGAATTAAGGCAAGATGGCTTGTGTGATAGTATAAGAAAGGTGAAGTAGGAATTAAGGCAAGATGGCGTGTGTGATAGTATAAGAAAGGTGAAGGAGGAATTAAGGCAAGATGGCTTGTGTGATAGTATAAGAAAGGTGAAGGAGGAATTAAGGCAAGATGGCTTGTGTGATAGTATAAGAAAGGTGAAGGAGGAATTAAGGCAAGATGGCTTGTGTGATAGTATAAGAAAGGTGAAGGAGGAATTAAGGCAAGATGGCTTGTGTGACAGTATAAGAAAGGTGAAGGAGGAATTACGGCAAGATGGCTTGTGTGACAGTATAAGAAAGGTGAAGGAGGAATTAAGGCAAGATGGCTTGTGTGATAGTATAAGAAAGGTGAAGGAGGAATTAAGGCAAGATGGCTTGTGTGACAGTATAAGAAAGGTGAAGGAGGAATTAAGGCAAGATGGCTTGTGTGATAGTATAAGAAAGGTGAAGGAGGAATTAAGGCAAAATGGCTTGTGTGACAGTATAAGAAAGGTGAAGGAGGAATTAAGGCAAGATGGCTTGTGTGATAAACCCACAGTTAGGACAGCTGTTTAATCTTAGCCTCACCTCAGGATACGTACCCAAGGAGTGGCGCACGGCGACTGTGGTCCCACTTCATAAGGGCGGTGCCTCCACAGACCCTGGAAATTACCGCCCCATTAGCTTGACAAGCCTTATCTGCAAAGCCATGGAGAGGATCATAATGGAACTCATAAATAAAGACATAGGGAACTTGCAGACTTTGGATCCAACCCAGTTTGGCTTTGTCAAAGGCAGATCCTGCCTCTTAAACTTGGTTGACTTTTTCGAGACAGTCACCAAGGCCATTGATGAGGGAAAGGCAGTCCATACAGCCTACCTCGACCTGACAAAGGCCTTCAACACAATACCCCACTCAGGTATCATCGAAAAACTCATCAGCTTGAATGTAAACCCATACATCACAAGATGGGTTGCAAACTGGCTAAGTGACAGAACCCACAGGGTCAGAGTTGCTGGAGCCATGTCAGACTCAAAGCCTGTCACAAGTGGTGTCCCACAGGGCTCAGTCCTGGGTCCACTCTTGTTCGGCATCTACTTTTCTGAAGTACAAGCAAACACAGGAGGGTTATGGCTGACAAAGTTTGCAGATGACTGCAAACTGGGCGCCCTAGTCGAAAACACATCTGACACAGATATCCTCCAGAAAGGCCTCACAGAAATGGATAACTGGTGCCAGAGCCATGGCCTGAAGTTAAACGCCAAAAAATGCATAGTCATACCCTTCGGGAAAAACAAGGTTACCCCTAGCTACCATATAGGTGGCAATCCACTGAGCACAGAAAAGTCATCAGGGATCTGGGGACCCAAGTTGACAGTAGCCTTCGCTTGACACTCATGTTGCTAAAGTAGTTAGGAAAACCTTCTATATCGCCACCTGATCATGAAGGGATTCACATCTAGATCAAGGGAGGTCATCGCCCCTGTACTCATCACTCATTAGACCTATGATTGAGTACAATGCCCCGCTCGAATGTATCTGACCAGACACCTGATGCAGCTTGAAAGGCCCCAAAAGTTCCTCACCAAAAGGATAAAGGGTCTCAAAATATGTCTTATGCTGCCCGACTGAAAGAACTCCAGCTCTATTCAGTCTCATACCGCTTGCTCAGAGGTGACCTGTGCCTGACATATAAGGCCATGTCAAACCCAGATTTGATGAATATGCTTCACCTCAAAAATCTAGATCCCTCAGAACCACAAGGGCGGGAGACTTAAACCTTGACACGGTTATAAATAGAACGTGCTGGAGGGACAGATTCATCACCCAGAGACTCCCTATGCTGTGGAACAAAATCCCGGTACATGTGAGGCAGAGCACCTCGCTGGCCTTGTTCAAGATGAATCTTGACCAATGGATGGGAGATCGCAGATATACCCCAGGGATTACTTCAGTGTCACTGCTTGGCAGAGGCACAGAAAAATGATAGGCATAGTTTTTTATTCAAACTAAAGGGGTGGCAAAAGCCACATAACTATGGGCTAGGCTTATAAATGCCCTTGGGCAGATAGCCTAGTATGAACCTATGAACCTATGAACCTAAGAAAGGTGAAGGAGGAATTACGGCAAGATGGCTTGTGTGACAGTATAAGAAAGGTGAAGGAGGAATTACGGCAAGATGGCTTGTGTGATAGTATAAGAAAGGTGAAGGAGGAATTAAGGCAAGATGGCTTGTGTGATAGTATAAGAAAGGTGAAGGAGGAATTAAGGCAAGATGGCTTGTGTGATAGTATAAGAAAGGTGAAGGAGGAATTAAGGCAAGATGGCTTGTGTGACAGTATAAGAAAGGTGAAGGAGGAATTACGGCAAGATGGCTTGTGTGATAGTATAAGAAAGGTGAAGGAGGAATTAAGGCAAGATGGCTTGTGTGATAGTATAAGAAAGGTGAAGGAGGAATTAAGGCAAGATGGCTTGTGTGACAGTATAAGAAAGGTGAAGAAGGAATTACGGCAAGATGGCTTGTGTGATAGTATAAGAAAGGTGAAGGAGGAATTAAGGCAAGATGGCTTGTGTGACAGTATAAGAAAGGTGAAGGAGGAATTAAGGCAAGATGGCTTGTGTGACAGTATAAGAAAGGTGAAGGGGGAATTAAGGCAAGATGGCTTGTGTGACAGTATAAGAAAGGTGAAGAAGGAATTAAGGCAAGATGGCTTGTGTGACAGTATAAGAAAAGTGAAGGAGGAATTAAGGCAAGATGGCTTGTGTGATAGTATAAGAAAGTTGAAGGAGGAATTAAGGCAAGATGGCTTGTGTGACAGTATAAGAAAGGTGAAGGAGGAATTAAGGCAAGATGGCTTGTGTGATAGTATAAGAAAGGTGAAGGAGGAATTAAGGCAAGATGGCTTGTGTGACAGTATAAGAAAGGTGAAGGAGGAATTAAGGCAAGATGGCTTGTGTGACAGTATAAGAAAGGTGAAGGAGGAATTAAGGCAAGATGGCTTGTGTGACAGTATAAGAAAGGTGAAGGAGGAATTAAGGCAAGATGGCTTGTGTGACAGTATAAGAAAGGTGAAGGAGGAATTAAGGCAAGATGGCTTGTGTGACAGTATAAGAAAGGTGAAGGAGGAATTAAGGCAAGATGGCTTGTGTGATAGTATAAGAAAGGTGAAGGAGGAATTACGGCAAGATGGCTTGTGTGATAGTATAAGAAAGGTGAAGGAGGAATTAAGGCAAGATGGCTTGTGTGACAGTATATGAAAGGTTAAGGAGGAATTACGGCAAGATGGCTTGTGTGATAGTATTAGAAAGGTGAAGGAGGAATTAAGTTAAGATGGCTTGTGTGATAGTATAAGAAAGGTGAAGGAGGAATTAATGCAAGATGGCTTGTGTGATAGTATAAGAAAGGTGAAGGAGGAATTAAGGCAAGATGGCTTGTTTGATAGTATAAGAAAGGAGAAGGAGGAATTAAGGCAAGATGGCTTGTGTGACAGTATAAGAAAGGTGAAGGAGGAATTACGGCAAGATGGCTTGTGTGATAGTTTAAGAAAGGTGAAGGAGGAATTAAGGCAAGATGGCTTGTCTGACAGTATAAGAAAAGTGAAGGAGGAATTAAGGCAAGATGGCTTGTGTGACAGTATAAGAAAAGTGAAGGAGGAATTAAGGCAAGATGGCTTGTGTGATAGTATAAGAAAGGTGAAGGAGGAATTAAGGCAAGATGGCTTGTGTGACATTATAAGAAAGGTGAAGGAGGAATTAAGGCAAGATGGCTTGTGTGATAGTATAAGAAAGGTGAAGGAGGAATTACGGCAAGATGGCTTGTGTGATAGTATAAGAAAGGTGAAGGAGGAATTAAGGCAAGATGGCTTGTGTGACAGTATATGAAAGGTGAAGGAGGAATTACGGCAAGATGGCTTGTGTGATAGTATTAGAAAGGTGAAGGAGGAATTAAGTTAAGATGGCTTGTGTGATAGTATAAGAAAGGTGAAGGAGGAATTAATGCAAGATGGCTTGTTTGATAGTATAAGAAAGGTGAAGGAGGAATTAAGACAAGATGGCTTGTTTGATAGTATAAGAAAGGTGAAGGAGGAATTAAGGCAAGATGGCTTGTGTGACAGTATAAGAAAGGTGAAGGAGGAATTACGGCAAGATGGCTTGTGTGATAGTATAAGAAAGGTGAAGGAGGAATTAAGGCAAGATGGCTTGTGACAGTATAAGAAAGGTGAAGGAGGAATTAAGGCAAGATGGCTTGTGTGACAGTATAAGAAAGGTGAAGGAGGAATTAAGGCAAGATGGCTTGTGTGATAGTATAAGAAAGGTGAAGGAGGAATTAAGGCAAGATGGCTTGTGTGACAGTATAAGAAAGGTGAAGGAGGAATTAAGGCAAGATGGCTTGTGTGACAGTATAAGAAAGGTGAAGGAGGAATTAAGGCAAGATGGCTTGTGTGACAGTATAAGAAAGGTGAAGGAGGAATTAAGGCAAGATGGCTTGTGTGACAGTATAAGAAAGGTGAAGGAGGAATTAAGGCAAGATGGCTTGTGTGACAGTATAAGAAAGGTGAAGGAGGAATTAAGGCAAGATGGCTTGTGTGACAGTATAAGAAAGGTGAAGGAGGAATTAAGGCAAGATGGCTTGTGTGATAGTATAAGAAAGGTGAAGGAGGAATTAAGGCAAGATGGCTTGTGTGACAGTATAAGAAAGGTGAAGGAGGAATTACGGCAAGATGGCTTGTGTGATAGTATAACAAAGGTGGAGGAGGAATTAAGGCAAGATGGCTTGTGTGACAGTATAAGAAAGGTGAAGGAGGAATTAAGGCAAGATGGCTTGTGTGATAGTATAAGAAAGGTGAAGGAGGAATTAAGGCAAGATGGCTTGTGTGATAGTATAAGAAAGGTGAAGGAGGAATTAAGGCAAGATGGCTTGTGTGACAGTATAAGAAAGGTGAAGGAGGAATTAAGGCAAGATGGCTTGTGTGATAGTATAAGAAAGGTGAAGGAGGAATTACGGCAAGATGGCTTGTGTGATAGTATAAGAAAGGTGAAGGAGGAATTAAGGCAAGATGGCTTGTCTGACAGTATAAGAAAGGTGAAGAAGGAATTAAGGCAAGATGGCTTGTGTGACAGTATAAGAAAGGTGAAGGAGGAATTAAGGCAAGATGGCTTGTGTGATAGTATAAGAAAGGTGAAGGAGGAATTAAGGCAAGATGGCTTGTGTGACATAATAAGAAAGATGAAGAAGGAATTATGGCAAGATGGCTTGTGTGATAGTATAAGAAAGGTGAAGGAGGAATTACGGCAAGATGGCTTGTGTGATAGTATAAGAAAGGTGAAGGAGGAATTAAGGCAAGATGGCTTGTGTGACAGTATAAGAAAGGTGAAGGAGGAATTACGGCAAGATGGCTTGTGTGATAGTATTAGAAAGGTGAAGGAGGAATTAAGTTAAGATGGCTTGTGTGATAGTATAAGAAAGGTGAAGGAGGAATTAATGCAAGATGGCTTGTTTGATAGTATAAGAAAGGTGAAGGAGGAATTAAGACAAGATGGCTTGTTTGATAGTATAAGAAAGGTGAAGGAGGAATTAAGGCAAGATGGCTTGTGTGACAGTATAAGAAAGGTGAAGGAGGAATTACGGCAAGATGGCTTGTGTGATAGTATAAGAAAGGTGAAGGAGGAATTAAGGCAAGATGGCTTGTCTGACAGTATAAGAAAAGTGAAGGAGGAATTAAGGCAAGATGGCTTGTGTGACAGTATAAGAAAAGTGAAGGAGGAATTAAGGCAAGATGGCTTGTGTGATAGTATAAGAAAGGTGAAGGAGGAATTAAGGCAAGATGGCTTGTGTGACAGTATAAGAAAGGTGAAGGAGGAATTACGGCAAGATGGCTTGTGTGATAGTATAAGAAAGGTGAAGGAGGAATTAAGGCAAGATGGCTTGTGTGATAGTATAAGAAAGGTGAAGGAGGAATTAAGGCAAGATGGCTTGTGTGACAGTATAAGAAAGGTGAAGGAGGAATTAAGGCAAGATGGCTTGTGTGACAGTATAAGAAAGGTGAAGGAGGAATTAAGGCAAGATGGCTTGTGTGACAGTATAAGAAAAGTGAAGGAGGAATTAAGGCAAGATGGCTTGTGTGATAGTATAAGAAAGGTGAAGGAGGAATTAAGGCAAGATGGCTTGTGTGACAGTATAAGAAAGGTGAAGGAGGAATTAAGGAAAGATGGCTTGTGTGACAGTATAAAAAGGTGAAGGAGGAATTAAGGTAAGATGGCTTGTGTGACAGTATAAGAAAAATGAAGGAGGAATTAAGGCAAGATGGCTTGTGTGATAGTATAAGAAAGTTGAAGGCGGAATTAAGGCAAGATGGCTTGTGTGATAGTATAAGAAAGGTGAAGGAGGAATTAAGGTAAGATGGCTTGTGTGATAGTATAAGAAAGGTGAAGGAGGAATTACGGCAAGATGGCTTGTGTGATAGTATAAGAAAGGTGAAGGAGGAATTACGGCAAGATGGCTTGTTTGATAGTATAAGAAAGGTGAAGGAGGAATTAAGGCAAGATGGCTTGTGTGATAGTATAAGAAAGGTGAAGGAGGAATTAAGGCAAGATGGCTTGTGTGATAGTATAAGAAAGGTGAAGGAGGAATTAAGGCAAGATGGCTTGTGTGATAGTATAAGAAAGGTGAAGGAGGAATTAAGACAAGATGGCTTGTGTGATAGTATAAGAAAGGTGAAGGAGGAATTAAGGCAAGATGGCTTGTGTGATAGTATAAGAAAGGTGAAGGATGAATTAAGGCAAGATGGCTTGTGTGATAGTATAAGAAAGGTGAAGGAGGAATTAAGGTAAGATGGCTTGTGTGATAGTATAAGAAAGGTGAAGGAGGAATTAAGGTTAGTGGAAGAGAAGCAGTTAAAGTCAAGATAAAAGGAGAGGAGGGAATTGGAGAGAAGAGAGGCTGTGTGGTCAAATGAGATGGATTGGCACAGAGTTATGACTATGGAAACTAAGGGAAATAATAGGCAAGTGTGGATTTTGGGGGTGAGATAGAAGGATGGAAGGATTATGGAAGGACGACAGAAAAAATTAGGAAATAATGAAGTTATTTTGTTACATCAGTACTAGGTTGCATACAGTGGAGAAACTGGGCAGTCATATTTCTTTTTAGTTGAGGGGGTTCATTTCTTATATAGGTTCATAGGGTAGGTACTAGGCTATTGGCCCTAGGACCTATAAAAGCCTAGCCAAAGAGATACCCTGGCTTTTGCCACCCATGAAAATTATTTTCCTGTGCCCCTGTCGAACAGAGCCACAGAAGTGATTCCCCAGGGTGAATTTCCTATCTCCCATCCAATCATCAAGATTTTTCTTGAAGAGTGCTAATGAGGAGCTTTGTTTGATATAGATAGGTAGTTTATTCCACAGTATGGGAAGTCTCTGGGACAGGGATCTTTAGGATAGAATCTATAGGAATATATAGGAAGGATGGAAAAGCTGGGAGTTCATATGTGTTCCTGATCTCTATAATATTGTGGGACTTCATGTAAGTTTAGGTTTAGCCAGAACATTTAATAGGATGTGTTCAGTGGTAGTACCAAGGTCAACTGAAAAGTTGGGAATGATGGTGTTACCTAAATAAAAAGGGGATAGGGTGGTTCTGGCAAATCTTAGGCCCCTTATCACTCTTTAGTTTTTATGCAAAATTATTTTCGTGAGTGCTGGTGATAAGGTTTAGGACATTTTTACTAAAATAGTAGGAGAAGCTCAAGATAGGGAATTGTGGAAATAGATAATTCATAAATCATTGAGGATGGTGGTAGATTCTCACTGGTGGTGAGAGACACAAAAAGGGGAATTTGTTGCAAGCATTAATGGATGTGGGAAAAGCTTTCAACACTCTGAGTTGAGGCTTCTTGTTTTTGTCTCAAAAACAGGTAGTGGAGAAATGTGTTTTTGAGGCCTAATATTGACATGTTGGAGTGAGGGTTAGAATTAATGACAAAGTCAGACATAATTAAGTTATAGAGGGGGTACAAGGCTGTTTGTACAGGGATCTGTTTGTATTAGACAAGGAGAACTTAGACCCAATGTTAAAGAGATGAAGGTAGGGTGAAGAAGATATGTTAATGTTTTTGCTGATGATTGTGTGATATTGCTGAAGATGATGAGTGGATGCTGCTAAAGTGTAGGACATACTGGATGGATTTGAAAGGAAAATAAGAATGACATGTATTCCAAAGTAACTTATGGCAATGAAAATTAGTGTAGGGAAGGTGAGAAGTTTTTTGACTTCCAAATTCAGTAGGTCGAGAGAAATATTTGGGGTTGGATGTGAGAAAAAAAAAAGTGAGTCAAGATTTTTTTTGTTTTGTCTTTAAGTTTGGGACAGGCTGTGGGAGATAGTTGGTTGGTGTGGGGGCATATGGTTGTATAATGACATACCCAGTGAGGATTTGAATTAACAGGATATTCTTACATGATTAGGTTATAGACTGAGACAAGTCAGTGGTGCCCCCTGTCATGGGAGTTGTTCTTATTGCTTGTGGAGATGTTGACACCGAGACTAAGCCCATAAGAGAAATGAATGTGAAAGATTCAAAAGATGGGTTATACAGAGGATGTAAATACAGTGTCAAGAATAAGGTGTGAAAAGAGGCAGTAAAGGAGATGGGAAGAATATGAGAAGGTAGACAGGTTTAAAGGTTGGTAAAGTTGAGATGATGACCCAGGGGGCTGTCTGATGATATATGTAAGGACATGTTGAAGGGTAGTCAAACCTAGGAGAAAGTAAAGTAATTTATATAATGAAAATTCAATGAAAACCTTTGGTGAGCACTTCAAGAGTGGGAAGAAAAAAGTCTGAAGTATGTAGAATGCATGACAGAGGAGGCAAGAATGACGTTTAGATGAGATTAGAGAAGTTTATGTTTTAAAATGTAGAATGGTTAGTATTTAGAGCAGTTCTGCATAAGTTAAGGAGTAAATGGAGGTAAAGGGAAAGGAATTTAATGAGAGACCAGTTGTCATAATGTTTAAGGTCTTCACATCCCATACACAAGGTACATGATTTGAGCCTGATCTCTGGCCAATAACTGTTTGGACTTTGCATGTTCTCCCTGTGGAGTTCCTCCCACCTTCAAAAAAAAAAGCTATTTCCATCTCAAACACACTAAAGAATGAAAATGTGTGCAGCAGCACAGACTCTACGTGGTCTGCTTTAGGGGAAGGGTTGTATAGACCAACCACTCTCATTATAATTTATGCTGCTAACCCAGGTGCAATATTTTTTCTTCAGCTGCTACTGTTATGTGCTTTTTCATTCACAATGTGGTACACGGTTCATGTGCACTACTATTACTGGAACTTTGCTGCTAGATGTGTGATTTTAGTATCTTAACAAGTGTGTGTTTCTAGGAATATATGTAGCTATATACTTAAGTGAAGAGTTGATTTACAAGATGGTGGTAGTATTATTATATGTTGCTTTAATTTATGAATTCCTATGTATATAGTTTATTTTTTGTATGGCCCATGATGAGCTGATTGCACAGAATCTCATTTAATCTACACTTGTGCAGATCTAAATGACAATAAAGTTACTTTTGTCTTTGAGTTTGGACATCTATTGTGGTGCGCAATAACCTTAAGATAGAAGAACACAGATCACAGACTGCAAGCCTTGACAGGGTTAACCACTCAACAGTGTAAATTATGGCATGGCTCTAGGTGACATGTTGACTAATGTCGCCAAATGGGCATGGGTATTTGCCAGCAATAAGTGGATAGAGGACCAGGCCTACTCTGACATATGCCAGGGAGCCATGTCAGTGTTGGGGAGGTGTATGTGCCCCTACTGGTCTGTGTGTCCCTACCATAAAGCCCAGGTTCAATAAGCTACAGGATGGTCAGTGTCTAGGTGCCTATTTTGGGTTGAGAGAAAGCTAGGCATAAAACCAATCAACCTGTCAAACATGAACTATGAATTGCTACATTCAGTGTAGGTTCACTGACGGGATGGAGCTTGGAAGTCAACGACATGATGGTAAGGAAGACCCTGGACATCTTATGTATTTATGTAAGGAGGAGGCCGGACACCTTATGTAATTAGGAAACAAAATAGAAAGGCAGTGAAGCAAAACCACTTGGCTTGGTATCCAAAATCTGATACTCAGGAGGAGGACAGATTAGAAATGGTAAGGGAATTGTGGTGAGGGAATATATTGAGATGGTGATGACAGACTCAGGGAAATTAGAATCCAGCCTAATGATTGGATTATATTCATAATCTCAGCCTATGCCCCCAACAGGGTTGTGATAGTGAGGAAAACAGTGTATTCAGACAATGTACTAGATAAAGCAGAACATGAGTTGATGTTAATAATGGATGACGTGAATGCACATATCAAGAGAGACAGAACAGGATATGAGAACTATCTAGGCTTACTTGTGTGGGGCAACAGGAGTAAAGAAGGAGATGCCATTCTAGGCTTCTGTTTGGCAAATGGCTTGATGGTTGCCAACACATGGTCCAGAAAGAGAGAGAGAGAGAGTCACAAGATCACATACAAGTGTGGCCATTATGCACCTCAGGTAGACTTCCTCCTAATAAGGAAAGGTCACAAGGGTAGAATCAGTGATTGCAGAGTCATCACCAGTGAAAAAGTTGGGCCATAGCATAAACCATTGATTGCCACAATCAGCTGTGTGCAGTGGTCAGACAAGGCTCTAAGGTCAACAGAGACCAGGCTGAATACCTGGTAGTTGACCAGAAGTTAAATGTATTACTTGTACTAGCAGCTAAAAAGAGGAGGAAATAGGTGGAGTTGAGGAAGAATGGCAGCATCTCAAAACAGCATGTGCAAGGGTTGCAGAACAGATATGCACTACAGGCAGGTATGGAATTAAGGTACACAAGGAAAGCTGATGGTGGAATGCAGAAGTACAGGAAGTCATCAAAAAAAGGAAGTGCAGGAAAAGAAAGTGAGAGGGAAAAAAAGATGAACCAAGCTAGGGAGGAATACTGGTTGGCTAACAAAGAGGCTAAGCAATAGCAAAGAAAAAAAATGCATCAGAGGTACGCTACCAGCTTCTGGAATGTGAGTCAGTAAATAGCATGATTAAACTATGTGCAAAGACAGAAAATAAAGAAGATAGTCAGATACCCTTCATAAGGGATGCCAGCAACAATCTGCTTATGAGTCCACAGGACATCAAAAACAGACTGAAGGAGTATTTCCAGCAGCTTCTGAATGAAGAAAACCCCACAGAAGCTGTACTGTCCCAGACAAAGTATACAATAAGAGAAAAGAAGGAGCCACTGAAGAAGAAAAAACAGCTCTAAGGAAAACAAAGCCAGGGAAAGCAGCAAGTTCAGATGAGGTCACAGCAGGTATGATAAAGATGCTGGGTAAGTTAGGAGAGAAATTAATCCTGAGGGTACTCAAAGTAGTGTGTAGAGAAAGGCATATTCCAGATGACTGGAAAATAAGCATATTAATGTCAGTGTTCAAGAGCAAAATGGACATTCACAACTCTGGGCAGTACAGAGATATCAAACTTCTGTCACATAACATGAAAGTTCTGGAGAGGGTGATTAATAAATGATTAGGCAGAGAAGTAGAAAGTAAGATTTGAAATGAGCAGATTGGATTCAGATCAGGATGCAGCACAAATGACCCAATATTTGCAGTGAGACAGATAGCGGAGAAGAAACTAGAGATGAGTAGAGTCTCCAACTGGGCATTCCTAGACTTGTAGATAGCATATGACAAGGTCCCAAGAAAGCTAATTATTGGCAGTAATGCAGTGGTTCAAGGTCCCAGACACATTGGTAGAATTAGTGCAAGCTATGTATAAGGACCCGATAACTAAAGTACGAACACTGCTTGGTTTCACATATACATTCCCCTGTGGGTGTGGGTGTACATCAGAGTTTATCTCTGAACTTACTGCTGTTCATACTGGTGATGGACTATATTAGCAAACAAGTCAGAGGGGTCAGATTAACAAAGTTGCTGGATGCAAATGATTTGGCATTACAGGTAGACTCTGTGCAAGAACTTCAGCAAAGGATAGAGGAATGGAATGCAAACTGGAGGCATATGGGAGGAAACTGTGTACAGATAAGACAGTTGCAGCAAATGGGAGAAATCAGAAGAAGCTAAGAATTGAGATAGAAGAGAAAATAATGGAACTAGTTAACAGTTTAAAGCATCTGGGTGGGGTGGTTGAGGAGAAGGGAAGTCTGAATAAGGTGGTCAAAGCTATAATCAGAGGTGCTGCAGCCAACTATTAGAGAGTTTCAGGTATAGTATATGACAGAAGAATGCCAAAGAAGCTGAAAAGTAAGGTGTACAAAACAGTGGTACAACCAGTACTAAGGTATGGTACAGAAACCTGGGCAGTAAAGGAAGAGTAGGTGAGCAGTTGAGAAAGCTAGAGAGGATGGAGATGAAGTGCCTGAGATGGGCAGTAGAATACACACTGTAGGACAGATGGAGAAATGAGGACATAAGAGCAGAAACCAACGTAGCTCCAATTGCAGAAAAGGTCAAATAGAACAGATTATGGTGATTCAGGCACAGGTATTGAAAAGCAGAAGACTATCTGGTGAAGAAGATTTGGGGCAGACTGGAAGAAGGCAAGAGATAGCATGTGTGTCCAGTAAAGAGGTAGACGGATTGTGTAAGAGAAGACCTGCAACAGTTAGGCATGAGTGTCAAAGAAGGTAGGAGAGTGGAACTGAAAAGAGAAAGATGAACACAAGTTGACACAACACCCAGACTCAATGTAGAAAACAGGAAAAAAGAGATTTTTGATGATGACGATGATGATGATGATGATGAAAGTGCTAATAAGGAGGGAGAGTGGGGAATGAAGCACAAACGAAGACTATTGCTTATTTGTAAGGATGTGGAATTAGAGAAAGAAAAAAGAGAGAGGTGGATACACTTATTAAGCAGCAAGTAAGTTGTCTAAATTCTATGAGATATGGAAGCTCCTTGGAAGGCAGAGAAGCTTACAAAGATGCTGGGTCTGGTGCATGATCTGTATTTTATGTTACTACATCATTGTTAAAGAAATCCAGGGTGGCTTATGGAGAAAGGACAATGGGTAAGTACTTGGAAGTGTGTGTTTTGGGGTTGGGGCAAGTAATCTGTATATATGGGCGTTCTAAGCCATAATTCATGAGAGAGGAAGAAAACAAAACAGTTATGGAAGGAGATTTATGGAAGGTGAGTATAAGGCAGCAAGTTGGGATTCTTATTTGGAGACGAATAGAGGAGATGTATCAGGGGTATGAGAGAGAGGAGAGGATTGCTCTTAATTGCTAGCTAGGTAAAGAAGGAGCTGGCCAGGGGACAGAAGAGTAAAAAAGAAGATCTAGCAAATAAGGAGGTTATAGGAGGAGTCAAATGTATAACACAGGGAAGTAAAGAAGGGACGTCTGTTAAGGATTCCAGATGGAAATGGTGTGGCAGTGGGTCAGGTCTGAGGAGGGAGGGAAAATGAGAAATTTACTCAGGGTGTAATCTGAACAGAGGGGTATTTGGGTTGGGTGGAATTACAGGGTGTTAAATGTGTTGCATCTCAGCTGAAAGGTTAGGCTCCATATATTACTATATGTTGTGACTGGTGAATGTCAGAGTTTATATTCCTTATAGAACATTTCTTTCTTGTTTATCAGAGCAGTCTCTGTTATGGAAAAACCCTCAAAGTAGTTATTTGTAGATGCATTGAATTGCATGGCAAAAGATGTGGTATAATGTGTACTCTTTCCTTTTGCTGTGTATTTTCATGCTTCTCTTATTTGATGGAGGGGAAGATGAGGTATTTTCTTTTCAACATTTGTGGGGTGTGATGATTTCTGGATAGGCAATGCTGTCTTTTGAATGTGCCCTTTACATTCTAGAGGCTGCAGGAATTCCTTACACTGTGCCTCCTACAAATGTTATGAGTATCTGTATGTAGATATATATATATATATGTGTGTATATATATATATATATATATATATATATATATATATATATATATATATATATATATATATATATATATATACACACACACACACACCTCTCATCTTGATGACTCAGATTTGCACAGTTCTTGTGTCTAGTGTGTCTACTGGTTGGTCTGTGTTTCTCATTACTGTTAACTATATTTGTCAGCTGTTCCAGATATAGGCAGCATGTCTCTTCTCTGACTGCAAATGTCAACATCTTGTCTTTGTTGTTGCAGCTGTGTGCAACATGACATATTGCCATACCCCTTTTCCAATTTCAGAGCATAACTAAGGTCATAATCCTAACATTGAATGCAATATGATGTCTAACTCTCTCTTGACATGGTTTGACTCACACTATATAACACTAGGCAGGCATTATTCTATCTATAGGTTCATAGGTAGGTACTAGGCTATCTGCCCAAGGGCATTTATAAGCCTAGCCGGAGTGTGTCTGTTTTTGCCTCCCCATTGATTAATTAACTAACAGAGCCTCTGTCAAGCAGAGCCAATGAAGTGATCTCAGGGGTGTATTTTCTGTTACCCATCCACTCGTCAAGGTTTCTCTTGAAGACTGTTAATGAGGGGCTCTGCCTAATGTAGATAGGAATTTTGTTCCAAAGCATGGGGTGTCTCTGTGACAGGAATCTATCCCTCCAGTTTGTTCTATTTATTGTTTTATTGAGATTTAGCTCACTAGAAAGCATGGCTCACAGTGACTTGGATTTCTTTAGGTGGAGCATGTCCATCAGTTCTGAGTTGGACATGACTTTGTAAGTCAGGCAGAGATCACCTCTGAGTAAGCAATATGCCACTGAGTACAGCTGGAGTTTTTTCGGTCGGTCTGCATAGGACATATGTTTGAGGCCAGTAATCCTCTTGGTGAGGTACTTTTGTGGTCTTTCCCGCTGTTGGAAGTGTCTTGTGAGGTAAATCCCAAATGGGACATTGTACTGTATGATGGGTCTGATGAGTGACGAGTAGAGGGGCACTATAACCTCTATTTCTAGATGCAAACCTTTTAGTAATTAGATGGGCTACATAGAAGGATTTCCTAACTACTTTGGCAATATGATTGTCAAAATAGAGATTACTATCGACCTGGGTCATCTCTTATTACCTCTTCTGTATTAAGGTGGCTGCCACCTATGTGGTAATTCGTGGGTGTCTTGTTTACCCAAATGGGATGACTATGCATTTTTTGGCATTTAGCTTGAGGCCATGACTTTGACACCAGGTGTCCTTCTCAGTAAGGCCTTTTTGGAGGATGTCTGTGTTAGCCAGAGAGTCAATTATGGCTCCCAGTTTGCAGTCATCAGCAAACTTGGTTAGCCATAGTCCTCCTGTGTTTGTCTGTGCTTCTGAGAAGTATATGCTGAACAGTAGGGGTCCCAGGAAATGGCCTTGTGGAACACCACTTGTGATTGGTTTAGAGTTGGACCTGGAGCCTGCTGTTCTTACCTGGGTGAGTTTTGTCTATAAGCCAGTTGGCAACCCATCTTGTGATGTAGGGGTTTATGTTCAGGCTGGTGAGTTTTTCTATAATACCTGAGTGAGGAATGGTGTTGAATGCCTTGGCGAGGTCAAGGTAGGCTGTGTGAACCACCTTTTGCTTGTCTATGGCCTTGGTGACTGTCTCGAAGAAGTCAACCAGGTTTAGTAAGCATAATCTGCCCTTAACAAAGCCAAACTGGGTCGGGTCAAGTGTTTGGATGTTTCCAATGTCTTTGTTAATGAGTTCCATGATGATGCTCTCCATAGCCTTGCAGACCCTAGTCAGGCTTATGTGGTGATAGTTACAAGGGTCAGTTGTGGCCCCTCCTTTGTGGAGTGGAATAACCACTGCTGTGCACCATTCTATGGGCAATTAGCCTGTGGAGAGGTTGAACAGCGTGTTTAGGTGGGGGGATAGTTTGTTCTGTAGTTCGTGCAAGATGCATCCTTGGACACCATCTGGCCCCATTGACGCTCTGTTTTTGGCTTTTGAAAGGGCTGTTTTCACCTGTGTGTCTGCGATTTCTGGGACACTACACTTTTCCAGTATTGTTGTGGGCCCTTTTGGAGGTGGGGGGGGGGTGAAGTTTGCACTGAATCTATCTGCCAGGATGTTGGCAATATCAGTAGGTTCAGTATATTTTGTGCTATTTTGCACTAGCTCAGAGCATATCTGTGAGTTGCCACTTAGATTCCTGACATAGCTAAAGAAGGCTTTGTGGTTATCTTTTGAATCCTTGGCTATTTTTCTTTCAAAGTTAGCCTTGGATGATTTTATGAGGGACCTTAGTTTCTTACTGATACTGATCAGGGATGTCTTTCCTTCTTGGGATTTGTTTTTTTTTTCTGAACTAGTTTCCTCCTTTTATTGTATAACCTGTTTATGGCAGGGGTCCACCAGACTGGTTTCCTTCTCTTAGGGGAGTGAGTCTTGGTTTTGCTAGGGATGGCATGATCCATGCATCCTTGTAGGTGCTCATAGAGTGCATTTGTAAAGGATTCTGCATCTTGCGCAGCATTATCCTTTAGCGTGGGAGCTGTGAAACTTACCACCTCTGTCTTAAGTAAAGTGAAGGTTGCTTTAGAAAAGTTTTTCACTGTGGTTTTCTTGGTTGGGGGGTGGTGGAAGGGTGTGGACATCCAGAGTGATTAGTTTATGGTCTGATCTAACCAGTGACAGATTGACCTCCGGTGCGCAACACCTGTTCACCAATGTTGGTGATGACCAGGTCCAATATGTTTTCACCTCTGGTAGGGGAGTTTACCAGCTGATCCAGGGCATTTGAGTTGATAAATTCCAGGAAGCGCTGAGCATGGGAGTTTGTATTCAAGTAGTTTTCCCAGTTAATGGTAGAGTAATTGCAATCGCCCAATATCAGTGTGTTCGGTGGGGCATTCATGTTTTCCAGTGTCTCCAGAAAGGCAGAGTGGTGGTCCTGGGTCATGGAGGGTGATCTGCAGCAGGCCACAATTTGCATTGCAGATTTGCCTGATGATAGTTGCACATGGATGATCTCAGAGGTATCATGCTGCGCCACTAACCTGGAGGTATAGGTATCCTTGATGAATATGGATACACCCCCTCCTTTTGTATTTTGGTCCATGTTCTGTGGCCAAAATGTGTGGTATGAGTTGCAGCCTGGTAGTGCTGGAGTGCTCTCTGGAGCCTTGAGCCAGGTTTCAGTTACTGCACAGATGTTGATGTTGACGTTCTCCATACTGAGGAGTGCTTCGAGCGCATGCATTTTGAGATTTAAACTCCTGGCGTTGAGTAGCATAACCCTCATTTTTTTATTTCTGCAGTTTATGGAGATGGATTTGACTTTTGAGCCTTGCCTAAAAAAGGCACTATGGAGGCAGCAAGAGACTTGGCCAGTATTCGAAAGCCTAGGGGTGACAGGTGCAAGCAGTCTATTGTGAAGCAACGCTGCTTGTCAAGCATGTCATCCCAGGCTGACAGACACTGGATCCCCTTTGAATGACACCAGAAGCTTAGCCAATTGTTGAAATTGATCATGTTTTCTCTATACTGAGGTATCATTCTTGGTGAGGGCAGGATGCTACTCTGGGTCAGGGTCATACCCACCTGGGCTACATGATCATAGAGCTCTTCCATATCTCTTTTCATGTAATCTAGGGAGGTACATCTCGGGTCATTCACACCAACATGAACAATGACAGAGTCATATTTGTACTTGTTCTGGAGTGACCTGAGTGCTTGTGTTATGTGGTGGATTCTGGCTCCCGACAGGCAGCTAACAGTAACCTTCTCCTTGTCCAGCCTAGTGAGTGGGACATCGGTGTGCCTAACTATAGAGTCACCTATTACTAGTGTCTTAGGTATGTTATTTCGCTTTAAGGGCTGTGATTGTGCGGCACACTGATTTTGTGTTTTATGTGTTGTCTGGTTTGTGATGGGAGGTGCAGGTTTTTTGGGTGTCTGCTTTGGAGCTCTCGGATGTTTTTGCAGGTTTTTATTTAGAGCTTCCGAGTATGATTTAGTGTATTTATGTGTATTTTTTGCCAGTGCTGGTTTAGTAGGTCTATGTGAGGCTGGAGGTGTGGTGCAAGTGTTAACCTTCTCCTCATGACTGTCTGTTCCAGTCTTGGGTGGAGAGACCTTAGCCTCCAGTTTGGCTGTATAATTGCATCTCTCACATATGCTAGTGTTTTGTGGTAGGAGGAGAGGGTTGTCTGTGTACATGAGGC
The DNA here is from genome assembly GCF_019279795.1 of Protopterus annectens. Taxonomy (NCBI): domain Eukaryota; kingdom Metazoa; phylum Chordata; order Ceratodontiformes; family Protopteridae; genus Protopterus; species Protopterus annectens. The sequence continues at coordinate 1,838,050,036 of NC_056739.1, forward strand.
AGTTGTAACATTGCCTCAGGATACACAGGTTCAACAGCTGGACTGGAGAGTACACCTGAAGTTGCCCTTTGGTCATGCCTGAATAATAGGGTGAGCTGCTTAATCGCTTGGTTGGTGAGGGGTGGATAAAGAGCCTTGCCCTGCTGGGCAATCAAGTGTCTGGGTATATTAGTGCTTGCTATTAGGTCTGAGCAAGTGCTAAACTGTAGGATGCTTTTTGAGTGCTTAGGTTGAGAGACTAGTTTCAAGGGAAAAACTGAAGAGCAGACTTAGTGGAGCCGGGTATAATTTAACTGTAGCTAACCGGTGCTGCCCGGCATGCAAAACTGTGCTTACGCTGTTTTAAACTACTAACTTCTGGGCTGGAACTACTCCTCCAGGGACAGATGGCTGCTCAAAGTTCCCCTCTCTCACAGGTGAGCAGAGAAACTTTCCTCTATCCAAATAAGGTATGGGCAACTCAGAAACGTGTAACACAGCCCTGAATTCAGCACTAGCCTGAAAACTGGACTATACTAGCTTAGAAGGGTGGTAAACAAGGAGTGTTTTTCATTTATTTATTTATTTTTTAAAAGATAAGGCAAAAACAATAAAAAGTACACTTAAAACAGCTTTAACCAACTACAAGCGATCAGAAAAGGCTATCGTAACTTAGTGTGTAGCCTACAACAGTTAAACAAATTATTTAAACAAAAAACAACTTTTTAAAAGTGCAGGCAGTCAAATAAGTACAATATGTGAAAAAAAAACAAGCTTTCAAATCACAATAAACGCTGGAAAATCAGCATTTAGGTGGAAAACAGTTAAGTACAGCAAGAAAAAAAAAAAGAAAACTGATACCTAATCACTCCAAAGACTCTCTTTTAAGCTAGAAGGCTTGTATCAGTTTAAGGCTTTCTAGTGCTTTCCAGTAGTTAGTTACAGGAATGATGGTAAACAAGTGCAGATGTAGTCTTTTAAACCAAAAAGTTGCAAAAGATGGACAGCTTCCCAAATGATCAATAAACCACAATTCCTCGGCCAAGAACCACTCCTCTTGTGGTAGATAGGCTACCTAGTACTTACCACTCCCACTGATAAGCTAGAAGACTCCACACACAAAGGCTTGGGGGGCTCAGAAGCTTACAAACACTCCTGGATACAGCAAATCTGTACCTGGACTAGACTAGTTGTGGGAAAGATGGGGATCAAACGCAAACATGGGCTTTAAAACCATAAAGTTGAGAGAGATGAAAAAACTGCCCAAACAGCCAATAAACTATAATTTCTGGGCCAGAACCACTCCTCTTGTGGTAGATAGACTACCTAGTGCTTACCACTCCCACTGATAAGCTAGAAGCCTTCCCTCTAACACAGAAAGGCTTGCGGAGCTCAGAAGCTTACAACAGTCCTGGATACAGCAACTCTGTATCTGGACTAGGCTAGTTACAGGAAAGGTGGAAAACAAGCGCAAATGCAGCATTTAAACCAGAAAGTTGAAAGAGATGGGAAAAAACTGCCCAAATGGCCAGTAGCTACAATTTATGGGCCAGGCACCACTCCTCTTGTGGTAGATAGGCTACCTAATGCTTACCACTCCCACTGATAAGCTAGAAGGCTTCCCTCCAACACAGAAAGGATTGGGGGGCTCAGAAGCATACAAAGAGTCCGGGATACAGCAAATCTGTACCAGGACTAGACTAGTTACAGGAAAGGCGGGGAACAAGCACAAGTGTAGGCTTTTAAGCCAGCAAGTTGAAAGAGATGAAAAACTGCCTAAACGGCCAATAAACTACAATTTATGGGCCAAAACCCACTCTTCCCATGGATGATATGCTACCTAGTGCTTACCACTCTCACTGATAAGCTAGAAGGCTTCCCTCCAACACAGAAAGGCTTGGGGGGGCTCAGACGCTTACCAGCAGTCCCGTATACAGCAAGTCTGTATCTGGACTAGACTAGTTACAGGGAAGGCAGAAAACAACTGTAAATGCGGCTTTTAAACCAGAAAGTTGAAAGAGATGGGAAAAATCTGCTCAAACGGCCAATAAGGTACAAGTTCTGGGCCAGGAGCCACTCCTCTTCTGGTAGATAGGCTGCCTAGTGCTTACCACTCCCACTGATAAGCTAGAAGGCTTCCCTCCAACACAGAAAGGATTGGGGGGCTCAGAAGCATACAAAGAGCTCTGGATACAGCAAATCTGTACCTGGACTAGACTAGTTATAGTCTTAACAAATCCAGCATCCCCCCAGACTTTGCTCCTCTCCCCAACACTGATCCTAAATGTATTCTGGACCTTAGGTCCATTAAGTAAAGTATTGTTTCATTTCATGATGTGGTCATCAACTCTTTCACTAACCTAACTTCATCATCAAGTATATCAACTGCATAACATTTAAGGTGATAATAATTCTGTTCCTGTATTTAACCACATCATATCTATGCCGGAGTATACAAAAAGAGCTGTGCAAATATCCTGTGTTCAAATACAAAAGTGTATGAGATTTGCTGTATTTCTTTTTTACTTTTACTGAAATTGAATGTAGAGTTCAAAAACTCAAATAGTAAATATTGAGATGCATTTGGGTATTTTCTAGCAGTTGGTGAAGATTTATGAAAAGAAATAAACATTCAATTTACTAAAAAATACACAGTTTAAAAAATACAAATATAAAATATTGAAATTTTTCTGTAGTGGGTAGATGAATAGTAAATGACTTATCAAATTCAATTAAGTAGACCTTGTAATTCAAGTTTTGAAAATTTATGTTGATATTAAATGCTTTGTCTTTCACTTTAAATGTGTTGCCAAAGAAAAACGTTATTGCTTTCCAATATTTTATGAAATAATATATACAATGATGTTTTAACTGGTAAGCAGCATTTATGGTAAATTAAAATGAAATGTTTTATTTTTCAAATATATTTAACCTCTGATATTGAGCTTTCTAGTCATTTTAAGTTCCAGTACACTTTGTCTGAATAATGTATAGCCATCCCATAAAAAACTTAGGTTGTATATCATTTCTTTTCTTGTAAGACATTACTAACATTTGTACACTATTACATTTAAATAAGGTAGCAATGATGATTCTTTTGTACACTGCCACGAATAACATGTCTTTTAGTGACAAGTGTTCACTTACACACAATGAACTGGAGTAAAAAAAAAAGAAAATGATCTTATGGGTAACTTCTTAATATTTTTCTTTCCATTTTAACTTAAAGAAGCATACAAAAACACACACATCTACATATATCTATATAAGTCTCTCTCTCTCTCTCTCTCGTTATACACATATAGATATACCCGGGTCTTCCTGACATTACAGAAATGTCAGTAGACTGACTTTCAAATCACTGAATTGAAAAAAGCAAAGTTTCATATCACTGAAACTTCACTACGCTGACATTCAGATGACTGAGCAACTGAAATGCTGATGCCAAGCTGAGTGGAACAGGAAGTCTACTCATTCCCACAATGTAGTGTAATCTCAGAGTTGGTATATTTAATTTGCAGGAGCCTCCCATGGGTGGGGGGGCTGCAGGGGGAGTGCAGCCCCCCCTGCAAAAACATAACATTTGAAATTAAAGTGTTTCTGATTTTTGTTTTATCAAATCTCCGCTGAATTTTTTTGTCGGGCTCCTGCATGAATATTCAGTGGGATTTGTTGTTTTTTAAGCGGCTATTGGTCTGTGGGTGGGGTTTGGAGAAGAGTTAGGTAGTTGAGTAGTTCATTTTATTTAACAGGGAAGTGCTTACATTGGATGAGCTTTTGGTTTTGTTGATGGGTTACGTGAGAGGTTCACTCCACATTATTGGGTCAGTTTTTGGTAGTTGGCCATGTGGAGTTTCAGCAGTTTGGATTTTTGGTGTTGTCATCTCAGTGATATAAAAGTCAGTCTACTGAAATGTTGGTAATGTCAAGTAGACCCATATGCACACATGCAGATATATGTCTATATATCTATAAAATTATGGTCTTCCAAAAAGCTAAATTTGAGATTACACTACATCAGGGAAAGGGCAAATTCCATGATCCATCCTGTGCCATGATATTGAATAGAGGAAAAACTAGTAATGTTTGACCATCTGATTCTGAATCAGCTGGACCGGATTTTTCAATATTCATCTAAAGCATTAGTTGGGTAAATGTGAGTAAACTATATAAATATATAAATAGGAGGTCAGTTAGATTTTCGAAACTGCCTCTAAAAAATCAAACAATGTTAAATAAACTATACCAAAGCCTACAATGTTGAACACCTGAAACAGGTAAAACACTGAATCCCAAATGTACTTACTGCTCTGGACCCAGAAACAAGCACTAATATGGGAACTGAAGGGGGAAAACTTCAGCAGTTTGGTATATCATGTGTTTGACAATGTAGGCTTTGGTATGACATTGTATTATTTTGTACAGGCAGTGTCGAACATATGATATTCAACTAATATATATATATATATATATATATATATATATATATATATATATATATATATAGATCCCTAATCAGATGATTGAGTTTTCAGAAAATCAAAATTCATATGGTCTCAATCATATGAATTTCAAGTTTTTGAAAATGTGATTATCTGATAGAGATCCATCCATGTGTGTGTGTGTGTGTGTGTGTGTGTGTGTGTATGTATATGTATGTATATATATATATATATATATATATATATATATATATATATATATATCTGTATATGGGTGTACTTCTAAATTTCAGTTTCAAAACTTCGAATTTCTTAGAGTCAAGAACATAAGACCAAAGTTCTGAAACTTCCAAATGTAAATAAAAAATATAAAAACAAAAAAAATTCTTCCCCTGCACCCCCCATACCACCTGCTAATTAACTATACCAACTCCAAGATCACACTTCAGCAAAGAAAACAGTAAATACACCATTCTAAGCTATATGATGATCTCCATGTAAATGGCTTGAAGTTTCAAAACTTCGATCTTATGGTCTTAACCATTTGAAATTTCAAAATTTAGAAGCAGACCCATTTATATATATATATATATATATATATATATATATATATATATATATATATATATATATATATCATTCTCACCCACCTATTTTCAGTTTATACATGGGGTCAGGGTGTTATGCCACTTGTCTTCATCTCTCCCTGTTCAATGCCACTCTCCTACATCCTTCGACAATTATGACTGACTGTCACAGATCTCTCACACGATGAGATGCTGGTTGACCTTGGTTCTTCTTGCCTTCTTCCTGTCTGTCCCAAATCACCTTCACCAGACTTTTTTTTTAAATTTTTCTGCACATGTGCACAAACCATCCTAATCTGTTCTCCTTGATTGTTTCTGCAATTGGACTCACTTTGGCTTCTGCACTTATGTCCTTATTTCTTCATCCATCCCACAGTGTGCATCCTATCACACATCTCAGGCACTTCATTTCCATCATCAATAACTTCCTCAACCATTCTTCATTTACTGCCCAGGTTTCTGTACCCACTCCCACTGGGAATTGTCTCTGCAAGACCAAACACTGTTTGCACTTGAGTCATTGGGTCCTTCTACATAGTTTGCACTAATTCTACCAATGTTTCTGGGACTTCAAATCACTGCAGGACTGCCCTAATCTGCTTTCTTGGGACCTTGTCATATGCTTTTTCCAAGTCTAGGAATGCACAGTTGGACTCTTTCCTCATTTCTAGCTTCTTCTCAAGTATCTGTCTCACTGCAAACATCAGGTTGGTTGTGCTGCATACTGACCTGAATTCAGACTGCTCATTTCCCATCTTACTTTCTACTACTCTGTATTTGTTTATCCACCACCCTCTCCAGAACTTTCATGCAGTGTAATAGTATTTTGGTAGCTCTATACTGCCCACAGTTGTGAATGTCCCCTTTGTTCTTGGACACTGGCACTAATATACTTATTTTCAGTCATCTAGGATACATCTTTCTCTCCATACTGCTATGGATTGCCTCAGGAGCCATTTCTTCCCTATCTCACCCAATATCTTGATCATATGTGCTGTGACCTTATCTGAGCATTCTGATTTTCCTGACTTCATTTTCCTAAGTGCTGTTCTTAATTGTTTTATGTTGGGCTCCTGTTCTTCTTTGACTGTAGGCTGTGCCTCGACCAGTATACCTTCTGTGGGGTTTTCTTCATTCAGAAGCTGCTGGAAGTACTCCGTCCATTTGTCTTTAATATCCTGTGGACTGGTAAAGAAGTTATTGCTGGCATCCCTTATGAAGGGTGCCTGACTATCATCTTTATCTTTCTTTTTGCCTTCCTACCTTATAGAGTTTCTTTGTGCTATCCATGGAGCCATTTTCCAGAAGCTGGTAGAGTGCCACTGATGCCTTGTTCTTTGTTATTGCAAATAATCTCTTAGCATCTTTGTTAGTCAACCAATATTCCTTCCTATCCTACTCTGTTCTTTCTATCTCCCACTTTTTTCAGCACTCCTTCTTTCTCTTGATGACTTCCTGGACTTCTCATTCCACCACCAGCTTTCCTTGTGTATATTGTTTTCATATCTGGCTCAACCACACATTTTGTCCTTTAGCTGTTACACATGCTGTTTTGAGATGTTGCCATTCTTCTTTCAGCTCCACCAGTTTCCTGTTCTTTTTGAAGTTCCTGAGCCCTGAGATATTCCTTGAAATGTTGCACTTTCTCTCCAGTTAACTTCCACATATCCAGCCTGGTCTCCATTGACATTAGAGCCTACTCTGACCACTGCTTGCAGCTGATTGTGGCAACCAGTAGTTTATGCTGTTAGCCGACGGTTTCACTGTGGATGACTTTGCAATTGCTGATTATAGCCTAGTGGCCTTTCCTTACTAGGAAGATGTCTGAGTTGCATGTTGTCCACTCCTGTATGTGATCTTCTGACTGTCTTTCTTTCTGAACCTTGTGTTGGCTATCATCAAGCCATTTGTTAGACAGAAGACTAGAATGGCCTCTATTTCCTTATTCCTGTAACCTCCAGTCCTCATATCCTGTTCTGTTTGTCCCAATATGTGCATTCAGGTTACCCATTATTGACATCAACTCATTTCGCCCTGCTTTATTTAGTAGGTCTTGTAATTATTGTCTGAATGCACACTTTTCCTCACTATCACAACCCCGTGGTAGGCATAGGATGAGATTATGAATACTACTCTTACATTACACTAAAGTTTGTTTGTTAAATTGAAAGATTCAAAGAAACTTTGTCATTTAGGACCACACAAGTGCAGCCTAAACAAAATTACAAATGTCAGCTCATGAGAGAAATGCAGTGCAAATAATATAGATAGAGCAGTATCAGAGAATAACATAAGAAAGAAAACAACAACACATATGACATGCAAGAGATAGTTCACATTTCATAAGCACACTCAATACTCATTATACAATGATAAATAAAAAAAATACCCACCGCCAAACCCCCTAACCATTAAGGGGGAGAATAAATAGAGACTAGTGGATGTTTAGTTACTATATTGCACTTGTTAACCTTAGATGTGACTCAGTATAGCCATCATATTGCGCAATAGTAATACTGGTGGTAATTGCTCAGAGCAGTAGGATTAAATAAAACAAAGTGGCTTCAATATATCAGGTATTATGGTTGGTGTCTGAGTTACTAACCTTCACAGCTGTAGGATACAAACTATTCCTGAATCTGGTAGTCATACAGCAGAAGCTGCAGTACTTTCTTATAGACAAAAGTTGTGAGAACCAGGAATGGGATGGATGGATCTAATCAGCTAGGACTTTGCATGTTTTCTTTCTTGCTTTTGTAAAGAAAAGCCCCTGAATAGAAGGGATGTTCTTGCCCAAGATTTTCTCACCCACCATCACCACCCTCTGTAATTTCTTCTTCTCAGCAACTGTATAGTTGCTGAACCATGCTATAAAATTGCTAGTAAGGATGCTCTTGATACCTCGCCTGTAAAAAGTGGTAGTCACAGCCTGGCTTTCTGAGTTTTCTCAGGAGGTGAGCTTCTGTTGAGCCTTCTTGACTATATGATTGGAATCAACAGTCCGGGAGAGGTCATCTGAGATGTGAAGGTTCAGGTACTTGGTTGTTTTGGCTTTCTCTACTACCTCCCATTTGACAGTGAGTGGTTGGTGAACTGTTGCCTTTCTCCAGAAGTCCATAATCATTTCTTTGTTCTTATTATCATTCAGGACCAGCTTGCTCCTGTCACACCAGGCAATCAAAGTGCTCACCTTATCCCTGTAGTTATGTTCATCCCCACCTCTAATAAGACCTACAACTGTGGTATCATCAGCAAATTTTATAATGTGGTTTGAGTTGTATTTTTCAGTACAGTCATGAGTGTGAATGGTGAAGAGCAAAGGGCTGAGTACACAACCTTGGGGAACACCAGTATTCAGGATTATGCATTGATAGGTGTTGCTTCCAGTGCATGTCCATTGGGGTCTACAAATCAGAAAGTCAAGAGTCCAGTTACATAGGTGCTTGTATATCTTAGGTTTCATGAGCTTATCCACCAGTTGCATCTGCATCACAGTGCTGAACACAGAACTGAAGTCAGTGTATAGCAGTCTTACGTAGTTGTTCCTCCTTTCAGGTGTTTTAGTGCAAGGTGTAATGTGACTGATATCGTATCTGCAGTCAGTCTATTTGCCTGGTATGGAAAATGGAGAGGATCGAAGGACATAGGCAGACTCACAGATAGATGTTTCTTCACAATCCTCTCAAAGCACTTCATGACGTTTGAGGTTAAAGCAAGCAGTCTGAAGTCATTGAGGCAGGCAGGGTTGGGTTTCTTCAGACGTGGGACAATATTTGTTTCTTTGAAATGTGAAGGATCTATCTCCATAGCAAGGGATGAGTTGAAGACATCAGTACCAGACATAACTGATCAGCATACTCCTTCAACACCTTTGCCAGGTGTGTTATCTGGTCCAGCAGCCTTTCTAGGATTCACCTTATTAAGCTGAAGTCTCACCTCCTCAGAATTTAAGGCGCTATCTCCTTTTTGTTAGTGTTTATTTTGGAAGGTACTGTGGTGGTGTTCTCAAATCTGCCAAAAAAGGAGTTCAGCTCATTAAGGAATTCCAAGCTGTCATCACATTGGGGTGTTTTGGTCTTATAGTCCATGAGCTGCTGTATCCATTGCCATAGACTTCTTGTGTCCCTCATGTCTTGGAAGCAGATTTAAATTTTCCTCCAATACTCCCTCTTTGCCTCTCCGATGCCCTTTTTCAGATTTGACCTGGCTGCTTTAACCTTTCTTTGTCATTTGCCTTGAAAGCTGTGTTTCTTTCTCTCAGTAGCTTGTAGACATTGCTGGTGAGCCAGGGCTACTGATTAGCTCTTATTGCGATGGCTTCCATGGTGGTTACATCCTCCACACATTTATTTATGTAGGCAAGAACTGGATTCAGTACAAGTGTCTATGTCTAACTGGAGGTTGTGTGTATCCGCTTCTTTGAAGACATCCAAGCAGGTGGTATTGAAACAGTCCTGATGGCAATCCATGGAACCCTGCTGCCAGACTCTGATCTATTTAGTTGTCATTTTTTCTCTGATCAAAGCCGTCTTATAGGTAGGCAGAAGCAGGATGGCAGCATGATCAGAGTTGCCTATATTGGGGTGCTTCAAAGCTTTAAAGGCTCCTTTAAAATTGCTATAAGCTTTGTCTATGGTATTCTCCCCTCTGGTGGGGAAATCCATATACTGATAAAAATGGGGTAGCACTTCCTTAAGGTCAACTCTGTTGAAATCACCTGCTATTACATGTGCAAATTCTGTGTTTCTGTTTTGTAACTCACAAATAATATTATGGAGTTTATTTTGAACTTCAGTGGTGTTGGCACTGGGAGGGATGTACATTGCTGTGACATATATCCCACTGATTTCACTTGGTACATAGAAAGGTCTGCATTTTAGTATCAATATTTCCACTTCTTTTGAACAGCATGATTGAACCAGCTTACAGTCTTTGTACCATCTATTATTAATATAGATGCATACACCACCACCTTTAGCTTTACCACTCTGTGCTTTACATCTGTCTACTCTAAATTGAGTTAGTCCATCTAGGTTCAAAGCATTGTCACTAATGTTACTATGCAGCCACGTTTCAGAGAAAATGAACAAACAAGTGTCCCTCACCTTATTTTTTTGTGAGCTCCATTCTCAGATAGTCCATCTTATTATCCAGTAAGCAGACATTTGCAAGTAATACTGAAGGTAATGTAGGGCTGTGGGGGGTTCTCTTCAGTTTAGCAGTAGCTCTGCCTCTGCAGCCTCTCTTTCTAGTTCTTTCACTTCTTTTTCTTTTGTAGCTGGTCCAGGGCATTCAAGAACCCTCCCTGTGAAGTTTCAGAGCTCTGATGGCATTCCTGTTTAAAATGCAGAGATCCAGGATTTCTGCAAGTGAAGTAGGCCCCAAGTACTCCTCAGATAATAAGAGATTCAAGCCAGCAGCTCTTTCTAGTAATCCATTTAATTTCCGGTAATTTTCTACAGGTATAAGTAATTGTATCCACATAAAATGTCTGGAAAGTACTTTTTTTTCATTTTTTGTGTGCAAAGAAACAGGAATAAGCATTTATCCCCAATGAGCTAACAAAGCTTGGAGGAGGTTGCCTCCTTTTTTTTTTTTTTTTTTTTTTATATATGAGGTTTTTTTTATGAGTTGTGAGTCTGTCACTAATTGTGATGACATCACTGTCTTCTGAAGCCTCTCAATCACCACAATTCCCACACAATTTCTAGCCAGTCTTCCCCCTGGATCCAGACTCTAAATCAAAAGAAAAGTGGTTTTGCTGCACTGCCCTTCCATCTTGTTTCTTGGATACATAGAATATCCTGCTTCTATTTTATCATCATGTCTTCCACTTCTAAGCTCCATCCTGCCAGTGAAGTTACACTGAGTGAGGTGATCTTTAGTTCATGTTTGGCAGGTTGATTTGTTTTATGTCCAACTTTTGCTCTATAGAGATATCCCAACCTGGTCAGCTGGAGACCAGCATGCCAGTGCCTTATTTACCAAAGTCTGCATGGCTTTATGGTAGCCACGCACTGGCCAATAGGGCACATGCACTCCACTGTTAGCATGGGTCCCCAACGTAAAGTCCTATTTTTGCACAATTGAGTGGCTAGCCCTGCTAAACCATGCAGTCTGTGATCTGTTTTCATCTGTCTTGAGGATACTACACACCACATTGATCTATATATATATAGGGCACCATCTAGAGGCCGTGCTTAATTCTTAGGTGAGTTTTGAGATGGAAACACTTAGCATGTTTTTGAGGTGGAAGAAACCCCACAGAGACAAAGGGAGGAAGTGCAAACTCCAAATATGCATTGGCCAAAAGTCGGATTCAAACCTTGTACCTAGGAGGTGAAGATTTTGGGTCTGTATTAGAACACTGAAGTTTCAAAACTTTGAATGTTCTAATATTGACTCCTATTCAGAGAAAGCTGAAAACATTGAACATACAGAACAGTGAATTTTTTTCTAGGGAAAAAATTTGCTGTTCCAAAACACATACACACAACACAAGCACACCAAACAAACAGCAATCCACATACATACACCTAAAATCTTACACCTAACCCTACACTAAACTATACACACACCACTAACTATCCACTTACCTTAACCCAAACCCTAAACCTAAGGTCCGTCACTATCACACACTCACCTCACCTGTGCCCCAACCCTAACTCACCTACCCCGCCCTAACCTTCACGTCCACACAATCACACACATAACTAACCCGCACCCTAACCCTAACTCACCTAACATGCCCTGACCCTCATGTCCACACAATCGCACACATACCTAACCCGCGCGCTAACCCTAACTCACCTAACCCTCACGTCCACACAAACGCACACATGCCTAACAAGCATCCTAACCCTAACTAACCTAATCCACACTCAATCGCACACTTACCTGAACCCACCCCGTAACTTTCCACCACAGCGCTGAAAATACCGAAGCAACAGAAATGGACAACCAAATTCTTTCCCTAGGAAAAAAAATGGTTTTCTGTTTTGATATTTTCAGCTTTCGCTAAATAGGGGTCGATATTAGAACATTTAAAGTTTTGAAACATCAATATTCTAATATAGACCCTAGATCTTAACTATTATGTCAACTGAGCAGATAGACAGATAGATAAATAAATATATAGATAGCTAGATGGATATAAATAGAGACATAGATATATACATACACACACACACACACATACAGCACAGATATACTATTTTCTACTGTGCATGCAAAAACACATAAAAGACATACTAAAACTGTTTTCTACCAGCTTCCTTATTAGTTCTATTTACTAGATTGATAGGATAGACAGAAAGGTAGAGAGCTAGACAGGTATGTGTGTGTGTGTGTGCATATATATATATATATATATATATATATATATATATATATATATATATATATATATTTTTTTTTTTTCCAGGCACTTTTTAAGCTCTGTGTTTTTAGTTGAGGTTGCCCTGTCAGGACCCTGTCTGCTCATAGTGCCCCATGTATTGAACCTTCCCGTAACTACATTTACAACCAGAACCACAAAATGTGAACTTGTAGATTGATTTGGGCAACACCCATTTAAAATTACTTATATTTACACTAAAAAATTTAGTGTAAGTGCTACCATGAACAAACATGTAGACCAGAATCAATAACCAACCAGTTCTTGGCGAATAAAGCACTTCTGGAAGGTCTGTGGTATTTCAGTCTGACTTTTGAGGTTGGCCTCTAATGTCTTATCCATTGACTTTTCCCGTAAATACATCTAATAGTGGCCATACTGCAATGCAAAAAAGGAAGATACATGGATTGATAAGTATGGCTAATTAGCTAACTCTCTAAACACTATGACTGCTTAATGCTCCTAGCATTTAGTGAGGTAGATACAGACTTGAAAGGCCCCTTTCAGCACAGGAATCACTAAATATTAAAGAATGCAGATGCTTTAAATGCAATGAGCGTCTGTTGCATTGTGTCCCTCAGGAGATGCATTTGAAGTCTCTAAGCATGTATAATAAAGTCTAATAATCTTTTCTTGTTAAGAATTTCATTGATGTATT